>NC_132848.1:0-303030 GCF_048164855.1 Canis lupus baileyi | reverse complement strand
CTAGCTACACTCCTATTGAAGAAGGATGTTGGAAATCGCTGTATTCAACTCAGATACACGGGAGTTCAGGCCCAATGCTTACACATGCTTTTCCACAACCTATCCCAGCCACTAACATAAGGAGGTTAGCAGGTACGTCTATAGTCAGGCAGGATGCGGGAGGGTTCTGCCCTGTCCTCAGCTCTCACAGGGAAGCATGCCTAGAAGCCAGCTCTCAACTAGCTGCATTCTTATGACAGTGTGAAGGTAGCAGTATTCTGAGTAAGGAGGTTCCCAGATTACCACTCTACTGCACCTGGAGATACCCTCCAGGTCTGCATTGTTAACTTGCGTCTCAGAGGCCTCTGGCAAAAGTCTCTGGTGAAGACGTGCGAAACTCTCTCTGCAGGCAGTGTGGAACTGTGAGGGACTGAGGGTGAGCTCACCTCTCAGCAGTAAGATGATTTTGGACAAGGCGTTCAGCTACCTTCTCACATATGGAACTTAGTATGTAGCACCAGTCTACCGCAGGAATTACTGGGAAATCGCTGGATTGAGCTTGGAGGCACTAGTCTTGTGTGCCGGCAGATTCCAGTTACCTCTCCCAACAGTTCGGTGAAGCAGCGAGCCTAGGCCTTTTGGAAGCGAAAGGTAGCTGCAGGCAGGAGGTAGGGTTACAGGCCATAAGCTCAACTCTAGAAGTGGGTATGCATGGGAAGCAGATGTCTGCTACCCACTCGGACATGCGAGTGGGAACCTAGCTACACTCTGATGAAGAAGGACTTTGGAAATCGCTGTATTCAACTCAGATACACGTGGGTTTAGGCACAACGATTCCACATGCTTTTCGCACAACCTTTCCCTGCCACTAACATGAGGACGTTAGCAGCTCCTTCTACAGTCAAGCAGGATGCGGGAGGGTTGTGCCCTGTCCTTAGCTCTCACAGGGAAGCATGCCTTGAAGCCAGCTGTCAACTAGCTGCATTCTTATGGCAGGGTGAAGGTAGCAGTATTCTGAGACAGGAGATTCCCAGATTACCACTCTACTGCACCTGGAGATACCCTCCAGGTCTGCATTGTTAACTTGCGTCTCAGAAGCCTCTGGCAAAAGTCTCTGGTGAAGACGTGCGAAACTCACTCTGCAGGCAGTGTGGAACTGTGAGGGACTGAGGGTGAGCTCAACTCTCAGAAGTAAGGTGTTTTTGGACAAGGCGTTCAACTACCTACTCTCGTATGGAACTTAGTATGTAGCACCAGTCTACCCCAGGAATAACTAGGAAATCGCTTGATTGAGCTTGGAGGCACTCGTCTTGTGTGCTGGGAGATTCCAGTTACCTCTCCCAACACTTGCGTCAAGCAGCGAGCCTAGGCCTTTTGGAAGCGTAAGGTAGTGGCAGGCACGATGTAGGGTTACAGGCCATGAGCTCAACTCTCAGAAGTGTGTATGCATGGGAGGCAGATGTCTGCTACCCACTCGGACATGGGAGTTGGAACCTAGCTACACTCCTATTGAAGAAGGATGTTGGAAATCGCTGTATTCAACTCAGATACACGGGAGTTCAGGCCCAATGCTTACACATGCTTTTCCACAACCTATCCCAGCCACTAACATAAGGAGGTTAGCAGGTACGTCTATAGTCAGGCAGGATGCGGGAGGGTTCTGCCCTGTCCTTAGCTCTCACAGGGAAGCATGCCTTGAAGCCAGCTGTCAACTAGCTGCATTCTTATGGCAGGGTGAAGGTAGCAGTATTCTGAGACAGGAGGTTCCCAGATTACCACTCTACTGCACCTGGAGATACCCTCCAGGTCTGCATTGTTAACTTGCGTCTCAGAAGCCTCTGGCAAACGTCTCTGGTGAAGACGTGCGAAACTCACTCTGCAGGCAGTGTGGAACTGTGAGGGACTGAGGGTGAGCTCACCTCTCAGCAGTAAGATGATTTTGGACAAGGCGTTCAGCTACCTTCTCACATATGGAACTTAGTATGTAGCACCAGTCTACCCCAGGAATTACTGGGAAATCGCTGGATTGAGCTTGGAGGCACTAGTCTTGTGTGCCGGCAGATTCCAGTTACCTCTCCCAACACTTCGGTGAAGCAGCGAGCCTACGCCTTTTGGAAGCGAAAGGTAGCTGCAGGCAGGAGGTAGGGTTACAGGCCATAAGCTCAACTCTCAGAAGTGGGTATGCATGGCAGGCAGATGTCTGCTACCCACTCGGACATGCGAGTGGGAACCTAGCTACACTCTGATGAAGAAGGACTTTGGAAATCGCTGTATTCAACTCAGATACACGTGGGTTTAGGCACAACGATTCCACATGCTTTTCGCACAACCTTTCCCTGCCACTAACATGAGGACGTTAGCAGCTCCTTCTACAGTCAAGCAGGATGCGGGAGGGTTGTGCCCTGTCCTTAGCTCTCACAGGGAAGCATGCCTTGAAGCCAGCTGTCAACTAGCTGCATTCTTATGGCAGGGTGAAGGTAGCAGTATTCTGAGACAGGAGGTTCCCAGATTACCACTCTACTGCACCTGGAGATACCCTCCAGGTCTGCATTGTTAACTTGCGTCTCAGAAGCCTCTGGCAAAAGTCTCTGGTGAAGACGTGCGAAACTCACTCTGCAGGCAGTGTGGAACTGTGAGGGACTGAGGGTGAGCTCAACTCTCAGAAGTAAGGTGTTTTTGGACAAGGCGTTCAACTACCTACTCTCGTATGGAACTTAGTATGTAGCACCAGTCTACCCCAGGAATAACTAGGAAATCGCTTGATTGAGCTTGGAGGCACTCGTCTTGTGTGCTGGGAGATTCCAGTTACCTCTCCCAACACTTGCGTCAAGCAGCGAGCCTAGGCCTTTTGGAAGCGTAAGGTAGTGGCAGGCACGATGTAGGGTTACAGGCCATGAGCTCAACTCTCAGAAGTGTGTATGCATGGGAGGCAGATGTCTGCTACCCACTCGGACATGGGAGTTGGAACCTAGCTACACTCCTATTGAAGAAGGATGTTGGAAATCGCTGTATTCAACTCAGATACACGGGAGTTCAGGCCCAATGCTTACACATGCTTTTCCACAACCTATCCCAGCCACTAACATAAGGAGGTTAGCAGGTACGTCTATAGTCAGGCAGGATGCGGGAGGGTTCTGCCCT
Organism: Canis lupus baileyi; assembly: GCF_048164855.1. Taxonomy (NCBI): domain Eukaryota; kingdom Metazoa; phylum Chordata; class Mammalia; order Carnivora; family Canidae; genus Canis; species Canis lupus. The sequence goes on along the minus strand of NC_132848.1, from coordinate 299,910 downwards.
GTCCTTAGCTCTCACAGGGAAGCATGCCTTGAAGCCAGCTGTCAACTAGCTGCATTCTTATGGCAGGGTGAAGGTAGCAGTATTCTGAGACAGGAGGTTCCCAGATTACCACTCTACTGCACCTGGAGATACCCTCCAGGTCTGCATTGTTAACTTGCGTCTCAGAAGCCTCTGGCAAACGTCTCTGGTGAAGACGTGCGAAACTCACTCTGCAGGCAGTGTGGAACTGTGAGGGACTGAGGGTGAGCTCACCTCTCAGCAGTAAGATGATTTTGGACAAGGCGTTCAGCTACCTTCTCACATATGGAACTTAGTATGTAGCACCAGTCTACCCCAGGAATTACTGGGAAATCGCTGGATTGAGCTTGGAGGCACTAGTCTTGTGTGCCGGCAGATTCCAGTTACCTCTCCCAACACTTCGGTGAAGCAGCGAGCCTACGCCTTTTGGAAGCGAAAGGTAGCTGCAGGCAGGAGGTAGGGTTACAGGCCATAAGCTCAACTCTCAGAAGTGGGTATGCATGGCAGGCAGATGTCTGCTACCCACTCGGACATGCGAGTGGGAACCTAGCTACACTCTGATGAAGAAGGACTTTGGAAATCGCTGTATTCAACTCAGATACACGTGGGTTTAGGCACAACGATTCCACATGCTTTTCGCACAACCTTTCCCTGCCACTAACATGAGGACGTTAGCAGCTCCTTCTACAGTCAAGCAGGATGCGGGAGGGTTGTGCCCTGTCCTTAGCTCTCACAGGGAAGCATGCCTTGAAGCCAGCTGTCAACTAGCTGCATTCTTATGGCAGGGTGAAGGTAGCAGTATTCTGAGACAGGAGGTTCCCAGATTACCACTCTACTGCACCTGGAGATACCCTCCAGGTCTGCATTGTTAACTTGCGTCTCAGAAGCCTCTGGCAAAAGTCTCTGGTGAAGACGTGCGAAACTCACTCTGCAGGCAGTGTGGAACTGTGAGGGACTGTGGGTGAGCTCAACTCTCAGAAGTAAGATGTTTTTGGACAAGGCGTTCAACTACCTACTCACTTATGAAACTTCGTATGTAGCACCAGTCTACCCCAGGAATTACTAGGAAATCGCTTGATTGAGCTTGGAGGCACTAGTCTTGTGTGCCGGGAGATTCCAGTTACCTCTCCCAACACTTGCGTCAAGCAGCGAGCCTAGGCCTTTTGGAAGCGTAAGGTAGCGGCAGGCACGATGTAGGGTTACAGGCCATGAGCTCAACTCTCAGAAGTGTGTATGCATAGGAGGCAGATGTCTGCTACCCACTCGGACATGGGAGTTGGAACCTAGCTACACTCCTATTGAAGAAGGATGTTGGAAATCGCTGTATTCAACTCAGATACACGGGAGTTCAGGCCCAATGCTTACACATGCTTTTCCACAACCTATCCCAGCCACTAACATAAGGAGGTTAGCAGGTACGTCTACAGTCAGGCAGGATGCGGGAGGGTTCTGCCCTGTCCTCAGCTCTCACAGGGAAGCATGCCTAGAAGCCAGCTCTCAACTAGCTGCATTCTTATGACAGTGTGAAGGTAGCAGTATTCTGAGTAAGGAGGTTCCCAGATTACCACTCTACTGCACCTGGAGATACCGTCCAGGTCTGCATTGTTAACTTGCGTCTCAGAGGCCTCTGGCAAAAGTCTCTGGTGAAGATGTGCGAAACTCACTCCGCAGGCAGTGTGGAACTGTGAGGGACTGAGGGTGAGCTCACCTCTCAGCAGTAAGATGATTTTGGACAAGGCGTTCAGCTACCTTCTCACATATGGAACTTAGTATGTAGCACCAGTCTACCCCAGGAATTAGTGGGAAATCGCTTGGATTGAGCTTGGAGGCACTAGTCTTGTGTGCCGGCAGATTCCAGTTACCTCTCCCAACACTTCGGTGAAGCAGCGAGCCTAGGCCTTTTGGAAGCGAAAGGTAGCTGCAGGCAGGAGGTAGGGTTACAGGCCATAAGCTCACCTCTCAGAAGTGGATATGCATGGGAGGCAGATGTCTGCTACCCACTCGGACATGCGAGTGGGAACCTAGCTACACTCTGATGAAGAAGGACTTTGGAAATCGCTGTATTCAACTCAGATACACGTGGGTTCAGGCACAACGATTCCACATGCTTTTCGCACAACCTTTCCCTGCCACTAACATGAGGACGTTAGCAGCTCCTTCTACAGTCAAGCAGGATGCGGGAGGGTTGTGCCCTGTCCTTAGCTCTCACAGGGAAGCATGCCTTGAAGCCACCTGTCAACTAGCTGCATTCTTATGGCAGGGTGAAGGTAGCAGTATTCTGAGACAGGAGGTTCCCAGATTACCACTCTACTGCACCTGGAGATACCCTCCAGGTCTGCATTGTTAACTTGCGTCTCAGAAGCCTCTGGCAAACGTCTCTGGTGAATACGTGCGAAACTCACTCTGCAGGCAGTGTGGAACTGTGAGGGACTGAGGGTGAGCTCAACTCTCAGAAGTAAGATGTTTTTGGACAAGGCGTTCAACTACCTACTCACGTATGGAACTTAGTATGTAGCACCAGTCTACCCCAGGAATTACTAGGAAATCGCTTGATTGAGCTTGGAGGCACTCGTCTTGTGTGCCGGGAGATTCCAGTTACCTCTCCCAACACTTGCGTCAAGCAGCGAGCCTAGGCCTTTTGGAAGCGAAAGGTAGCGGCAGGCACGATGTAGGGTTACAGGCCATGAGCTCAACTCTCAGAAGTGTGTATGCATGGGAGGCAGATGTCTGCTACCCACTCGGACATGGGAGTTGGAACCTAGCTACACTCCTATTGAAGAAGGATGTTGGAAATCGCTGTATTCAACTCAGATACACGGGAGTTCAGCCCCAATGCTTACACATGCTTTTCCACAACCTATCCCAGCCACTAATATAAGGAGGTTAGCAGGTACGTCTACAGTCAGGCAGGATGCGGGAGGGTTCTGCCCTGTCCTCAACTCTCACAGGGAAGCATGCCTAGAAGCCAGCTCTCAACTAGCTGCATTCTTATGACAGTGTGAAGGTAGCAGTATTCTGAGTAAGGAGGTTCCAGATTGCCACTCTACTGCACCTGGAAATACCGTCCAGGTCTGCATTGTTAACTTGCGTCTCAGAGGCCTCTGGCAAAAGTCTCTGGTGAAGACGTGCGAAACTCAGTCTGCAGGCAGTGTGGAACTGTGAGGGACTGAGGGTGAGCTCAACTCTCAGCAGTAAGATGATTTTGGACAAGGCGTTCAGCTACCTTCTCACATATGGAACTTAGTATGTAGCACCAGTCTACCCCAGGAATTACTGGGAAATCGCTGGATTGAGCTTGGAGGCACTAGTCTTGTGTGCCGGGAGATTCCAGTTACCTCTCCCAACACTTCGGTGAAGCAGCGAGCCTAGGCCTTTTGGAAGCGAAAGGTAGCTGCAGGCAGGAGGTAGGGTTACAGGCCATAAGCTCAACTCTAGAAGTGGGTATGCATGGGAAGCAGATGTATGCTACCCACTCGGACATGCGAGTGGGAACCTAGCTACACTCTGATGAAAAAGGACTTTGGAAATCGCTGTATTCAACTCAGATACACGTGGGTTCAGGCACAACGATTCCACATGCTTTTCTCACAACCTTTCCCTGCCACTAACATGAGGACGTTAGCAGCTCCTTCTACAGTCAAGCAGGATGCGGGAGGGTTGTGCCCTGTCCTTAGTTCTCACAGGGAAGCATGCCTTGAAGCCACATGTCAACTAACTGCATTCTTATGGCAGGGTGAAGGTAGCAGTATTCTGAGACAGGAGGTTCCCAGATTACCACTCTACTGCACCTGGAGATACCCTCCAGGTCTGCATTGTTAACTTGCGTCTCATAGCCTCTGGCAAACGTCTCTGGTGAAGACGTGCGAAACTCACTCTGCAGGCAGTGTGGAACTGTGAGGGACTGAGGGTGAGCTCAACTCTCAGCAGTAAGATGATTTTGGACAAGGCGTTCAGCTACCTTCTCACGTATGGAACTTAGTATGTAGCACCAGTCTACCCCAGGAATAACTAGGAAATCGCTTGATTGAGCTTGGAGGCACTCGTCTTGTGTGCTGGGAGATTCCAGTTACCTCTCCCAACACTTGCGTCAAGCAGCGAGCCTAGGCCTTTTGGAAGCGTAAGGTAGTGGCAGGCACGATGTAGGGTTACAGGCCATGAGCTCAACTCTCAGAAGTGTGTATGCATGGGAGGCAGATGTCTGCTACCCACTCGGACATGGGAGTTGGAACCTAGCTACACTCCTATTGAAGAAGGATGTTGGAAATCGCTGTATTCAACTCAGATACACGGGAGTTCAGGCCCAATGCTTACACATGCTTTTCCACAACCTATCCCAGCCACTAACATAAGGAGGTTAGCAGGTACGTCTATAGTCAGGCAGGATGCGGGAGGGTTCTGCCCTGTCCTCAGCTCTCACAGGGAAGCATGCCTTGAAGCCAGCTGTCAACTAGCTGCATTCTTATGGCAGGGTGAAGGTAGCAGTATTCTGAGACAGGAGGTTCCCAGATTACCACTCTACTGCACCTGGAGATACCGTCCAGGTCTGCATTGTTAACTTGCGTCTCAGAAGCCTCTGGCAAAAGTCTCTGGTGAAGACGTGCGAAACTCACTCTGCAGGCAGTGTGGAACTGTGAGGGACTGTGGGTGAGCTCAACTCTCAGAAGTAAGATGTTTTTGGACAAGGCGTTCAACTACCTACTCACTTATGGAACTTAGTATGTAGCACCAGTCTACCCCAGGAATTACTAGGAAATCGCTTGATTGAGCTTGGAGGCACTCGTCTTGTGTGCCGGGAGATTCCAGTTACCTCTCCCAACACTTGCGTCAAGCAGCGAGCCTAGGCCTTTTGGAAGCGTAAGGTAGTGGCAGGCACGATGTAGGGTTACAGGCCATGAGCTCAACTCTCAGAAGTGTGTATGCATGGGAGGCAGATGTCTGCTACCCACTCGGACATGGGAGTTGGAACCTAGCTACACTCCTATTGAAGAAGGATGTTGGAAATCGCTGTATTCAACTCAGATACACGGGAGTTCAGGCCCAATGCTTACACATGCTTTTCCACAACCTATCCCAGCCACTATATAAGGAGGTTAGCAGGTACGTCTACAGTCAGGCAGGATGGGGGAGGGTTCTGCCCTGTCCTCAACTCTCACAGGGAAGCATGCCTAGAAGCCAGCTCTCAACTAGCTGCATTCTTATGGCAGGGTGAAGGTAGCAGTATTCTGAGTAAGGAGGTTCCCAGATTGCCACTCTACTGCACCTGGAGATACCGTCCAGGTCTGCATTGTTAACTTGCGTCTCAGAGGCCTCTGGCAAAAGTCTCTGGTGAAGACGTGGGAAACTCAGTCTGCAGGCAGTGTGGAACTGTGAGGGACTGAGGGTGAGCTCAACTCTCAGCAGTAAGAGGATTTTGGACAAGGCGTTCAGCTACCTTCTCACATATGGAACTTAGTATCTAGCACCAGTCTACCCCAGGAATTACTGGGAAATCGCTGGATTGAGCTTGGAGGCACTAGTCTTGTGTGCCGGGAGATTCCAGTTACCTCTCCCAACAGTTCGGTGAAGCAGCGAGCCTAGGCCTTTTGGAAGCGAAAGGTAGCTGCAGGCAGGATGTAGGGTTACAGGCCATAAGCTCAACTCTAGAAGTGGGTATGCATGGGAAGCAGATGTATGCTACCCACTCGGACATGCGAGTGGGAACCTAGCTACACTCTGATGAAGAAGAACTTTGGAAATCGCTGTATTCAACTCAGATACACGTGGGTTCAGGCACAACGATTCCACATGCTTTTCTCACAACCTTTCCCTGTCACTAACATGAGGACGTTAGCAGCTCCTTCTACAGTCAAGCAGGATGCGGGAGGGTTCTGCCCTGTCCTTAGCAATCACAGGGAAGCATGCCTTGAAGCCAGCTGTCAACTAGCTGCATTCTTATGGCAGGGTGAAGGTAGCAGTATTCTGCGACAGGAGGTTCCCAGATTACCACTCTACTGCACCTGGAGATACCCTCCAGGTCTGCATTGTTAACTTGCGTCTCAGAAGCCTCTGGCAAACGTCTCTGGTGAAGACGTGCGAAACTCACTCTGCAGGCAGTGTGGAACTGTGAGGGACTGAGGGTGAGCTCAACTCTCAGAAGTAAGATGTTTTTGGACAAGGCGTTCAACTACCTACTCACTTATGGAACTTAGTATGTAGCACCAGTCTACCGCAGGAATTACTAGGAAATCGCTTGATTGAGCTTGGAGGCACTAGTCTTGTGTGCCGGGAGATTCCAGTTACCTCTCCCAACACTTGCGTCAAGCAGCGAGCCTAGGCCTTTTGGAAGCGTAAGGTAGCGGCAGGCACGATGTAGGGTTACAGGCCATGAGCTCAACTCTCAGAAGTGTGTATGCATGGGAGGCAGATGTCTGCTACCCACTCGGACAAGGGAGTTGGAACCTAGCTACACTCCTATTGAAGAAGGATGTTGGAAATCGCTGTATTCAACTCAGATACACGGGAGTTCAGGCCCAATGCTTACACATGCTTTTCCACAACCTATCCCAGCCACTAACATAAGGAGGTTAGCAGGTACGTCTACAGTCAGGCAGGATGCGGGAGGGTTCTGCCCTGTCCTCAGCTCTCACAGGGAAGCATGCCTAGAAGCCAGCTCTCAACTAGCTGCATTCTTATGACAGTGTGAAGGTAGCAGTATTCTGAGTAAGGAGGTTCCCAGATTACCTCTCTACTGCACCTGGAGATACCCTCCAGGTCTGCATTGTTAACTTGCGTCTCAGAGGCTTCTGGCAAAAGTCTCTGGTGAAGACGTGCGAAACTCACTCTGCAGGCATTGTGGAACTGTGAGGGACTGATGGTGAGCTCACCTCTCAGCAGTAAGATGATTTTGGACAAGGCGTTCAGCTACCTTCTCACATATGGAACTTAGTATGTAGCACCAGTCTACCCCAGGAATTACTGGGAAATCGCTGGATTGAGCTTGGAGGCACTAGTCTTGTGTGCCGGGAGATTCCAGTTACCTCTCCCAACACTTCGGTGAAGCAGCGAGCCTAGGCCTTTTGGAAGCGAAAGGTAGCTGCAGGCAGGAGGTAGGGTTACAGGCCATAAGCTCAACTCTCAGAAGTGGGTATGCATGGGAGGCAGATGTCTGCTACCCACTCGGACATGCGAGTGGGAACCTAGCTACACTCTGATGAAGAAGGACTTTGGAAATCGCTGTATTCAACTCAGATACACGTGGGTTCAGGCACAACGATTCCACATGCTTTTCGCACAACCTTTCCCTGCCACTAACATGAGGACGTTAGCAGCTCCTTCTACAGTCAAGCAGGATGCGGGAGGGTTGTGCCCTGTCCTTAGCTCTCACAGGGAAGCATGCCTTGAAGCCAGCTGTCAACTAGCTGCATTCTTATGGCAGGGTGAAGGTAGCAGTATTCTGAGACAGGAGGTTCCCAGATTACCACTCTACTGCACCTGGAGATACACTCCAGGTCTGCATTGTTAACTTGCGTCTCAGAAGCCTCTGGCAAAAGTCTCTGGTGAAGACGTGCGAAACTCACTCTGCAGGCAGTGTGGAACTGTGAGGGACTCTGGGTGAGCTCAACTCTCAGAAGTAAGATGTTTTTGGACAAGGCGTTCAACTACCTACTCACGTATGGAACTTAGTATGTAGCACCAGTCTACCCCAGGAATTACTAGGAAATCGCTTGATTGAGCTTGGAGGCACTCGTCTTGTGTGCCGGGAGATTCCAGTTACCTCTCCCAACACTTGCGTCAAGCAGCGAGCCTAGGCCTTTTGGAAGCGTAAGGTAGCGGCAGGCACGATGTAGGGTTACAGGCCATGAGCTCAACTCTCAGAAGTGTGTATGCATGGGAGGCAGATGTCTGCTACCCACTCGGACATGGGAGTTGGAACCTAGCTACACTCCTATTGAAGAAGGATGTTGGAAATCGCTGTATTCAACACAGATACACGGGAGTTCAGGCCCAATGCTTACACATGCTTTTCCACAACCTATCCCAGCCACTAACATAAGGAGGTTAGCAGGTACGTCTACAGTCAGGCAGGATGCGGGAGGGTTCTGCCCTGTCCTCAGCTCTCACAGGGAAGCATGCCTAGAAGCCAGCTCTCAACTAGCTGCATTCTTATGACAGTGTGAAGGTAGCAGTATTCTGAGTAAGGAGGTTCCCAGATTACCACTCTCCTGCACCTGGAGATACCGTCCAGGTCTGCATTGTTAACTTGCGTCTCAGAGGCCTCTGGCAAAAGTCTCTGGTGAAGACGTGCAAAACTCACTCTGCAGGCAGTGTGGAACTGTGAGGGACTGAGGGTGAGCTCACCTCTCAGCAGTAAGATGATTTTGGACAAGGCGTTCAGCTACCTTCTCACATATGGAACTTAGTATGTAGCACCAGTCTACCCCAGGAATTACTGGGAAATCGCTGGATTGAGCTTGGAGGCACTAGTCTTGTGTGCCGGCAGATTCCAGTTACCTCTCCCAACACTTCGGTGAAGCAGCGAGCCTAGGCCTTTTGGAAGCGAAACGTAGCTGCAGGCAGGAGGTAGGGTTACAGGCCATAAGCTCAACTCTCAGAAGTGGGTATGCATGGGAGGCAGATGTCTGCTACCCACTCGGACATGCGAGTGGGAACCTAGCTACACTCTGATGAAGAAGGACTTTGGAAATCGCTGTATTCAACTCAGATACACGTGGGTTCAGGCACAACGATTCCACATGCTTTTCTCACAACCTTTCCCTGCCACTAACATGAGGACGTTAGCAGCTCCTTCTACAGTCAAGCAGGATGCGGGAGGGTTGTGCCCTGTCCTTAGCTCTCACAGGGAAGCATGCCTTGAAGCCAGCTGTCAACTAGCTGCATTCTTATGGCAGGGTGAAGGTAGCAGTATTCTGAGACAGGAGGTTCCCAGATTACCACTCTACTGCACCTGGAGATACCCTCCAGGTCTGCATTGTTAACTTGCGTCTCAGAAGCCTCTGGCAAACGTCTCTGGTGAAGACGTGCGAAACTCACTCTGCAGGCAGTGTGGAACTGTGAGGGACTGAGGGCGAGCTCAACTCTCAGAAGTAAGATGTTTTGGACAAAGCGTTCAACTACCTACTCACGTATGGAACTTAGTATGTAGCACCAGTCTACCCCAGGAATTTCTAGGAAATCACTTGATTGAGCTTGGAGGCACTCGTCTTGTGTCCCGGGAGATTCCTCTTACCTCTCCCAACACTTGCGTCAAGCAGCGAGCCTAGGCCTTTTGGAAGCGAAAGGTAGCGGCAGGCAGGATGTAGGGTTACAGGCCATGAGCTCAACTCTCAGAAGTGTGTATGCATGGGAGGCAGATGTCTGCTACCCACTCGGACATGGGAGTTGGAACCTAGCTACACTCCTATTGAAGAAGGATGTTGGAAATCGCTGTATTCAACTCAGATACACGGGAGTTCAGGCCCAATGCTTACACATGCTTTTCCACAACCTATCCCAGCCACTAACATAAGGAGGTTAGCAGGTACGTCTACAGTCAGGCAGGATGCGGGAGGTTTCTGCCCTGTCCTCAACTCTCACAGGGAAGCATGCCTAGAAGCCAGCTCTCAACTAGCTGGATTCTTATGACAGTGTGAAGGTAGCAGTATTCTGAGTAAGGAGGTTCCCAGATTGCCACTCTACTGCACCTGGAGATACCGTCCAGGTCTGCATTGTTAACTTGCGTCTCAGAGGCCTCTGGCAAAAGTCTCTGGTGAAGACGTGGGAAACTCAGTCTGCAGGCAGTGTGGAACTGTGAGGGACTGAGGGTGAGCTCAACTCTCAGCAGTAAGATGATTTTGGACAAGGCGTTCAGCTACCTTCTCACATATGGAACTTAGTATGTAGCACCAGTCTACCCCAGGAATTACTGGGAAATCGCTGGATTGAGCTTGGAGGCACTAGTCTTGTGTGCCGGGAGATTCCAGTTACCTCTCCCAACACTTCGGTGAAGCAGCGAGCCTAGGCCTTTTGGAAGCGAAAGGTAGCTGCAGGCAGGAGGTAGGGTTACAGGCCATAAGCTCAACTCTAGAAGTGGGTATGCATGGGAGGCAGATGTCTGCTACCCACTCGGACATGCGAGTGGGAACCTAGCTACACTCTGATGAAGAAGGACTTTGGAAATCGCTGTTTTCAACTCAGATACACGTGGGTTCAGGCACAACGATTCCACATGCTTTTCTCACAACCTTTCCCTGCCACTAACATGAGGACGTTAGCAGCTCCTTCTACAGTCAAGCAGGATGCGGGAGGGTTGTGCCCTGTCCTTAGCTCTCACAGGGAAGCATGCCTTGAAGCCAGCTGTCAACTAGCTGCATTCTTATGGCAGGGTGAAGGTAGCAGTATTCTGAGACAGGAGGTTCCCAGATTACCACTCTACTGCACCTGGAGATACCCTCCAGGTCTGCATTGTTAACTTGCATCTCAGAAGCCTCTGGCAAACGTCTCTGGTGAAGACGTGCGAAACTCACTCTGCAGGCAGTGTGGAACTGTGAGGGACTGAGGGCGAGCTCAACTCTCAGAAGTAAGATGTTTTTGGACAAGGCGTTCAACTACCTACTCACGTATGGAACTTAGTATGTAGCACCAGTCTACCCCAGGAATTTCTAGGAAATCACTTGATTGAGCTTGGAGGCACTCGTCTTGTGTCCCGGGAGATTCCTCTTACCTCTCCCAACACTTGCGTCAAGCAGCGAGCCTAGGCCTTTTGGAAGCGAAAGGTAGCAGCAGGCAGGATGTAGGGTTACAGGCCATAAGCTCAACTCTCAGAACTGTGTATGCATGGGAGGCATATGTCTGCTACGCACTCGGACATGGGAGTTGGAACCTAGCTACACTCCTATTGAAGAAGGATGTTGGAAATCGCTGTATTCAACTCAGATACACGGGAGTTCAGGCCCAATGCTTACACATGCTTTTCCCACAACCTATCCCAGCCACTAACATAAGGAGGTTAGCAGGTACGTCTACAGTCAGGCAGGATGCGGGAGGGATCTGCCCTATCCTCAGCTCTCACAGGGAAGCATGCCTAGAAGCCAGCTCTCAACTAGCTGCATTCTTATGACAGTGTGAAGGTAGCAGTATTCTGAGTAAGGAGGTTCCCAGATTACCACTCTACTGCACCTGGAGATACCGTCCAGGTCTGCATTGTTAACTTGCGTCTCAGAGGCTTCTGGCAAAAGTCTCTGGTGAAGACGTGCGAAACTCACTCTGCAGGCATTGTGGAACTGTGAGGGACTGATGGTGAGCTCACCTCTCAGCAGTAAGATGATTTTGGACAAGGCGTTCAGCTACCTTCTCACATATGGAACTTAGTATGTAGCACCAGTCTACCCCAGGAATTACTGGGAAATCGCTGGATTGAGCTTGGAGGCACTAGTCTTGTGTGCCGGCAGATTCCAGTTACCTCTCCCAACACTTCGGTGAAGCAGCGAGCCTAGGCCTTTTGGAAGCGAAAGGTAGCTGCAGGCAGGAGGTAGGGTTACAGGCCATAAGCTCAACTCTCAGAAGTGGGTATGCATGGGAGGCAGATGTCTGCTACCCACTCGGACATGCGAGTGGGAACCTAGCTACACTCTGATGAAGAAGGACTTTGGAAATCGCTGTATTCAACTCAGATACACGTGGGTTCAGGCACAACGATTCCACATGCTTTTCTCACAACCTTTCCCTGCCACTAACATGAGGACGTTAGCAGCTCCTTCTACAGTCAAGCAGGATGCGGGAGGGTTGTGCCCTGTCCTTAGCTCTCACAGGGAAGCATGCCTTGAAGCCAGCTGTCAACTAGCTGCATTCTTATGGCAGGGTGAAGGTAGCAGTATTCTGAGAGAGGAGGTTCCCAGATTACCACTCTACTGCACCTGGAGATACCCTCCAGGTCTGCATTGTTAACTTGCGTCTCAGAAGCCTCTGGCAAACGTCTCTGGTGAAGACGTGCGAAACTCACTCTGCAGGCAGTGTGGAACTGTGAGGGACTGAGGGCGAGCTCAACTCTCAGAAGTAAGATGTTTTGGACAAAGCGTTCAACTACCTACTCACGTATGGAACTTAGTATGTAGCACCAGTCTACCCCAGGAATTTCTAGGAAATCACTTGATTGAGCTTGGAGGCACTCGTCTTGTGTCCCGGGAGATTCCTCTTACCTCTCCCAACACTTGCGTCAAGCAGCGAGCCTAGGCCTTTTGGAAGCGAAAGGTAGCGGCAGGCAGGATGTAGGGTTACAGGCCATGAGCTCAACTCTCAGAAGTGTGTATGCATGGGAGGCAGATGTCTGCTACCCACTCGGACATGGGAGTTGGAACCTAGCTACACTCCTATTGAAGAAGGATGTTGGAAATCGCTGTATTCAACTCAGATACACGGGAGTTCAGGCCCAATGCTTACACATGCTTTTCCACAACCTATCCCAGCCACTAACATAAGGAGGTTAGCAGGTACGTCTACAGTCAGGCAGGATGCGGGAGGTTTCTGCCCTGTCCTCAACTCTCACAGGGAAGCATGCCTAGAAGCCAGCTCTCAACTAGCTGGATTCTTATGACAGTGTGAAGGTAGCAGTATTCTGAGTAAGGAGGTTCCCAGATTGCCACTCTACTGCACCTGGAGATACCGTCCAGGTCTGCATTGTTAACTTGCGTCTCAGAGGCCTCTGGCAAAAGTCTCTGGTGAAGACGTGGGAAACTCAGTCTGCAGGCAGTGTGGAACTGTGAGGGACTGAGGGTGAGCTCAACTCTCAGCAGTAAGATGATTTTGGACAAGGCGTTCAGCTACCTTCTCACATATGGAACTTAGTATGTAGCACCAGTCTACCCCAGGAATTACTGGGAAATCGCTGGATTGAGCTTGGAGGCACTAGTCTTGTGTGCCGGGAGATTCCAGTTACCTCTCCCAACACTTCGGTGAAGCAGCGAGCCTAGGCCTTTTGGAAGCGAAAGGTAGCTGCAGGCAGGAGGTAGGGTTACAGGCCATAAGCTCAACTCTAGAAGTGGGTATGCATGGGAGGCAGATGTCTGCTACCCACTCGGACATGCGAGTGGGAACCTAGCTACACTCTGATGAAGAAGGACTTTGGAAATCGCTGTTTTCAACTCAGATACACGTGGGTTCAGGCACAACGATTCCACATGCTTTTCTCACAACCTTTCCCTGCCACTAACATGAGGACGTTAGCAGCTCCTTCTACAGTCAAGCAGGATGCGGGAGGGTTGTGCCCTGTCCTTAGCTCTCACAGGGAAGCATGCCTTGAAGCCAGCTGTCAACTAGCTGCATTCTTATGGCAGGGTGAAGGTAGCAGTATTCTGAGACAGGAGGTTCCCAGATTACCACTCTACTGCACCTGGAGATACCCTCCAGGTCTGCATTGTTAACTTGCATCTCAGAAGCCTCTGGCAAACGTCTCTGGTGAAGACGTGCGAAACTCACTCTGCAGGCAGTGTGGAACTGTGAGGGACTGAGGGCGAGCTCAACTCTCAGAAGTAAGATGTTTTTGGACAAGGCGTTCAACTACCTACTCACGTATGGAACTTAGTATGTAGCACCAGTCTACCCCAGGAATTTCTAGGAAATCACTTGATTGAGCTTGGAGGCACTCGTCTTGTGTCCCGGGAGATTCCTCTTACCTCTCCCAACACTTGCGTCAAGCAGCGAGCCTAGGCCTTTTGGAAGCGAAAGGTAGCAGCAGGCAGGATGTAGGGTTACAGGCCATAAGCTCAACTCTCAGAACTGTGTATGCATGGGAGGCATATGTCTGCTACGCACTCGGACATGGGAGTTGGAACCTAGCTACACTCCTATTGAAGAAGGATGTTGGAAATCGCTGTATTCAACTCAGATACACGGGAGTTCAGGCCCAATGCTTACACATGCTTTTCCCACAACCTATCCCAGCCACTAACATAAGGAGGTTAGCAGGTACGTCTACAGTCAGGCAGGATGCGGGAGGGATCTGCCCTATCCTCAGCTCTCACAGGGAAGCATGCCTAGAAGCCAGCTCTCAACTAGCTGCATTCTTATGACAGTGTGAAGGTAGCAGTATTCTGAGTAAGGAGGTTCCCAGATTACCACTCTACTGCACCTGGAGATACCGTCCAGGTCTGCATTGTTAACTTGCGTCTCAGAGGCTTCTGGCAAAAGTCTCTGGTGAAGACGTGCGAAACTCACTCTGCAGGCATTGTGGAACTGTGAGGGACTGATGGTGAGCTCACCTCTCAGCAGTAAGATGATTTTGGACAAGGCGTTCAGCTACCTTCTCACATATGGAACTTAGTATGTAGCACCAGTCTACCCCAGGAATTACTGGGAAATCGCTGGATTGAGCTTGGAGGCACTAGTCTTGTGTGCCGGGAGATTCCAGTTACCTCTCCCAACACTTCGGTGAAGCAGCGAGCCTAGGCCTTTTGGAAGCGAAAGGTAGCTGCAGGCAGGAGGTAGGGTTACAGGCCATAAGCTCAACTCTCAGAAGTGGGTATGCATGGGAGGCAGATGTCTGCTACCCACTCGGACATGCGAGTGGGAACCTAGCTACACTCTGATGAAGAAGGACTTTGGAAATCGCTGTATTCAACTCAGATACACGTGGGTTCAGGCACAACGATTCCACATGCTTTTCTCACAACCTTTCCCTGCCACTAACATGAGGACGTTAGCAGCTCCTTCTACAGTCAAGCAGGATGCGGGAGGGTTGTGCCCTGTCCTTAGCTCTCACAGGGAAGCATGCCTTGAAGCCAGCTGTCAACTAGCTGCATTCTTATGGCAGGGTGAAGGTAGCAGTATTCTGAGACAGGAGGTTCCCAGATTACCACTCTACTGCACCTGGAGATACCCTCCAGGTCTGCATTGTTAACTTGCGTCTCAGAAGCCTCTGGCAAAAGTCTCTGGTGAAGACGTGCGAAACTCACTTGGCAGGCAGTGTGGAACTGTGAGGGACTCTGGGTGAGCTCAACTCTCAGAAGTAAGATGTTTTTGGACAAGGCGTTCAACTACCTACTCACGTATGGAACTTAGTATGTAGCACCAGTCTACCCCAGGAATTACTAGGAAATCGCTTGATTGAGCTTGGAGGCACTCGTCTTGTGTGCCGGGAGATTCCAGTTACCTCTCCCAACACTTGCGTCAAGCAGCGAGCCTAGGCCTTTTGGAAGCGTAAGGTAGCGGCAGGCACGATGTAGGGTTACAGGCCATGAGCTCAACTCTCAGAAGTGTGTATGCATGGGAGGCAGATGTCTGCTACCCACTCGGACATGGGAGTTGGAACCTAGCTACACTCCTATTGAAGAAGGATGTTGGAATTCGCTGTATTCAACACAGATACACGGGAGTTCAGGCCCAATGCTTACACATGCTTTTCCACAACCTATCCCAGCCACTAACATAAGGAGGTTAGCAGGTACGTCTACAGTCAGGCAGGATGCGGGAGGGTTCTGCCCTGTCCTCAGCTCTCACAGGGAAGCATGCCTAGAAGCCAGCTCTCAACTAGCTGCATTCTTATGACAGTGTGAAGGTAGCAGTATTCTGAGTAAGGAGGTTCCCAGATTACCACTCTCCTGCACCTGGAGATACCGTCCAGGTCTGCATTGTTAACTTGCGTCTCAGAGGCCTCTGGCAAAAGTCTCTGGTGAAGACGTGCAAAACTCACTCTGCAGGCAGTGTGGAACTGTGAGGGACTGAGGGTGAGCTCACCTCTCAGCAGTAAGATGATTTTGGACAAGGCGTTCAGCTACCTTCTCACATATGGAACTTAGTATGTAGCACCAGTCTACCCCAGGAATTACTGGGAAATCGCTGGATTGAGCTTGGAGGCACTAGTCTTGTGTGCCGGCAGATTCCAGTTACCTCTCCCAACACTTCGGTGAAGCAGCGAGCCTAGGCCTTTTGGAAGCGAAACGTAGCTGCAGGCAGGAGGTAGGGTTACAGGCCATAAGCTCAACTCTCAGAAGTGGGTATGCATGGGAGGCAGATGTCTGCTACCCACTCGGACATGCGAGTGGGAACCTAGCTACACTCTGATGAAGAAGGACTTTGGAAATCGCTGTATTCAACTCAGATACACGTGGGTTCAGGCACAACGATTCCACATGCTTTTCTCACATCCTTTCCCTGCCACTAACATGAGGACGTTAGCAGCTCCTTCTACAGTCAAGCAGGATGCGGGAGGGTTGTGCCCTGTCCTTAGCTCTCACAGGGAAGCATGCCTTGAAGCCAGCTGTCAACTAGCTGCATTCTTATGGCAGGGTGAAGGTAGCAGTATTCTGAGACAGGAGGTTCCCAGATTACCACTCTACTGCACCTGGAGATACCCTCCAGGTCTGCATTGTTAACTTGCGTCTCAGAAGCCTCTGGCAAACGTCTCTGGTGAAGACGTGCGAAACTCACTCTGCAGGCAGTGTGGAACTGTGAGGGACTGAGGGCGAGCTCAACTCTCAGAAGTAAGATGTTTTGGACAAAGCGTTCAACTACCTACTCACGTATGGAACTTAGTATGTAGCACCAGTCTACCCCAGGAATTTCTAGGAAATCACTTGATTGAGCTTGGAGGCACTCGTCTTGTGTCCCGGGAGATTCCTCTTACCTCTCCCAACACTTGCGTCAAGCAGCGAGCCTAGGCCTTTTGGAAGCGAAAGGTAGCAGCAGGCAGGAGGTAGGGTTACAGGCCATAAGCTCAACTCTCAGAACTGTGTATGCATGGGAGGCAGATGTCTGCTACCCACTCGGACATGGGAGTTGGAACCTAGCTACACTCCTATTGAAGAAGGATGTTGGAAATCGCTGTATTCAACTCAGATACACGGGAGTTCAGGCCCAATGCTTACACATGCTTTTCCCACAACCTATCCCAGCCACTAACATAAGGAGGTTAGCAGGTACGTCTACACTCAGGCAGGATGCGGGAGGGATCTGCCCTGTCCTCAGCTCTCACAGGGAAGCATGCCTAGAAGCCAGCTCTCAACTAGCTGCATTCTTATGACAGTGTGAAGGTAGCAGTATTCTGAGACAGGAGGTTCCCAGATTACCAATCTACTGCACCTGGAGATACCCTCCAGGTCTGCATTGTTAACTTGCGTCTCATAGCCTCTGGCAAACGTCTCTGGTGAAGACGTGCGAAACTCACTCTGCAGGCAGTGTGGAACTGTGAGGGACTGAGGGTGAGCTCATCTCTCAGAAGTAAGGTGTTTTTGGACAAGGCGTTCAACTACCTACTCACGTATGGAACTTAGTATGTAGCACCAGTCTACCCCAGGAATTACTGGGAAATCGCTGGATTGAGCTTGGAGGCACTCGTCTTGTGTGCCGGGAGATTCCAGTTACCTCTCCCAACACTTGCGTCAAGCAGTGAGCCTAGGCCTTTTGGAAGCGTAAGGTAGTGGCAGGCACGATGTAGGGTTACAGGCCATGAGCTCAACTCTCAGAAGTGTGTATGCATGGGAGGCAGATGTCTGCTACCCACTCGGACATGGGAGTTGGAACCTAGCTACACTCCTATTGAAGAAGGATGTTGGAAATCGCTGTATTCAACTCAGATACACGGGAGTTCAGGCCCAATGCTTACACATGCTTTTCCACAACCTATCCCAGCCACTAACATAAGGAGGTTAGCAGGTACGTCTATAGTCAGGCAGGATGCGGGAGGGTTCTGCCCTGTCCTCAGCTCTCACAGGGAAGCATGCCTAGAAGCCAGCTCTCAACTAGCTGCATTCTTATGACAGTGTGAAGGTAGCAGTATTCTGAGTAAGGAGGTTCCCAGATTACCACTCTACTGCACCTGGAGATACCGTCCAGGTCTGCATTGTTAACTTGCGTCTCAGAGGCCTCTGGCAAAAGTCTCTGGTGAAGACGTGGGAAACTCACTCTGCAGGCAGTGTGGAACTGTGAGGGACTGAGGGTGAGCTCAACTCTCAGCAGTAAGAGGATTTTGGACAAGGCGTTCAGCTACCTTCTCACATATGGAACTTAGTATGTAGCACCAGTCTACCCCAGGAATTACTGGGAAATCGCTGGATTGAGCTTGGAGGCACTAGTCTTGTGTGCCGGGAGATTCCAGTTACCTCTCCCAACACTTCGGTGAAGCAGCGAGCCTAGGCCTTTTGGAAGCGAAAGGTAGCTTCAGGCAGGAGGTAGGGTTACAGGCCATAAGCTCAACTCTCAGAAGTGGGTATGCATGGCAGGCAGATGTCTGCTACCCACTCGGACATGCGAGTGGGAACCTAGCTACACTCTGATGAAGAAGGACTTTGGAAATCGCTGTATTCAACTCAGATACACGTGGGTTCAGGCACAACGATTCCACATGCTTTTCTCACAACCTTTCCCTGCCACTAACATGAGGACGTTAGCAGCTCCTTCTATAGTCAAGCAGGATGCGGGAGGGTTGTGCCCTGTCCTTAGCTCTCACAGGGAAGCATGCCTTGAAGCCAGCTGTCAACTAGCTGCATTCTTATGGCAGGGTGAAGGTAGCAGTATTCTGAGACAGGAGGTTCCCAGATTACCACTCTACTGCACCTGGAGATACCCTCCAGGTCTGCATTGTTAACTTGCGTCTCAGAAGCCTCTGGCAAAAGTCTCTGGTGAAGACGTGCGAAACTCACTCTGCAGGCAGTGTGGAACTGTGAGGGACTGTGGGTGAGCTCAACTCTCAGAAGTAAGATGTTTTTGGACAAGGCGTTCAACTACCTACTCACTTATGGAACTTAGTATGTAGCACCAGTCTACCCCAGGAATTACTAGGAAATCGCTTGATTGAGCTTGGAGGCACTCGTCTTGTGTGCCGGGAGATTCCAGTTACCTCTCCCAACACTTGAGTCAAGCAGCGAGCCTAGGCCTTTTGGAAGCGAAAGGTAGCGGCAGGCACGATGTAGGGTTACAGGATATGAGCTCAACTCTCAGAAGTGTGTATGCATGGGAGGCAGATGTCTGCTACCCACTCGGACATGGGAGTTGGAACCTAGCTACACTCCTATTGAAGAAGGATGTTGGAAATCGCTGTATTCAACTCAGATACACGGGAGTTCAGGCCCAATGCTTACACATGCTTTTCCACAACCTATCCCAGCCACTAATATAAGGAGGTTAGCAGGTACGTCTACAGTCAGGCAGGATGCGGGAGGGTTCTGCCCTGTCCTCAACTCTCACAGGGAAGCATGCCTAGAAGCCAGCTCTCAACTAGCTGCATTCTTATGACAGTGTGAAGGTAGCAGTATTCTGAGTAAGGAGGTTCCCAGATTGCCACGCTACTGCACCTGGAGATACCGTCCAGGTCTGTATTGTTAACTTGCGTCTCAGAGGCCTCTGGCAAAAGTCTCTGGTGAAGACGTGGGAAACTCAGTCTGCAGGCAGTGTGGAACTGTGAGGGACTGAGGGTGAGCTCAACTCTCAGCAGTAAGATGATTTTGGACAAGGCGTTCAGCTACCTTCTCACATATGGAACTTAGTATGTAGCACCAGTCTACCCCAGGAATTACTGGGAAATCGCTGGATTGAGCTTGGAGGCACTAGTCTTGTGTGCCGGCAGATTCCAGTTACCTCTCCCAACACTTCGGTGAAGCAGCGAACCTAGGCCTTTTGGAAGCGAAAGGTAGCTGCAGGCAGGAGGTAGGGTTACAGGCCATAAGCTCAACTCTAGAAGTGGGTATGCATGGGAAGCAGATGTATGCTACCCACTCGGACATGCGAGTGGGAACCTAGCTACACTCTGATGAAAAAGGACTTTGGAAATCGCTGTATTCAACTCAGATACACGTGGTTTCAGGCACAACGATTCCACATGCTTTTCTTACAACCTTTCCCTGCCACTAACATGAGGACGTTAGCAGCTCCTTCTACAGTCAAGCAGGATGCGGGAGGGTTGTGCCCTGTCCTTAGCTCTCACAGGGAAGCATGCCTTGAAGCCAGCTGTCAACTAGCTGCATTCTTATGGCAGGGTGAAGGTAGCAGTATTCTGAGACAGGAGGTTCCCAGATTACCACTCTACTGCACCTGGAGATACCCTCCAGGTCTGCATTGTTAACTTGCGTCTCAGAAGCCTCTGGCAAAAGTCTCTGGTGAAGACGTGCGAAACTCACTCTGCAGGCAGTGTGGAACTGTGAGGGACTCTGGGTGAGCTCAACTCTCAGAAGTAAGATGTTTTTGGACAAGGCGTTCAACTACCTACTCACGTATGGAACTTAGTATGTAGCACCAGTCTACCCCAGGAATTACTAGGAAATCGCTTGATTGAGCTTGGAGGCACTCGTCTTGTGTGCCGGGAGATTCCAGTTACCTCTCCCAACACTTGCGTCAAGCAGCGAGCCTAGGCCTTTTGGAAGCGTAAGGTAGCGGCAGGCACGATGTAGGGTTACAGGCCATGAGCTCAACTCTCAGAAGTGTGTATGCATGGGAGGCAGATGTCTGCTACCCACTCGGACATGGGAGTTGGAACCTAGCTACACTCCTATTGAAGAAGGATGTTGGAATTCGCTGTATTCAACACAGATACACGGGAGTTCAGGCCCAATGCTTACACATGCTTTTCCACAACCTATCCCAGCCACTAACATAAGGAGGTTAGCAGGTACGTCTACAGTCAGGCAGGATGCGGGAGGGTTCTGCCCTGTCCTCAGCTCTCACAGGGAAGCATGCCTAGAAGCCAGCTCTCAACTAGCTGCATTCTTATGACAGTGTGAAGGTAGCAGTATTCTGAGTAAGGAGGTTCCCAGATTACCACTCTCCTGCACCTGGAGATACCGTCCAGGTCTGCATTGTTAACTTGCGTCTCAGAGGCCTCTGGCAAAAGTCTCTGGTGAAGACGTGCAAAACTCACTCTGCAGGCAGTGTGGAACTGTGAGGGACTGAGGGTGAGCTCACCTCTCAGCAGTAAGATGATTTTGGACAAGGCGTTCAGCTACCTTCTCACATATGGAACTTAGTATGTAGCACCAGTCTACCCCAGGAATTACTGGGAAATCGCTGGATTGAGCTTGGAGGCACTAGTCTTGTGTGCCGGCAGATTCCAGTTACCTCTCCCAACACTTCGGTGAAGCAGCGAGCCTAGGCCTTTTGGAAGCGAAACGTAGCTGCAGGCAGGAGGTAGGGTTACAGGCCATAAGCTCAACTCTCAGAAGTGGGTATGCATGGGAGGCAGATGTCTGCTACCCACTCGGACATGCGAGTGGGAACCTAGCTACACTCTGATGAAGAAGGACTTTGGAAATCGCTGTATTCAACTCAGATACACGTGGGTTCAGGCACAACGATTCCACATGCTTTTCTCACAACCTTTCCCTGCCACTAACATGAGGACGTTAGCAGCTCCTTCTACAGTCAAGCAGGATGCGGGAGGGTTGTGCCCTGTCCTTAGCTCTCACAGGGAAGCATGCCTTGAAGCCAGCTGTCAACTAGCTGCATTCTTATGGCAGGGTGAAGGTAGCAGTATTCTGAGACAGGAGGTTCCCAGATTACCACTCTACTGCACCTGGAGATACCCTCCAGGTCTGCATTGTTAACTTGCGTCTCAGAAGCCTCTGGCAAACGTCTCTGGTGAAGACGTGCGAAACTCACTCTGCAGGCAGTGTGGAACTGTGAGGGACTGAGGGCGAGCTCAACTCTCAGAAGTAAGATGTTTTGGACAAAGCGTTCAACTACCTACTCACGTATGGAACTTAGTATGTAGCACCAGTCTACCCCAGGAATTTCTAGGAAATCACTTGATTGAGCTTGGAGGCACTCGTCTTGTGTCCCGGGAGATTCCTCTTACCTCTCCCAACACTTGCGTCAAGCAGCGAGCCTAGGCCTTTTGGAAGCGAAAGGTAGCAGCAGGCAGGATGTAGGGTTACAGGCCATAAGCTCAACTCTCAGAACTGTGTATGCATGGGAGGCAGATGTCTGCTACCCACTCGGACATGGGAGTTGGAACCTAGCTACACTCCTATTGAAGAAGGATGTTGGAAATCGCTGTATTCAACTCAGATACACGGGAGTTCAGGCCCAATGCTTACACATGCTTTTCCCACAACCTATCCCAGCCACTAACATAAGGAGGTTAGCAGGTACGTCTACACTCAGGCAGGATGCGGGAGGGATCTGCCCTGTCCTCAGCTCTCACAGGGAAGCATGCCTAGAAGCCAGCTCTCAACTAGCTGCATTCTTATGACAGTGTGAAGGTAGCAGTATTCTGAGACAGGAGGTTCCCAGATTACCAATCTACTGCACCTGGAGATACCCTCCAGGTCTGCATTGTTAACTTGCGTCTCATAGCCTCTGGCAAACGTCTCTGGTGAAGACGTGCGAAACTCACTCTGCAGGCAGTGTGGAACTGTGAGGGACTGAGGGTGAGCTCGCTCTCAGAAGTAAGATGTTTTTGGACAAGGCGTTCAACTACCTACTCACGTATGGAACTTAGTATGTAGCACCAGTCTACCCCAGGAATTACTGGGAAATCGCTGGATTGAGCTTGGAGGCACTCGTCTTGTGTGCCGGGAGATTCCAGTTACCTCTCCCAACACTTGCGTCAAGCAGCGAGCCTAGGCCTTTTGGAAGCGTAAGGTAGTGGCAGGCACGATGTAGGGTTACAGGCCATGAGCTCAACTCTCAGAAGTGTGTATGCATGGGAGGCAGATGTCTGCTACCCACTCGGACATGGGAGTTGGAACCTAGCTACACTCCTATTGAAGAAGGATGTTGGAAATCGCTGTATTCAACTCAGATACACGGGAGTTCAGGCCCAATGCTTACACATGCTTTTCCACAACCTATCCCAGCCACTAACATAAGGAGGTTAGCAGGTACGTCTATAGTCAGGCAGGATGCGGGAGGGTTCTGCCCTGTCCTCAGCTCTCACAGGGAAGCATGCCTAGAAGCCAGCTCTCAACTAGCTGCATTCTTATGACAGTGTGAAGGTAGCAGTATTCTGAGTAAGGAGGTTCCCAGATTACCACTCTACTGCACCTGGAGATACCGTCCAGGTCTGCATTGTTAACTTGCGTCTCAGAGGCCTCTGGCAAAAGTCTCTGGTGAAGACGTGGGAAACTCACTCTGCAGGCAGTGTGGAACTGTGAGGGACTGAGGGTGAGCTCAACTCTCAGCAGTAAGAGGATTTTGGACAAGGCGTTCAGCTACCTTCTCACATATGGAACTTAGTATGTAGCACCAGTCTACCCCAGGAATTACTGGGAAATCGCTGGATTGAGCTTGGAGGCACTAGTCTTGTGTGCCGGGAGATTCCAGTTACCTCTCCCAACACTTCGGTGAAGCAGCGAGCCTAGGCCTTTTGGAAGCGAAAGGTAGCTTCAGGCAGGAGGTAGGGTTACAGGCCATAAGCTCAACTCTCAGAAGTGGGTATGCATGGCAGGCAGATGTCTGCTACCCACTCGGACATGCGAGTGGGAACCTAGCTACACTCTGATGAAGAAGGACTTTGGAAATCGCTGTATTCAACTCAGATACACGTGGGTTCAGGCACAACGATTCCACATGCTTTTCTCACAACCTTTCCCTGCCACTAACATGAGGACGTTAGCAGCTCCTTCTATAGTCAAGCAGGATGCGGGAGGGTTGTGCCCTGTCCTTAGCTCTCACAGGGAAGCATGCCTTGAAGCCAGCTGTCAACTAGCTGCATTCTTATGGCAGGGTGAAGGTAGCAGTATTCTGAGACAGGAGGTTCCCAGATTACCACTCTACTGCACCTGGAGATACCCTCCAGGTCTGCATTGTTAACT
Source organism: Canis lupus baileyi (assembly GCF_048164855.1). NCBI lineage: Eukaryota > Metazoa > Chordata > Mammalia > Carnivora > Canidae > Canis > Canis lupus. The sequence goes on along the minus strand of NC_132848.1, from coordinate 276,181 downwards.
TGCGTCTCAGAAGCCTCTGGCAAAAGTCTCTGGTGAAGACGTGCGAAACTCACTCTGCAGGCAGTGTGGAACTGTGAGGGACTGTGGGTGAGCTCAACTCTCAGAAGTAAGATGTTTTTGGACAAGGCGTTCAACTACCTACTCACTTATGGAACTTAGTATGTAGCACCAGTCTACCCCAGGAATTACTAGGAAATCGCTTGATTGAGCTTGGAGGCACTCGTCTTGTGTGCCGGGAGATTCCAGTTACCTCTCCCAACACTTGCGTCAAGCAGCGAGCCTAGGCCTTTTGGAAGCGAAAGGTAGCGGCAGGCACGATGTAGGGTTACAGGATATGAGCTCAACTCTCAGAAGTGTGTATGCATGGGAGGCAGATGTCTGCTACCCACTCGGACATGGGAGTTGGAACCTAGCTACACTCCTATTGAAGAAGGATGTTGGAAATCGCTGTATTCAACTCAGATACACGGGAGTTCAGGCCCAATGCTTACACATGCTTTTCCACAACCTATCCCAGCCACTAATATAAGGAGGTTAGCAGGTACGTCTACAGTCAGGCAGGATGCGGGAGGGTTCTGCCCTGTCCTCAACTCTCAAAGGGAAGCATGCCTAGAAGCCAGCTCTCAACTAGCTGCATTCTTATGACAGTGTGAAGGTAGCAGTATTCTGAGTAAGGAGGTTCCCAGATTGCCACGCTACTGCACCTGGAGATACCGTCCAGGTCTGCATTGTTAACTTGCGTCTCAGAGGCCTCTGGCAAAAGTCTCTGGTGAAGACGTGGGAAACTCAGTCTGCAGGCAGTGTGGAACTGTGAGGGACTGAGGGTGAGCTCAACTCTCAGCAGTAAGATGATTTTGGACAAGGCGTTCAGCTACCTTCTCACATATGGAACTTAGTATGTAGCACCAGTCTACCCCAGGAATTACTGGGAAATCGCTGGATTGAGCTTGGAGGCACTAGTCTTGTGTGCCGGCAGATTCCAGTTACCTCTCCCAACACTTCGGTGAAGCAGCGAACCTAGGCCTTTTGGAAGCGAAAGGTAGCTGCAGGCAGGAGGTAGGGTTACAGGCCATAAGCTCAACTCTAGAAGTGGGTATGCATGGGAAGCAGATGTATGCTACCCACTCGGACATGCGAGTGGGAACCTAGCTACACTCTGATGAAAAAGGACTTTGGAAATCGCTGTATTCAACTCAGATACACGTGGTTTCAGGCACAACGATTCCACATGCTTTTCTTACAACCTTTCCCTGCCACTAACATGAAGACGTTAGCAGCTCCTTCTACAGTCAAGCAGGATGCGGGAGGGTTGTGCCCTGTCCTTAGCTCTCACAGGGAAGCATGCCTTGAAGCCACATGTCAACTAGCTGCATTCTTATGGCAGGGTGAAGGTAGCAGTATTCTGAGACAGGAGGTTCCCAGATTACCACTCTACTGCACCTGGAGATACCCTCCAGGTCTGCATTGTTAACTTGCGTCTCATAGCCTCTGGCAAACGTCTCTGGTGAAGACGTGCGAAACTCACTCTGCAGGCAGTGTGGAACTGTGAGGGACTGAGGGTGAGCTCAACTCTCAGAAGTAAGATGTTTTTGGACAAGGCGTTCAACTACCTACTCTCGTATGGAACTTAGTATGTAGCACCAGTCTACCCCAGGAATAACTAGGAAATCGCTTGATTGAGCTTGGAGGCACTCGTCTTGTGTGCTGGGAGATTCCAGTTACCTCTCCCAACACTTGCGTCAAGCAGCGAGCCTAGGCCTTTTGGAAGCTTAAGGTAGTGGCAGGCACGATGTAGGGTTACAGGCCATGAGCTCAACTCTCAGAAGTGTGTATGCATGGGAGGCAGATGTCTGCTACCCACTCGGACATGCGAGTGGGAACCTAGCTACACTCCTATTGAAGAAGGATGTTGGAAATCGCTGTATTCAACTCAGATACACGGGAGTTCAGGCCCAATGCTTACACATGCTTTTCCACAACCTATCCCAGCCACTAACATAAGGAGGTTAGCAGGTACGTCTATAGTCAGGCAGGATGCGGGAGGGTTCTGCCCTGTCCTTAGCTCTCACAGGGAAGCATGCCTTGAAGCCAGCTGTCAACTAGCTGCATTCTTATGGCAGGGTGAAGGTAGCAGTATTCTGAGACAGGAGGTTCCCAGATTACCACTCTACTGCACCTGGAGATACCCTCCAGGTCTGCATTGTTAACTTGCGTCTCAGAAGCCTCTGGCAAACGTCTCTGGTGAAGACGTGCGAAACTCACTCTGCAGGCAGTGTGGAACTGTGAGGGACTGAGGGTGAGCTCACCTCTCAGCAGTAAGATGATTTTGGACAAGGCGTTCAGCTACCTTCTCACATATGGAACTTAGTATGTAGCACCAGTCTACCCCAGGAATTACTGGGAAATCGCTGGATTGAGCTTGGAGGCACTAGTCTTGTGTGCCGGCAGATTCCAGTTACCTCTCCCAACACTTCGGTGAAGCAGCGAGCCTACGCCTTTTGGAAGCGAAAGGTAGCTGCAGGCAGGAGGTAGGGTTACAGGCCATAAGCTCAACTCTCAGAAGTGGGTATGCATGGCAGGCAGATGTCTGCTACCCACTCGGACATGCGAGTGGGAACCTAGCTACACTCTGATGAAGAAGGACTTTGGAAATCGCTGTATTCAACTCAGATACACGTGGGTTCAGGCACAACGATTCCACATGCTTTTCTCACAACCTTTCCCTGCCACTAACATGAGGACGTTAGCAGCTCCTTCTACAGTCAAGCAGGATGCGGGAGGGTTGTGCCCTGTCCTTAGCTCTCACAGGGAAGCATGCCTTGAAGCCAGCTGTCAACTAGCTGCATTCTTATGGCAGGGTGAAGGTAGCAGTATTCTGAGACAGGAGGTTCCCAGATTACCACTCTACTGCACCTGGAGATACCCTCCAGGTCTGCATTGTTAACTTGCGTCTCAGAAGCCTCTGGCAAAAGTCTCTGGTGAAGACGTGCGAAACTCACTCTGCAGGCAGTGTGGAACTGTGAGGGACTGTGGGTGAGCTCAACTCTCAGAAGTAAGATGTTTTTGGACAAGGCGTTCAACTACCTACTCACTTATGGAACTTAGTATGTAGCACCAGTCTACCCCAGGAATTACTAGGAAATCGCTTGATTGAGCTTGGAGGCACTCGTCTTGTGTGCCGGGAGATTCCAGTTACCTCTCCCAACACTTGCGTCAAGCAGCGAGCCTAGGCCTTTTGGAAGCGAAAGGTAGCGGCAGGCACGATGTAGGGTTACAGGCCATGAGCTCAACTCTCAGAAGTGTGTATGCATGGGAGGCAGATGTCTGCTACCCACTCGGACATGGGAGTTGGAACCTTGCTACACTCCTATTGAAGAAGGATGTTGGAAATCGCTGTATTCAACTCAGATACACGGGAGTTCAGGCCCAATGCTTACACATGCTTTTCCACAACCTATCCCAGCCACTAATATAAAGAGGTTAGCATGTACGTCTACAGTCAGGCAGGATGCGGGAGGGTTCTGCCCTGTCCTCAACTCTCACAGGGAAGCATGCCTAGAAGCCAGCTCTCAACTAGCTGCATTCTTATGACAGTGTGAAGGTAGCAGTATTCTGAGTAAGGAGGTTCCCAGATTGCCACTCTACTGCACCTGGAGATACCGTCCAGGTCTGCATTGTTAACTTGCGTCTCAGAGGCCTCTGGCAAAAGTCTCTGGTGAAGACGTGGGAAACTCAGTCTGCAGGCAGTGTGGAACTGTGAGGGACTGAGGGTGAGCTCAACTCTCAGCAGTAAGATGATTTTGGACAAGGCGTTCAGCTACCTTCTCACATATGGAACTTAGTATGTAGCACCAGTCTACCCCAGGAATTACTGGGAAATCGCTGGATTGAGCTTGGAGGCACTAGTCTTGTGTGCCGGGAGATTCCAGTTACCTCTCCCAACACTTCGGTGAAGCAGCGAGCCTAGGCCTTTTGGAAGCGAAAGGTAGCTGCAGGCAGGAGGTAGGGTTACAGGCCATAAGCTCAACTCTCAGAAGTGGGTATGCATGGGAGGCAGATGTCTGCTACCCACTCGGACATGCGAGTGGGAACCTAGCTACACTCTGATGAAGAAGGACTTTGGAAATCGCTGTATTCAACTCAGATACACGTGGGTTCAGGCACAACGATTCCACATGCTTTTCTCACAACCTTTCCCTGCCACTAACATGAGGATGTTAGCAGCTCCTTCTACAGTCAAGCAGGATGCGGGAGGGTTCTGCCCTGTCCTTAGCTCTCACAGGGAAGCATGCCTTGAAGCCAGCTGTCAACTAGCTGCATTCTTATGGCAGGGTGAAGGTAGCGGTATTCTGAGACAGGAGGTTCCCAGATTACCACTCTACTGCACCTGGAGATACCCTCCAGGTCTGCATTGTTAACTTGCGTCTCAGAAGCCTCTGGCAAACGTCTCTGGTGAAGACGTGCGAAACTCACTCTGCAGGCAGTGTGGAACTGTGAGGGACTGTGGGTGAGCTCAACTCTCAGAAGTAAGGTGTTTTTGGACAAGGCGTTCAACTACCTACTCACTTATGGAACTTAGTATGTAGCACCAGTCTACCCCAGGAATTACTAGGAAATCGCTTGATTGAGCTTGGAGGCACTCGTCTTGTGTGCCGGGAGATTCCAGTTACCTCTCCCAACACTTGCGTCAAGCAGCGAGCCTAGGCCTTTTGGAAGCGTAAGGTAGCGGCAGGCACGATGTAGGGTTACAGGCCATGAGCTCAACTCTCAGAAGTGTGTATGCATGGGAGGCAGATGTCTGCAACCCACTCGGACATGGGAGTTGGAACCTAGCTACACTCCTATTGAAGAAGGATGTTGGAAATCGCTGTATTCAACTCAGATACACGGGAGTTCAGGCCCAATGCTTACACATGCTTTTCCACAACCTATCCCAGCCACTAACATAAGGAGGTTAGCAGGTACGTCTACAGTCAGGCAGGATGCGGGAGGGTTCTGCCCTGTCCTCAGCTCTCACACGGAAGCATGCCTAGAAGCCAGCTCTCAACTAGCTGCATTCTTATGACAGTGTGAAGGTAGCAGTATTCTGAGTAAGGAGGTTCCCAGATTACCACTCTACTGCACCTGGAGATACCGTCCAGGTCTGCATTGTTAACTTGCGTCTCAGAGGCCTCTGGCAAAAGTCTCTGGTGAAGACGTGCGAAACTCACTCTGCAGGGAGTGTGGAACTGTGAGGGACTGAGGGTGAGCTCACCTCTCAGCAGTAAGATGATTTTGGACAAGGCGTTCAGCTACCTTCTCACATATGGAACTTAGAATGTAGCACCAGTCTACCCCAGGAATTACTGGCAAATCGCTGGATTGAGCTTGGAGGCACTAGTCTTGTGTGCCGGGAGATTCCAGTTACCTCTCCCAACACTTCGGTGAAGCAGCGAGCCTAGGCCTTTTGGAAGCGAAAGGTAGCTGCAGGCAGGAGGTAGGGTTACAGGCCATAAGCTCAACTCTCAGAAGTGGGTATGCATGGGAGGCAGATGTCTGCTACCCACTCGGACATGCGAGTGGGAACCTAGCTACACTCTGATGAAGAAGGACTTTGGAAATCGCTGTATTCAACTCAGATACACGTGGGTTCAGGCACAACGATTCCACATGCTTTTCTCACAACCTTTCCCTGCCACTAACATGAGGACGTTAGCAGCTCCTTCTACAGTCAAGCAGGATGCGGGAGGGTTGTGCCCTGTCCTTAGCTCTCACAGGGAAGCATGCCTTGAAGCCAGCTGTCAACTAGCTGCATTCTTATGGCAGGGTGAAGGTAGCAGTATTCTGAGACAGGAGGTTCCCAGATTACCACTCTACTGCACCTGGAGATACCCTCCAGGTCTGCATTGTTAACTTGCGTCTCAGAGGCCTCTGGCAAAAGTCTCTGGTGAAGACGTGCAAAACTCACTCTGCAGGCAGTGTGGAACTGTGAGGGACTGAGGGTGAGCTCAACTCTCAGCAGTAAGATGATTTTGGACAAGGCGTTCAGCTACCTTCTCACTTATGGAACTTAGTAAGTAGCACCAGTCTACCCCAGGAATTACTAGGAAATCGCTTGATTGAGCTTGGAGGCACTCGTCTTGTGTGCCGGGAGATTCCAGTTACCTCTCCCAACACTTGCGTCAAGCAGCGAGCCTAGGCCTTTTGGAAGCGTAAGGTAGCGGCAGGCACGATGTAGGGTTACAGGCCATGAGCTCAACTCTCAGAAGTGTGTATGCATGGGAGGCAGATGTCTGCTACCCACTCGGACATGGGAGTTGGAACCTAGCTACACTCCTATTGAAGAAGGATGTTGGAAATCGCTGTATTCAACTCAGATACACGGGAGTTCAGGCCCAATGCTTACACATGCTTTTCCACAACCTATCCCAGCCACTATATAAGGAGGTTAGCAGGTACGTCTACAGTCAGGCAGGATGCGGGAGGGTTCTGCCCTGTCCTCAACTCTCACAGGGAAGCATGCCTAGAAGCCAGCTCTCAACTAGCTGCATTCTTATGACAGTGTGAAGGTAGCAGTATTCTGAGTAAGGAGGTTCCCAGATTGCCACTCTACTGCACCTGGAGATACCGTCCAGGTCTGCATTGTTAACTTGCGTCTCAGAGGCCTCTGGCAAAAGTCTCTGGTGAAGACGTGGGAAACTCACTCTGCAGGCAGTGTGGAACTGTGAGGGACTGAGGGTGAGCTCAACTCTCAGAAGTAAGATGTTTTTGGACAAGGCGTTCAACTACCTACTCACTTATGGAACTTAGTATGTAGCACCAGTCTACCCCAGGAATTACTAGGAAATCGCTTGATTGAGCTTGGAGGCACTCGTCTTGTGTGCCGGGAGATTCCAGTTACCTCTCCCAACACTTGCCTCAAGCAGCGAGCCTAGGCCTTTTGGAAGCGAAAGGTAGCGGCAGGCACGATGTAGGGTTACAGGCCATGAGCTCAACTCTCAGAAGTGTGTATGCATGGGAGGCAGATGTCTGCTACCCACTCGGACATGGGAGTTGGAACCTAGCTACACTCCTATTGAAGAAGGATGTTGGAAATCGCTGTATTCAACTCAGATACACGGGAGTTCAGGCCCAATGCTTACACATGCTTTTCCACAACCTATCCCAGCCACTAACATAAGGAGGTTAGCAGGTACGTCTATAGTCAGGCAGGATGCGGGAGGGTTCTGCCCTGTCCTTAGCTCTCACAGGGAAGCATGCCTTGAAGCCAGCTGTCAACTAGCTGCATTCTTATGGCAGGGTGAAGGTAGCAGTATTCTGAGTAAGGAGGTTCCCAGATTACCACTCTACTGCACCTGGAGATACCCTCCAGGTCTGCATTGTTAACTTGCGTCTCAGAGGCCTCTGGCAAAAGTCTCTGGTGAAGACGTGCAAAACTCACTCTGCAGGCAGTGTGGAACTGTGAGGGACTGAGGGTGAGCTCACCTCTCAGCAGTAAGATGATTTTGGACAAGGCGTTCAGCTACCTTCTCACATATGGAACTTAGTATGTAGCACCAGTCTACCCCAGGAATTACTGGGAAATCGCTGGATTGAGCTTGGAGGCACTAGTCTTGTGTGCCGGGAGATTCCAGTTACCTCTCCCAACACTTCGGTGAAGCAGCGAGCCTAGGCCTTTTGGAAGCGAAAGGTAGCTGCAGGCAGGAGGTAGGGTTACAGGTCATAAGCTCAACCCTCAGAAGTGGGTATGCATGGGAGGCAGATGTCTGCTACCCACTCGGACATGCGAGTGGGAACCTAGCTACACTCTGATGAAGAAGGACTTTGGAAATCGCTGTATTCAACTCAGATACACGTGGGTTCAGGCACAACGATTCCACATGCTTTTCTCACAACCTTTCCCTGCCACTAACATGAGGACGTTAGCAGCTCCTTCTACAGTCAAGCAGGATGCGGGAGGGTTGTGCCCTGTCCTTAGCTCTCACAGGGAAGCATGCCTTGAAGCCAGCTGTCAACTAGCTGCATTCTTATGGCAGGGTGAAGGTAGCAGTATTCTGAGACAGGAGGTTCCCAGATTACCACTCTACTGCACCTGGAGATACCCTCCGGGTCTGCATTGTTAACTTGCGTCTCAGAAGCCTCTGGCAAACGTCTCTGGTGAAGACGTGCGAAACTCACTCTGCAGGCAGTGTGGAACTGTGAGGGACTGAGGGCGAGCTCAACTCTCAGAAGTAAGATGTTTCTGGACAAGGCGTTCAACTACCTACTCACGTATGGAACTTAGTATGTAGCACCATTCTACCCCAGGAATTTCTAGGAAATCACTTGATTGAGCTTGGAGGCACTCGTCTTGTGTCCCGGGAGATTCCTCTTACCTCTCCCAACACTTGCGTCAAGCAGCGAGCCTAGGCCTTTTGGAAGCGAAAGGTAGCAGCAGGCAGGATGTAGGGTTACAGGCCATAAGCTCAACTCTCAGAACTGTGTATGCATGGGAGGCAGATGTCTGCTACCCACTCGGACATGGGAGTTGGAACCTAGCTACACTCCTATTGAAGAAGGATGTTGGAAATCGCTGTATTCAACTCAGATACACGGGAGTTCAGGCCCAATGCTTACACATGCTTTTCCCACAACCTATCCCAGCCACTAACATAAGGAGGTTAACAGGTACGTCTACAGTCAGGCAGGATGCGGGAGGGATCTGCCCTGTCCTCAGCTCTCACAGGGAAGCATGCCTAGAAGCCAGCTCTCAACTAGCTGCATTCTTATGACAGTGTGAAGGTAGCAGTATTCTGAGTAAGGAGGTTCCCAGATTACCAATCTACTGCACCTGGAGATACCGTCCAGGTCTGCATTGTTAACTGGCGTCTCAGAGGCTTCTGGCAAAAGTCTCTGGTGAAGACGTGCGAAACTCACTCTGCAGGCAGTGTGGAACTGTGAGGGACTGAGGGTGAGCTCACCTCTCAGCAGTAAGATGATTTTGGACAAGGCTTTCAGCTACCTTCTCACATATGGAACTTAGTATGTAGCACCAGTCTACCCCAGGAATTACTGGGAAATCGCTGGATTGAGCTTGGAGGCACTAGTCTTGTATGCCGGCAGATTCCAGTTACCTCTCCCAACACTTCGGTGATGCAGCGAGCCTAGGCCTTTTGGAAGCGAAAGGTAGCTGCAGGCAGAAGGTAGGGTTACAGGCCATAAGCTCAACTCTCAGAAGTGGGTATGCATGGGAGGCAGATGTCTGCTACCCACTCGGACATGCGAGTGGGAACCTAGCTACACTCTGATGAAGAAGGACTTTGGAAATCGCTGTATTCAACTCAGATACACGTGGGTTCAGGCACAACGATTCCACATGCTTTTCTCACAACCTTTCCCTGCCACTAACATGAGGACGTTAGCAGCTCCTTCTACAGTCAAGCAGGATGCGGGAGGGTTGTGCCCTGTCCTTAGCTCTCACAGGGAAGCATGCCTTGAAGCCAGCTGTCAACTAGCTGCATTCTTATGGCAGGGTGAAGGTAGCAGTATTCTGAGACAGGAGGTTCCCAGATTACCACTCTACTGCACCTGGAGATACCCTCCAGGTCTGCATTGTTAACTTGCGTCTCAGAAGCCTCTGGCAAAAGTCTCTGGTGAAGACGTGCGAAACTCACTCTGCAGGCAGTGTGGAACTGTGAGGGACTGTGGGTGAGCTCAACTCTCAGAAGTAAGATGTTTTTGGACAAGGCGTTCAACTACCTACTCACTTATGGAACTTAGTATGTAGCACCAGTCTACCCCAGGAATTACTAGGAAATCGCTTGATTGAGCTTGGAGGCACTCGTCTTGTGTGCCGGGAGATTCCAGTTACCTCTCCCAACACTTGCGTCAAGCAGCGAGCCTAGGCCTTTTGGAAGCGTAAGGTAGCGGCAGGCACGATGTAGGGTTACAGGCCATGAGCTCAACTCTCAGAAGTGTGTATGCATGGGAGGCAGATGTCTGCTACCCACTCGGACATGGGAGTTGGAACCTAGCTACACTCCTATTGAAGAAGGATGTTGGAAATCGCTGTATTCAACTCAGATACACGGGAGTTCAGGCCCAATGCTTACACATGCTTTTCCACAACCTATCCCAGCCACTAACATAAGGAGGTTAGCAGGTACGTCTATAGTCAGGCAGGATGCGGGAGGGTTCTGCCCTGTCCTCAGCTCTCACAGGGAAGCATGCCTAGAAGCCATCTCTCAACTAGCTGCATTCTTATGACAGTGTGAAGGTAGCAGTATTCTGAGTAATGAGGTTCCCAGATTACCACTCTACTGCACCTGGAGATACCCTCCAGGTCTGCATTGTTAACTTGCGTCTCAGAGGCCTCTGGCAAAAGTCTCTGGTGAAGACGTGCAAAACTCACTCTGCAGGCAGTGTGGAACTGTGAGGGACTGAGGGTGAGCTCAACTCTCAGCAGTAAGAGGATTTTGGACAAGGCGTTCAGCTACCTTCTCACATATGGAACTTAGTATGTAGCACCAGTCTACCCCAGGAATTACTGGGAAATCGCTGGATTGAGCTTGGAGGCACTAGTCTTGTGTGCCGGGAGATTCCAGTTACCTCTCCCAACAGTTCGGTGAAGCAGCGAGCCTAGGCCTTTTGGAAGCGAAAGGTAGCTGCAGGCAGGATGTAGGGTTACAGGCCATAAGCTCAACTCTAGAAGTGGGTATGCATGGGAAGCAGATGTATGCTACCCACTCGGACATGCGAGTGGGAACCTAGCTACACTCTGATGAAGAAGAACTTTGGAAATCGCTGTATTCAACTCAGATACACGTGGGTTCAGGCACAACGATTCCACATGCTTTTCTCACAACCTTTCCCTGTCACTAACATGAGGACGTTAACAGCTCCTTCTACAGTCAAGCAGGATGCGGGAGGGTTCTGCCCTGTCCTTAGCTCTCACAGGGAAGCATGCCTTGAAGCCAGCTGTCAACTAGCTGCATTCTTATGGCAGGGTGAAGGTAGCAGTATTCTGAGACAGGAGGTTCCCAGATTACCACTCTACTGCACCTGGAGATACCCTCCAGGTCTGCATTGTTAACTTGCGTCTCAGAAGCCTCTGGCAAACGTCTCTGGTGAAGACGTGCGAAACTCACTCTGCAGGCAGTGTGGAACTGTGAGGGACTGAGGGTGAGCTCAACTCTCAGAAGTAAGATGTTTTTGGACAAGGCGTTCAACTACCTACTCACTTATGGAACTTAGTATGTAGCACCAGTCTACCCCAGGAATTACTAGGAAATCGCTTGATTGAGCTTGGAGGCACTAGTCTTGTGTGCCGGGAGATTCCATTTACCGCTCCCAACACTTGCGTCAAGCAGCGAGCCTAGGCCTTTTGGAAGCGTAAGGTAGCGGCAGGCACGATGTAGGGTTACAGGCCATGAGCTCAACTCTCAGAAGTGTGTATGCATGGGAGGCAGATGTCTGCTACCCACTCGGACATGGGAGTTGGAACCTAGCTACACTCCTATTGAAGAAGGATGTTGGAAATCGCTGTATTCAACTCAGATACACGGGAGTTCAGGCCCAATGCTTACACATGCTTTTCCACAACCTATCCCAGCCACTAACATAAGGAGGTTAGCAGGTACGTCTACAGTCAGGCAGGATGCGGGAGGGTTCTGCCCTGTCCTCAGCTCTCACAGGGAAGCATGCCTAGAAGCCAGCTCTCAACTAGCTGCATTCTTATGACAGTGTGAAGGTAGCAGTATTCTGAGTAAGGAGGTTCCCAGATTACCTCTCTACTGCACCTGGAGATACCCTCCAGGTCTGCATTGTTAACTTGCGTCTCAGAGGCCTCTGGCAAAAGTCTCTGGTGAAGACGTGCGAAACTCACTCCGCAGGCAGTGTGGAACTGTGAGGGACTGAGGGTGAGCTCACCTCTCAGCAGTAAGATGATTTTGGACAAGGCGTTCAGCTACCTTCTCACATATGGAACTTAGTATCTAGCACCAGTCTACCCCAGGAATTACTGGGAAATCGCTGGATTGAGCTTGGAGGCACTAGTCTTGTGTGCCGGGAGATTCCAGTTACCTCTCCCAACAGTTCGGTGAAGCAGCGAGCCTAGGCCTTTTGGAAGCGAAAGGTAGCTGCAGGCAGGATGTAGGGTTACAGGCCATAAGCTCAACTCTAGAAGTGGGTATGCATGGGAAGCAGATGTATGCTACCCACTCGGACATGCGAGTGGGAACCTAGCTACACTCTGATGAAGAAGAACTTTGGAAATCGCTGTATTCAACTCAGATACACGTGGGTTCAGGCACAACGATTCCACATGCTTTTCTCACAACCTTTCCCTGTCACTAACATGAGGACGTTAGCAGCTCCTTCTACAGTCAAGCAGGATGCGGGAGGGTTCTGCCCTGTCCTTAGCTCTCACAGGGAAGCATGCCTTGAAGCCAGCTGTCAACTAGCTGCATTCTTATGGCAGGGTGAAGGTAGCAGTATTCTGAGACAGGAGGTTCCCAGATTACCACTCTACTGCACCTGGAGATACCCTCCAGGTCTGCATTGTTAACTTGCGTCTCAGAAGCCTCTGGCAAACGTCTCTGGTGAAGACGTGCGAAACTCACTCTGCAGGCAGTGTGGAACTGTGAGGGACTGAGGGTGAGCTCACCTCTCAGCACTAAGATGATTTTGGACAAGGCGTTCAGCTACCTTCTCACATATGGAACTTAGTATGTAGCACCAGTCTACCCCAGGAATTACTGGGAAATCGCTTGATTGAGCTTGGAGGCACTCGTCTTGTGTGCCGGGAGATTCCAGTTACCTCTCCCAACACTTGCGTCAAGCAGCGAGCCTAGGCCTTTTGGAAGCGAAAGGTAGCGGCAGGCACGATGTAGGGTTACAGGCCATGAGCTCAACTCTCAGAAGTGTGTATGCATGGGAGGCAGATGTCTGCTACCCACTCGGACATGGGAGTTGGAACCTAGCTACACTCCTATTGAAGAAGGATGTTGGAAATCGCTGTATTCAACTCAGATACACGGGAGTTCAGGCCCAATGCTTACACATGCTTTTCCACAACCTATCCCAGCCACTAATATAAGGAGGTTAGCAGGTACGTCTACAGTCAGGCAGGATGCGGGAGGGTTCTGCCCTGTCCTCAACTCTCACAGGGAAGCATGCCTAGAAGCCAGCTCTCAACTAGCTGCATTCTTATGACAGTGTGAAGGTAGCAGTATTCTGAGTAAGGAGGTTCCAGATTGCCACTCTACTGCACCTGGAGATACCGTCCAGGTCTGCATTGTTAACTTGCGTCTCAGAGGCCTCTGGCAAAAGTCTCTGGTGAAGACGTGCGAAACTCAGTCTGCAGGCAGTGTGGAACTGTGAGGGACTGAGGGTGAGCTCAACTCTCAGCAGTAAGATGATTTTGGACAAGGCGTTCAGCTACCTTCTCACATATGGAACTTAGTATGTAGCACCAGTCTACCCCAGGAATTACTGGGAAATCGCTGGATTGAGCTTGGAGGCACTAGTCTTGTGTGCCGGGAGATTCCAGTTACCTCTCCCAACACTTCGGTGAAGCAGCGAGCCTAGGCCTTTTGGAAGCGAAAGGTAGCTGCAGGCAGGAGGTAGGGTTACAGGCCATAAGCTCAACTCTAGAAGTGGGTATGCATGGGAAGCAGATGTATGCTACCCACTCGGACATGCGAGTGGGAACCTAGCTACACTCTGATGAAAAAGGACTTTGGAAATCGCTGTATTCAACTCAGATACACGTGGTTTCAGGCACAACGATTCCACATGCTTTTCTCACAACCTTTCCCTGCCACTAACATGAGGACGTTAGCAGCTCCTTCTACAGTCAAGCAGGATGCGGGAGGGTTGTGCCCTGTCCTTAGTTCTCACAGGGAAGCATGCCTTGAAGCCACATGTCAACTAACTGCATTCTTATGGCAGGGTGAAGGTAGCAGTATTCTGAGACAGGAGGTTCCCAGATTACCACTCTACTGCACCTGGAGATACCCTCCAGGTCTGCATTGTTAACTTGCGTCTCATAGCCTCTGGCAAACGTCTCTGGTGAAGACGTGCGAAACTCACTCTGCAGGCAGTGTGGAACTGTCAGGGACTGAGGGTGAGCTCAACTCTCAGAAGTAAGATGTTTTTTGCCAAGGCGTTCAACTACCTACTCACGTATGGAACTTAGTATGTAGCACCAGTCTACCCCAGGAATAACTAGGAAATCGCTTGATTGAGCTTGGAGGCACTCGTCTTGTGTGCCGGGAGATTCCAGTTACCTCTCCCAACACTTGCGTCAAGCAGCGAGCCTAGGCCTTTTGGAAGCGTAAGGTAGTGGCAGGCACGATGTAGGGTTACAGGCCATGAGCTCAACTCTCAGAAGTGTGTATGCATGGGAGGCAGATGTCTGCTACCCACTCGGACATGGGAGTTGGAACCTAGCTACACTCCTATTGAAGAAGGATGTTGGAAATCGCTGTATTCAACTCAGATACACGGGAGTTCAGGCCCAATGCTTACACATGCTTTTCCACAACCTATCCCAGCCACTAACATAAGGAGGTTAGCAGGTACGTCTACAGTCAGGCAGGATGCGGGAGGGTTCTGCCCTGTCCTCAGCTCTCACAGGGAAGCATGCCTAGAAGCCAGCTCTCAACTAGCTGCATTCTTATGACAGTGTGAAGGTAGCAGTATTCTGAGTAAGGAGGTTCCCAGATTACCACTCTCCGGCACCTGGAGATACCGTCCAGGTCTGCATTGTTAACTTGCGTCTCAGAGGCCTCTGGCAAAAGTCTCTGGTGAAGACGTGCGAAACTCTCTCTGCAGGCAGTGTGGAACTGTGAGGGACTGAGGGTGAGCTCACCTCTCAGCAGTAAGATGATTTTGGACAAGGCGTTCAGCTACCTTCTCACATATGGAACTTAGTATGTAGCACCAGTCTACCGCAGGAATTACTGGGAAATCGCTGGATTGAGCTTGGAGGCACTAGTCTTGTGTGCCGGCAGATTCCAGTTACCTCTCCCAACACTTCGGTGAAGCAGCGAGCCTAGGCCTTTTGGAAGCGAAAGGTAGCTGCAGGCAGGAGGTAGGGTTACAGGCCATAAGCTCAACTCTCAGAAGTGGGTATGCATGGGAGGCAGATGTCTGCTACCCACTCGGACATGCGAGTGGGAACCTAGCTACACTCTGATGAAGAAGGACTTTGGAAATCGCTGTATTCAACTCAGATACACGTGGGTTCAGGCACAACGATTCCACATGCTTTTCTCACAACCTTTCCCTGCCACTAACATGAGGACGTTAGCAGCTCCTTCTACAGTCAAGCAGGATGCGGGAGGGTTGTGCCCTGTCCTTAGCTCTCACAGGGAAGCATGCCTTGAAGCCAGCTGTCAACTAGCTGCATTCTTATGGCAGGGTGAAGGTAGCAGTATTCTGAGACAGGAGGTTCCCAGATTACCACTCTACTGCACCTGGAGATACCCTCCAGGTCTGCATTGTTAACTTGCGTCTCAGAGGCCTCTGGCAAAAGTCTCTGGTGAAGACGTGCAAAACTCACTCTGCAGGCAGTGTGGAACTGTGAGGGACTGAGGGTGAGCTCAACTCTCAACAGTAAGATGATTTTGGACAAGGCGTTCAGCTACCTTCTCACGTATGGAACTTAGTATGTAGCACCAGTCTACCCCAGGAATAACTAGGAAATCGCTTGATTGAGCTTGGAGGCACTCGTCTTGTGTGCTGGGAGATTCCAGTTACCTCTCCCAACACTTGCGTCAAGCAGCGAGCCTAGGCCTTTTGGAAGCGTAAGGTAGTGGCAGGCACGATGTAGGGTTACAGGCCATGAGCTCAACTCTCAGAAGTGTGTATGCATGGGAGGCAGATGTCTGCTACCCACTCGGACATGGGAGTTGGAATCTAGCTACACTCCTATTGAAGAAGGATGTTGGAAATCGCTGTATTCAACTCAGATACACGGGAGTTCAGGCCCAATGCTTACACATGCTTTTCCACAACCTATCCCAGCCACTAACATAAGGAGGTTAGCAGGTACGTCTATAGTCAGGCAGGATGCGGGAGGGTTCTGCCCTGTCCTCAGCTCTCACAGGGAAGCATGCCTTGAAGCCAGCTGTCAACTAGCTGCATTCTTATGGCAGGGTGAAGGTAGCAGTATTCTGAGACAGGAGGTTCCCAGATTACCACTCTACTGCACCTGCAGATACCCTCCAGGTCTGCATTGTTAACTTGCGTCTCAGAAGCCTCTGGCAAAAGTCTCTGGTGAAGACGTGCGAAACTCACTCTGCAGGCAGTGTGGAACTGTGAGGGACTGTGGGTGAGCTCAACTCTCAGAAGTAAGATGTTTTTGGACAAGGCGTTCAACTACCTACTCACTTATGGAACTTAGTATGTAGCACCAGTCTACCCCAGGAATTACTAGGAAATCGCTTGATTGAGCTTGGAGGCACTCGTCTTGTGTGCCGGGAGATTCCAGTTACCTCTCCCAACACTTGCGTCAAGCAGCGAGCCTAGGCCTTTTGGAAGCGTAAGGTAGCGGCAGGCACGATGTAGGGTTACAGGCCATGAGCTCAACTCTCAGAAGTGTGTATGCATGGGAGGCAGATGTCTGCTACCCACTCGGACATGGGAGTTGGAACCTAGCTACACTCCTATTGAAGAAGGATGTTGGAAATCGCTGTATTCAACTCAGATACACGGGAGTTCAGGCCCAATGCTTACACATGCTTTTCCACAACCTATCCCAGCCACTATATAAGGAAGTTAGCAGGTACGTCTACAGTCAGGCAGGATGCGGGAGGGTTCTGCCCTGTCCTCAACTCTCACAGGGAAGCATGCCTAGAAGCCAGCTCTCAACTAGCTGCATTCTTATGGCAGGGTGAAGGTAGCAGTATTCTGAGTAAGGAGGTTCCCAGATTGCCACTCTACTGCACCTGGAGATACCGTCCAGGTCTGCATTGTTAACTTGCGTCTCAGAGGCCTCTGGCAAAAGTCTCTGGTGAAGACGTGGGAAACTCAGTCTGCAGGCAGTGTGGAACTGTGAGGGACTGAGGGTGAGCTCAACTCTCAGCAGTAAGAGGATTTTGGACAAGGCGTTCAGCTACCTTCTCACATATGGAACTTAGTATCTAGCACCAGTCTACCCCAGGAATTACTGGGAAATCGCTGGATTGAGCTTGGAGGCACTAGTCTTGTGTGCCGGGAGATTCCAGTTACCTCTCCCAACAGTTCGGTGAAGCAGCGAGCCTAGGCCTTTTGGAAGCGAAAGGTAGCTGCAGGCAGGATGTAGGGTTACAGGCCATAAGCTCAACTCTAGAAGTGGGTATGCATGGGAAGCAGATGTATGCTACCCACTCGGACATGCGAGTGGGAACCTAGCTACACTCTGATGAAGAAGAACTTTGGAAATCGCTGTATTCAACTCAGATACACGTGGGTTCAGGCACAACGATTCCACATGCTTTTCTCACAACCTTTCCCTGTCACTAACATGAGGACGTTAGCAGCTCCTTCTACAGTCAAGCAGGATGCGGGAGGGTTCTGCCCTGTCCTTAGCTCTCACAGGGAAGCATGCCTTGAAGCCAGCTGTCAACTAGCTGCATTCTTATGGCAGGGTGAAGGTAGCAGTATTCTGAGACAGGAGGTTCCCAGATTACCACTCTACTGCACCTGGAGATGCCGTCCAGGTCTGCATTGTTAACTTGCGTCTCAGAAGCCTCTGGCAAACGTCTCTGGTGAAGACGTGCGAAACTCACTCTGCAGGCAGTGTGGAACTGTGAGGGACTGAGGGTGAGCTCAACTCTCAGAAGTAAGATGTTTTTGGACAAGGCGTTCAACTACCTACTCACTTATGGAACTTAGTATGTAGCACCAGTCTACCCCAGGAATTACTAGGAAATCGCTTGATTGAGCTTGGAGGCACTAGTCTTGTGTGCCGGGAGATTCCAGTTACCTCTCCCAACACTTGCATCAAGCAGCGAGCCTAGGCCTTTTGGAAGCGTAAGGTAGCGGCAGGCACGATGTAGGGTTACAGGCCATGAGCTCAACTCTCAGAAGTGTGTATGCATGGGAGGCAGATGTCTGCTACCCACTCGGACATGGGAGTTGGAACCTAGCTACACTCCTATTGAAGAAGGATGTTGGAAATCGCTGTATTCAACTCAGATACACGTGGGTTCAGGCACAACGATTCCACATGCTTTTCTCACAACCTTTCCCTGCCACTAACATGAGGACGTTAGCAGCTCCTTCTACAGTCAAGCAGGATGCGGGAGGGTTGTGCCCTGTCCTTAGCTCTCACAGGGAAGCATGCCTTGAAGCCAGCTGTCAACTAGCTGCATTCTTATGGCAGGGTGAAGGTAGCAGTATTCTGAGACAGGAGGTTCCCAGATTACCACTCTACTGCACCTGGAGATACCCTCCAGGTCTGCATTGTTAACTTGCGTCTCAGAGGCCTCTGGCAAAAGTCTCTGGTGAAGACGTGCAAAACTCACTCTGCAGGCAGTGTGGAACTGTGAGGGACTGAGGGTGAGCTCAACTCTCAGCAGTAAGATGATTTTGGACAAGGCGTTCAGCTACCTTCTCACGTATGGAACTTAGTATGTAGCACCAGTCTACCCCAGGAATAACTAGGAAATCGCTTGATTGAGCTTGGAGGCACTCGTCTTGTGTGCTGGGAGATTCCAGTTACCTCTCCCAACACTTGCGTCAAGCAGCGAGCCTAGGCCTTTTGGAAGCGTAAGGTAGTGGCAGGCAGGATGTAGGGTTACAGGCCATGAGCTCAACTCTCAGAAGTGTGTATGCATGGGAGGCAGATGTCTGCTACCCACTCGGACATGGGAGTTGGAACCTAGCTACACTCCTATTGAAGAAGGATGTTGGAAATCGCTGTATTCAACTCAGATACACGGGAGTTCAGGCCCAATGCTTACACATGCTTTTCCACAACCTATCCCAGCCACTAACATAAGGAGGTTAGCAGGTACGTCTATAGTCAGGCAGGATGCGGGAGGGTTCTGCCCTGTCCTCAGCTCTCACAGGGAAGCATGCCTTGAAGCCAGCTGTCAACTAGCTGCATTCTTATGGCAGGGTGAAGGTAGCAGTATTCTGAGACAGGAGGTTCCCAGATTACCACTCTACTGCACCTGCAGATACCCTCCAGGTCTGCATTGTTAACTTGCGTCTCAGAAGCCTCTGGCAAAAGTCTCTGGTGAAGACGTGCGAAACTCACTCTGCAGGCAGTGTGGAACTGTGAGGGACTGTGGGTGAGCTCAACTCTCAGAAGTAAGATGTTTTTGGACAAGGCGTTCAACTACCTACTCACTTATGGAACTTAGTATGTAGCACCAGTCTACCCCAGGAATTACTAGGAAATCGCTTGATTGAGCTTGGAGGCACTCGTCTTGTGTGCCGGGAGATTCCAGTTACCTCTCCCAACACTTGCGTCAAGCAGCGAGCCTAGGCCTTTTGGAAGCGTAAGGTAGCGGCAGGCACGATGTAGGGTTACAGGCCATGAGCTCAACTCTCAGAAGTGTGTATGCATGGGAGGCAGATGTCTGCTACCCACTCGGACATGGGAGTTGGAACCTAGCTACACTCCTATTGAAGAAGGATGTTGGAAATCGCTGTATTCAACTCAGATACACGGGAGTTCAGGCCCAATGCTTACACATGCTTTTCCACAACCTATCCCAGCCACTATATAAGGAAGTTAGCAGGTACGTCTACAGTCAGGCAGGATGCGGGAGGGTTCTGCCCTGTCCTCAACTCTCACAGGGAAGCATGCCTAGAAGCCAGCTCTCAACTAGCTGCATTCTTATGGCAGGGTGAAGGTAGCAGTATTCTGAGTAAGGAGGTTCCCAGATTGCCACTCTACTGCACCTGGAGATACCGTCCAGGTCTGCATTGTTAACTTGCGTCTCAGAGGCCTCTGGCAAAAGTCTCTGGTGAAGACGTGGGAAACTCAGTCTGCAGGCAGTGTGGAACTGTGAGGGACTGAGGGTGAGCTCAACTCTCAGCAGTAAGAGGATTTTGGACAAGGCGTTCAGCTACCTTCTCACATATGGAACTTAGTATCTAGCACCACTCTACCCCAGGAATTACTGGGAAATCGCTGGATTGAGCTTGGAGGCACTAGTCTTGTGTGCCGGGAGATTCCAGTTACCTCTCCCAACAGTTCAGTGAAGCAGCGAGCCTAGGCCTTTTGGAAGCGAAAGGTAGCTGCAGGCAGGATGTAGGGTTACAGGCCATAAGCTCAACTCTAGAAGTGGGTATGCATGGGAAGCAGATGTATGCTACCCACTCGGACATGCGAGTGGGAACCTAGCTACACTCTGATGAAGAAGAACTTTGGAAATCGCTGTATTCAACTCAGATACACGTGGGTTCAGGCACAACGATTCCACATGCTTTTCTCACAACCTTTCCCTGTCACTAACATGAGGACGTTAGCAGCTCCTTCTACAGTCAAGCAGGATGCGGGAGGGTTCTGCCCTGTCCTTAGCTCTCACAGGGAAGCATGCCTTGAAGCCAGCTGTCAACTAGCTGCATTCTTATGGCAGGGTGAAGGTAGCAGTATTCTGAGACAGGAGGTTCCCAGATTACCACTCTACTGCACCTGGAGATGCCCTCCAGGTCTGCATTGTTAACTTGCGTCTCAGAAGCCTCTGGCAAACGTCTCTGGTGAAGACGTGCGAAACTCACTCTGCAGGCAGTGTGGAACTGTGAGGGACTGAGGGTGAGCTCAACTCTCAGAAGTAAGATGTTTTTGGACAAGGCGTTCAACTACCTACTCACTTATGGAACTTAGTATGTAGCACCAGTCTACCCCAGGAATTACTAGGAAATCGCTTGATTGAGCTTGGAGGCACTAGTCTTGTGTGCCGGGAGATTCCAGTTACCTCTCCCAACACTTGCGTCAAGCAGCGAGCCTAGGCCTTTTGGAAGCGTAAGGTAGCGGCAGGCACGATGTAGGGTTACAGGCCATGAGCTCAACTCTCAGAAGTGTGTATGCATGGGAGGCAGATGTCTGCTACCCACTCGGACATGGGAGTTGGAACCTAGCTACACTCCTATTGAAGAAGGATGTTGGAAATCGCTGTATTCAACTCAGATACACGGGAGTTCAGGCCCAATGCTTACACATGCTTTTCCACAACCTATCCCAGCCACTAACATAAGGAGGTTAGCAGGTACGTCTACAGTCAGGCAGGATGCGGGAGGGTTCTGCCCTGTCCTCAGCTCTCACAGGGAAGCATGCCTAGAAGCCAGCTCTCAACTAGCTGCATTCTTATGACAGTGTGAAGGTAGCAGTATTCTGAGTAAGGAGGTTCCCAGATTACCTCTCTACTGCACCTGGAGATACCCTCCAGGTCTGCATTGTTAACTTGCGTCTCAGAGGCCTCTGGCAAAAGTCTCTGGTGAAGACGTGCGAAACTCACTCCGCAGGCAGTGTGGAACTGTGAGGGACTGAGGGTGAGCTCACCTCTCAGCAGTAAGATGATTTTGGACAAGGCGTTCAGCTACCTTCTCACATATGGAACTTAGTATGTAGCACCAGTCTACCGCAGGAATTACTGGGAAATCGCTGGATTGAGCTTGGAGGCACTAGTCTTGTGTGCCGGCAGATTCCAGTTACCTCTCCCAACACTTCGGTGAAGCAGCGAGCCTAGGCCTTTTGGAAGCGAAAGGTAGCTGCAGGCAGGAGGTAGGGTTACAGGCCATAAGCTCAACTCTCAGAAGTGGGTATGCATGGGAGGCAGATGTCTGCTACCCACTCGGACATGCGAGTGGGAACCTAGCTACACTCTGATGAAGAAGGACTTTGGAAATCGCTGTATTCAACTCAGATACACGTGGGTTCAGGCACAACGATTCCACATGCTTTTCTCACAACCTTTCCCTGCCACTAACATGAGGACGTTAGCAGCTCCTTCTACAGTCAAGCAGGATGCGGGAGGGTTGTGCCCTGTCCTTAGCTCTCACAGGGAAGCATGCCTTGAAGCCAGCTGTCAACTAGCTGCATTCTTATGGCAGGGTGAAGGTAGCAGTATTCTGAGACAGGAGGTTCCCAGATTACCACTCTACTGCACCTGGAGATACCCTCCAGGTCTGCATTGTTAACTTGCGTCTCAGAGGCCTCTGGCAAAAGTCTCTGGTGAAGACGTGCAAAACTCACTCTGCAGGCAGTGTGGAACTGTGAGGGACTGAGGGTGAGCTCAACTCTCAGCAGTAAGATGATTTTGGACAAGGCGTTCAGCTACCTTCTCACGTATGGAACTTAGTATGTAGCACCAGTCTACCCCAGGAATAACTAGGAAATCGCTTGATTGAGCTTGGAGGCACTCGTCTTGTGTGCTGGGAGATTCCAGTTACCTCTCCCAACACTTGCGTCAAGCAGCGAGCCTAGGCCTTTTGGAAGCGTAAGGTAGTGGCAGGCAGGATGTAGGGTTACAGGCCATGAGCTCAACTCTCAGAAGTGTGTATGCATGGGAGGCAGATGTCTGCTACCCACTCGGACATGGGAGTTGGAACCTAGCTACACTCCTATTGAAGAAGGATGTTGGAAATCGCTGTATTCAACTCAGATACACGGGAGTTCAGGCCCAATGCTTACACATGCTTTTCCACAACCTATCCCAGCCACTAACATAAGGAGGTTAGCAGGTACGTCTATAGTCAGGCAGGATGCGGGAGGGTTCTGCCCTGTCCTCAGCTCTCACAGGGAAGCATGCCTTGAAGCCAGCTGTCAACTAGCTGCATTCTTATGGCAGGGTGAAGGTAGCAGTATTCTGAGACAGGAGGTTCCCAGATTACCACTCTACTGCACCTGCAGATACCCTCCAGGTCTGCATTGTTAACTTGCGTCTCAGAAGCCTCTGGCAAAAGTCTCTGGTGAAGACGTGCGAAACTCACTCTGCAGGCAGTGTGGAACTGTGAGGGACTGTGGGTGAGCTCAACTCTCAGAAGTAAGATGTTTTTGGACAAGGCGTTCAACTACCTACTCACTTATGGAACTTAGTATGTAGCACCAGTCTACCCCAGGAATTACTAGGAAATCGCTTGATTGAGCTTGGAGGCACTCGTCTTGTGTGCCGGGAGATTCCAGTTACCTCTCCCAACACTTGCGTCAAGCAGCGAGCCTAGGCCTTTTGGAAGCGTAAGGTAGCGGCAGGCACGATGTAGGGTTACAGGCCATGAGCTCAACTCTCAGAAGTGTGTATGCATGGGAGGCAGATGTCTGCTACCCACTCGGACATGGGAGTTGGAACCTAGCTACACTCCTATTGAAGAAGGATGTTGGAAATCGCTGTATTCAACTCAGATACACGGGAGTTCAGGCCCAATGCTTACACATGCTTTTCCACAACCTATCCCAGCCACTATATAAGGAAGTTAGCAGGTACGTCTACAGTCAGGCAGGATGCGGGAGGGTTCTGCCCTGTCCTCAACTCTCACAGGGAAGCATGCCTAGAAGCCAGCTCTCAACTAGCTGCATTCTTATGGCAGGGTGAAGGTAGCAGTATTCTGAGTAAGGAGGTTCCCAGATTGCCACTCTACTGCACCTGGAGATACCGTCCAGGTCTGCATTGTTAACTTGCGTCTCAGAGGCCTCTGGCAAAAGTCTCTGGTGAAGACGTGGGAAACTCAGTCTGCAGGCAGTGTGGAACTGTGAGGGACTGAGGGTGAGCTCAACTCTCAGCAGTAAGAGGATTTTGGACAAGGCGTTCAGCTACCTTCTCACATATGGAACTTAGTATCTAGCACCAGTCTACCCCAGGAATTACTGGGAAATCGCTGGATTGAGCTTGGAGGCACTAGTCTTGTGTGCCGGGAGATTCCAGTTACCTCTCCCAACAGTTCGGTGAAGCAGCGAGCCTAGGCCTTTTGGAAGCGAAAGGTAGCTGCAGGCAGGATGTAGGGTTACAGGCCATAAGCTCAACTCTAGAAGTGGGTATGCATGGGAAGCAGATGTATGCTACCCACTCGGACATGCGAGTGGGAACCTAGCTACACTCTGATGAAGAAGAACTTTGGAAATCGCTGTATTCAACTCAGATACACGTGGGTTCAGGCACAACGATTCCACATGCTTTTCTCACAACCTTTCCCTGTCACTAACATGAGGACGTTAGCAGCTCCTTCTACAGTCAAGCAGGATGCGGGAGGGTTCTGCCCTGTCCTTAGCTCTCACAGGGAAGCATGCCTTGAAGCCAGCTGTCAACTAGCTGCATTCTTATGGCAGGGTGAAGGTAGCAGTATTCTGAGACAGGAGGTTCCCAGATTACCACTCTACTGCACCTGGAGATGCCCTCCAGGTCTGCATTGTTAACTTGCGTCTCAGAAGCCTCTGGCAAACGTCTCTGGTGAAGACGTGCGAAACTCACTCTGCAGGCAGTGTGGAACTGTGAGGGACTGAGGGTGAGCTCAACTCTCAGAAGTAAGATGTTTTTGGACAAGGCGTTCAACTACCTACTCACTTATGGAACTTAGTATGTAGCACCAGTCTACCCCAGGAATTACTAGGAAATCGCTTGATTGAGCTTGGAGGCACTAGTCTTGTGTGCCGGGAGATTCCAGTTACCTCTCCCAACACTTGCATCAAGCAGCGAGCCTAGGCCTTTTGGAAGCGTAAGGTAGCGGCAGGCACGATGTAGGGTTACAGGCCATGAGCTCAACTCTCAGAAGTGTGTATGCATGGGAGGCAGATGTCTGCTACCCACTCGGACATGGGAGTTGGAACCTAGCTACACTCCTATTGAAGAAGGATGTTGGAAATCGCTGTATTCAACTCAGATACACGGGAGTTCAGGCCCAATGCTTACACATGCTTTTCCACAACCTATCCCAGCCACTAACATAAGGAGGTTAGCAGGTACGTCTACAGTCAGGCAGGATGCAGGAGGGTTCTGCCCTGTCCTCAGCTCTCACAGGGAAGCATGCCTAGAAGCCAGCTCTCAACTAGCTGCATTCTTATGACAGTGTGAAGGTAGCAGTATTCTGAGTAAGGAGGTTCCCAGATTACCTCTCTACTGCACCTGGAGATACCCTCCAGGTCTGCATTGTTAACTTGCGTCTCAGAGGCCTCTGGCAAAAGTCTCTGGTGAAGACGTGCGAAACTCACTCCGCAGGCAGTGTGGAACTGTGAGGGACTGAGGGTGAGCTCACCTCTCAGCAGTAAGATGATTTTGGACAAGGCGTTCAGCTACCTTCTCACATATGGAACTTAGTATGTAGCACCAGTCTACCCCAGGAATTACTGGGAAATCGCTTGGATTGAGCTTGGAGGCACTAGTCTTGTGTGCCGGCAGATTCCAGTTACCTCTCCCAACACTTCGGTGAAGCAGCGAGCCTAGGCCTTTTGGAAGCGAAAGGTAGCTGCAGGCAGGAGGTAGGGTTACAGGCCATAAGCTCAACTCTCAGAAGTGGGTATGCATGGGAGGCAGATGTCTGCTACCCACTCGGACATGCGAGTGGGAACCTAGCTACACTCTGATGAAGAAGGACTTTGGAAATCGCTGTATTCAACTCAGATACACGTGGGTTCAGGCACAACGATTCCACATGCTTTTCTCACAACCTTTCCCTGCCACTAACATGAGGACGTCAGCAGCTCCTTCTACAGTCAAGCAGGATGCGGGAGGGTTGTGCCCTGTCCTTAGCTCTCACAGGGAAGCATGCCTTGAAGCCAGCTGTCAACTAGCTGCATTCTTATGGCAGGGTGAAGGTAGCAGTATTCTGAGACAGGAGGTTCCCAGATTACCACTCTACTGCACCTGGAGATACCCTCCAGGTCTGCATTGTTAACTTGCGTCTCAGAGGCCTCTGGCAAAAGTCTCTGGTGAAGACGTGCAAAACTCACTCTGCAGGCAGTGTGGAACTGTGAGGGACTGAGGGTGAGCTCAACTCTCAGCAGTAAGATGATTTTGGACAAGGCGTTCAGCTACCTTCTCACGTATGGAACTTAGTATGTAGCACCAGTCTACCCCAGGAATAACTAGGAAATCGCTTGATTGAGCTTGGAGGCACTCGTCTTGTGTGCTGGGAGATTCCAGTTACCTCTCCCAACACTTGCGTCAAGCAGCGAGCCTAGGCCTTTTGGAAGCGTAAGGTAGTGGCAGGCACGATGTAGGGTTACAGGCCATGAGCTCAACTCTCAGAAGTGTGTATGCATGGGAGGCAGATGTCTGCTACCCACTCGGACATGGGAGTTGGAACCTAGCTACACTCCTATTGAAGAAGGATGTTGGAAATCGCTGTATTCAACTCAGATACACGGGAGTTCAGGCCCAATGCTTACACATGCTTTTCCACAACCTATCCCAGCCACTAACATAAGGAGGTTAGCAGGTACGTCTATAGTCAGGCAGGATGCGGGAGGGTTCTGCCCTGTCCTCAGCTCTCACAGGGAAGCATGCCTTGAAGCCAGCTGTCAACTAGCTGCATTCTTATGGCAGGGTGAAGGTAGCAGTATTCTGAGACAGGAGGTTCCCAGATTACCACTCTACTGCACCTGGAGATACCCTCCAGGTCTGCATTGTTAACTTGCGTCTCAGAAGCCTCTGGCAAAAGTCTCTGGTGAAGACGTGCGAAACTCACTCTGCAGGCAGTGTGGAACTGTGAGGGACTGTGGGTGAGCTCAACTCTCAGAAGTAAGATGTTTTTGGACAAGGCGTTCAACTACCTACTCACTTATGGAACTTAGTATGTAGCACCAGTCTACCCCAGGAATTACTAGGAAATCGCTTGATTGAGCTTGGAGGCACTCGTCTTGTGTGCCGGGAGATTCCAGTTACCTCTCCCAACACTTGCGTCAAGCAGCGAGCCTAGGCCTTTTGGAAGCGTAAGGTAGCGGCAGGCACGATGTAGGGTTACAGGCCATGAGCTCAACTCTCAGAAGTGTGTATGCATGGGAGGCAGATGTCTGCTACCCACTCGGACATGGGAGTTGGAACCTAGCTACACTCCTATTGAAGAAGGATGTTGGAAATCGCTGTATTCAACTCAGATACACGGGAGTTCAGGCCCAATGCTTACACATGCTTTTCCACAACCTATCCCAGCCACTATATAAGGAGGTTAGCAGGTACGTCTACAGTCAGGCAGGATGCGGGAGGGTTCTGCCCTGTCCTCAACTCTCACAGGGAAGCATGCCTAGAAGCCAGCTCAAAACTAGCTGCATTCTTATGACAGTGTGAAGGTAGCAGTATTCTGAGTAAGGAGGTTCCCAGATTGCCACTCTACTGCACCTGGAGATACCGTCCAGGTCTGCATTGTTAACTTGCGTCTCAGAGGCCTCTGGCAAAAGTCTCTGGTGAAGACGTGGGAAACTCACTCTGCAGGCAGTGTGGAACTGTGAGGGACTGAGGGTGAGCTCAACTCTCAGAAGTAAGATGTTTTTGGACAAGGCGTTCAACTACCTACTCACTTATGGAACTTAGTATGTAGCACCAGTCTACCCCAGGAATTACTAGGAAATCGCTTGATTGAGCTTGGAGGCACTAGTCTTCTGTGCCGGGAGATTCCAGTTACCTCTCCCAACACTTGCGTCAAGCAGCGAGCCTAGGCCTTTTGGAAGCGTAAGGTAGCGGCAGGCACGATGTAGGGTTACAGGCCATGAGCTCAACTCTCAGAAGTGTGTATGCATGGGAGGCAGATGTCTGCTACCCACTCGGACATGGGAGTTGGAACCTAGCTACACTCCTATTGAAGAAGGATGTTGGAAATCGCTGTATTCAACTCAGATACACGGGAGTTCAGGCCCAATGCTTACACATGCTTTTCCACAACCTATCCCAGCCACTAACATAAGGAGGTTAGCAGGTACATCTACAGTCAGGCAGGATGCGGGAGGGTTCTGCCCTGTCCTCAGCTCTCACAGGGAAGCATGCCTAGAAGCCAGCTCTCAACTAGCTGCATTCTTATGACAGTGTGAAGGTAGCAGTATTCTGAGTAAGGAGGTTCCCAGATTACCTCTCTACTGCACCTGGAGATACCCTCCAGGTCTGCATTGTTAACTTGCGTCTCAGAGGCCTCTGGCAAAAGTCTCTGGTGAAGACGTGCGAAACTCACTCCGCAGGCAGTGTGGAACTGTGAGGGACTGAGGGTGAGCTCACCTCTCAGCAGTAAGATGATTTTGGACAAGGCGTTCAGCTACCTTCTCACATATGGAACTTAGTATGTAGCACCAGTCTACCCCAGGAATTACTGGGAAATCGCTGGATTGAGCTTGGAGGCACTAGTCTTGTGTGCCGGGAGATTCCAGTTACCTCTCCCAACACTTCGGTGAAGCAGCGAGCCTAGGCCTTTTGGAAGCGAAAGGTAGCTGCAGGCAGGAGGTAGGGTTACAGGTCATAAGCTCAACCCTCAGAAGTGGGTATGCATGGGAGGCAGATGTCTGCTACCCACTCGGACATGCGAGTGGGAACCTAGCTACACTCTGATGAAGAAGGACTTTGGAAATCGCTGTATTCAACTCAGATACACGTGGGTTCAGGCACAACGATTCCACATGCTTTTCTCACAACCTTTCCCTGCCACTAACATGAGGACGTTAGCAGCTCCTTCTACAGTCAAGCAGGATGCGGGAGGGTTGTGCCCTGTCCTTAGCTCTCACAGGGAAGCATGCCTTGAAGCCAGCTGTCAACTAGCTGCATTCTTATGGCAGGGTGAAGGTAGCAGTATTCTGAGACAGGAGGTTCCCAGATTACCACTCTACTGCACCTGGAGATACCCTCCGGGTCTGCATTGTTAACTTGCGTCTCAGAAGCCTCTGGCAAACGTCTCTGGTGAAGACGTGCGAAACTCACTCTGCAGGCAGTGTGGAACTGTGAGGGACTGAGGGCGAGCTCAACTCTCAGAAGTAAGATGTTTCTGGACAAGGCGTTCAACTACCTACTCACGTATGGAACTTAGTATGTAGCACCATTCTACCCCAGGAATTTCTAGGAAATCACTTGATTGAGCTTGGAGGCACTCGTCTTGTGTCCCGGGAGATTCCTCTTACCTCTCCCAACACTTGCGTCAAGCAGCGAGCCTAGGCCTTTTGGAAGCGAAAGGTAGCAGCAGGCAGGATGTAGGGTTACAGGCCATAAGCTCAACTCTCAGAACTGTGTATGCATGGGAGGCAGATGTCTGCTACCCACTCGGACATGGGAGTTGGAACCTAGCTACACTCCTATTGAAGAAGGATGTTGGAAATCGCTGTATTCAACTCAGATACACGGGAGTTCAGGCCCAATGCTTACACATGCTTTTCCCACAACCTATCCCAGCCACTAACATAAGGAGGTTAACAGGTACGTCTACAGTCAGGCAGGATGCGGGAGGGATCTGCCCTGTCCTCAGCTCTCACAGGGAAGCATGCCTAGAAGCCAGCTCTCAACTAGCTGCATTCTTATGACAGTGTGAAGGTAGCAGTATTCTGAGTAAGGAGGTTCCCAGATTACCAATCTACTGCACCTGGAGATACCGTCCAGGTCTGCATTGTTAACTGGCGTCTCAGAGGCTTCTGGCAAAAGTCTCTGGTGAAGACGTGCGAAACTCACTCTGCAGGCAGTGTGGAACTGTGAGGGACTGAGGGTGAGCTCACCTCTCAGCAGTAAGATGATTTTGGACAAGGCTTTCAGCTACCTTCTCACATATGGAACTTAGTATGTAGCACCAGTCTACCCCAGGAATTACTGGGAAATCGCTGGATTGAGCTTGGAGGCACTAGTCTTGTGTGCCGGCAGATTCCAGTTACCTCTCCCAACACTTCGGTGATGCAGCGAGCCTAGGCCTTTTGGAAGCGAAAGGTAGCTGCAGGCAGGATGTAGGGTTACAGGCCATAAGCTCAACTCTAGAAGTGGGTATGCATGGGAAGCAGATGTATGCTACCCACTCGGACATGCGAGTGGGAACCTAGCTACACTCTGATGAAGAAGAACTTTGGAAATCGCTGTATTCAACTCAGATACACGTGGGTTCAGGCACAACGATTCCACATGCTTTTCTCACAACCTTTCCCTGTCACTAACATGAGGACGTTAGCAGCTCCTTCTACAGTCAAGCAGGATGCGGGAGGGTTCTGCCCTGTCCTTAGCTCTCACAGGGAAGCATGCCTTGAAGCCAGCTGTCAACTAGCTGCATTCTTATGGCAGGGTGAAGGTAGCAGTATTCTGAGACAGGAGGTTCCCAGATTACCACTCTACTGCACCTGGAGATGCCCTCCAGGTCTGCATTGTTAACTTGCGTCTCAGAAGCCTCTGGCAAACGTCTCTGGTGAAGACGTGCGAAACTCACTCTGCAGGCAGTGTGGAACTGTGAGGGACTGAGGGTGAGCTCAACTCTCAGAAGTAAGATGTTTTTGGACAAGGCGTTCAACTACCTACTCACTTATGGAACTTAGTATGTAGCACCAGTCTACCCCAGGAATTACTAGGAAATCGCTTGATTGAGCTTGGAGGCACTAGTCTTGTGTGCCGGGAGATTCCAGTTACCTCTCCCAACACTTGCATCAAGCAGCGAGCCTAGGCCTTTTGGAAGCGTAAGGTAGCGGCAGGCACGATGTAGGGTTACAGGCCATGAGCTCAACTCTCAGAAGTGTGTATGCATGGGAGGCAGATGTCTGCTACCCACTCGGACATGGGAGTTGGAACCTAGCTACACTCCTATTGAAGAAGGATGTTGGAAATCGCTGTATTCAACTCAGATACACGGGAGTTCAGGCCCAATGCTTACACATGCTTTTCCACAACCTATCCCAGCCACTAACATAAGGAGGTTAGCAGGTACGTCTACAGTCAGGCAGGATGCAGGAGGGTTCTGCCCTGTCCTCAGCTCTCACAGGGAAGCATGCCTAGAAGCCAGCTCTCAACTAGCTGCATTCTTATGACAGTGTGAAGGTAGCAGTATTCTGAGTAAGGAGGTTCCCAGATTACCTCTCTACTGCACCTGGAGATACCCTCCAGGTCTGCATTGTTAACTTGCGTCTCAGAGGCCTCTGGCAAAAGTCTCTGGTGAAGACGTGCAAAACTCACTCTGCAGGCAGTGTGGAACTGTGAGGGACTGAGGGTGAGCTCAACTCTCAGCAGTAAGATGATTTTGGACAAGGCGTTCAGCTACCTTCTCACGTATGGAACTTAGTATGTAGCACCAGTCTACCCCAGGAATAACTAGGAAATCGCTTGATTGAGCTTGGAGGCACTCGTCTTGTGTGCTGGGAGATTCCAGTTACCTCTCCCAACACTTGCGTCAAGCAGCGAGCCTAGGCCTTTTGGAAGCGTAAGGTAGTGGCAGGCACGATGTAGGGTTACAGGCCATGAGCTCAACTCTCAGAAGTGTGTATGCATGGGAGGCAGATGTCTGCTACCCACTCGGACATGGGAGTTGGAACCTAGCTACACTCCTATTGAAGAAGGATGTTGGAAATCGCTGTATTCAACTCAGATACACGGGAGTTCAGGCCCAATGCTTACACATGCTTTTCCACAACCTATCCCAGCCACTAACATAAGGAGGTTAGCAGGTACGTCTATAGTCAGGCAGGATGCGGGAGGGTTCTGCCCTGTCCTCAGCTCTCACAGGGAAGCATGCCTTGAAGCCAGCTGTCAACTAGCTGCATTCTTATGGCAGGGTGAAGGTAGCAGTATTCTGAGACAGGAGGTTCCCAGATTACCACTCTACTGCACCTGGAGATACCCTCCAGGTCTGCATTGTTAACTTGCGTCTCAGAAGCCTCTGGCAAAAGTCTCTGGTGAAGACGTGCGAAACTCACTCTGCAGGCAGTGTGGAACTGTGAGGGACTGTGGGTGAGCTCAACTCTCAGAAGTAAGATGTTTTTGGACAAGGCGTTCAACTACCTACTCACTTATGGAACTTAGTATGTAGCACCAGTCTACCCCAGGAATTACTAGGAAATTGCTTAATTGAGCTTGGAGGCACTCGTCTTGTGTGCCGGGAGATTCCAGTTACCTCTCCCAACACTTGCGTCAAGCAGCGAGCCTAGGCCTTTTGGAAGCGTAAGGTAGCGGCAGGCACGATGTAGGGTTACAGGCCATGAGCTCAACTCTCAGAAGTGTGTATGCATGGGAGGCAGATGTCTGCTACCCACTCGGACATGGGAGTTGGAACCTAGCTACACTCCTATTGAAGAAGGATGTTGGAAATCGCTGTATTCAACTCAGATACACGGGAGTTCAGGCCCAATGCTTACACATGCTTTTCCACAACCTATCCCAGCCACTATATAAGGAGGTTAGCAGGTACGTCTACAGTCAGGCAGGATGCGGGAGGGTTCTGCCCTGTCCTCAACTCTCACAGGGAAGCATGCCTAGAAGCCAGCTCTCAACTAGCTGCATTCTTATGACAGTGTGAAGGTAGCAGTATTCTGAGTAAGGAGGTTCCCAGATTGCCACTCTACTGCACCTGGAGATACCGTCCAGGTCTGCATTGTTAACTTGCGTCTCAGAGGCCTCTGGCAAAAGTCTCTGGTGAAGACGTGGGAAACTCACTCTGCAGGCAGTGTGGAACTGTGAGGGACTGAGGGTGAGCTCAACTCTCAGAAGTAAGATGTTTTTGGACAAGGCGTTCAACTACCTACTCACTTATGGAACTTAGTATGTAGCACCAGTCTACCCCAGGAATTACTAGGAAATCGCTTGATTGAGCTTGGAGGCACTAGTCTTCTGTGCCGGGAGATTCCAGTTACCTCTCCCAACACTTGCGTCAAGCAGCGAGCCTAGGCCTTTTGGAAGCGTAAGGTAGCGGCAGGCACGATGTAGGGTTACAGGCCATGAGCTCAACTCTCAGAAGTGTGTATGCATGGGAGGCAGATGTCTGCTACCCACTCGGACATGGGAGTTGGAACCTAGCTACACTCCTATTGAAGAAGGATGTTGGAAATCGCTGTATTCAACTCAGATACACGGGAGTTCAGGCCCAATGCTTACACATGCTTTTCCACAACCTATCCCAGCCACTAACATAAGGAGGTTAGCAGGTACATCTACAGTCAGGCAGGATGCGGGAGGGTTCTGCCCTGTCCTCAGCTCTCACAGGGAAGCATGCCTAGAAGCCAGCTCTCAACTAGCTGCATTCTTATGACAGTGTGAAGGTAGCAGTATTCTGAGTAAGGAGGTTCCCAGATTACCTCTCTACTGCACCTGGAGATACCCTCCAGGTCTGCATTGTTAACTTGCGTCTCAGAGGCCTCTGGCAAAAGTCTCTGGTGAAGACGTGCGAAACTCACTCCGCAGGCAGTGTGGAACTGTGAGGGACTGAGGGTGAGCTCACCTCTCAGCAGTAAGATGATTTTGGACAAGGCGTTCAGCTACCTTCTCACATATGGAACTTAGTATGTAGCACCAGTCTACCCCAGGAATTACTGGGAAATCGCTGGATTGAGCTTGGAGGCACTAGTCTTGTGTGCCGGGAGATTCCAGTTACCTCTCCCAACACTTCGGTGAAGCAGCGAGCCTAGGCCTTTTGGAAGCGAAAGGTAGCTGCAGGCAGGAGGTAGGGTTACAGGCCATAAGCTCAACTCTCAGAAGTGGGTATGCATGGGAGGCAGATGTCTGCTACCCACTCGGACATGCGAGTGGGAACCTAGCTACACTCTGATGAAGAAGGACTTTGGAAATCGCTGTATTCAACTCAGATACACGTGGGTTCAGGCACAACGATTCCACATGCTTTTCTCACAACCTTTCCCTGCCACTAACATGAGGACGTTAGCAGCTCCTTCTACAGTCAAGCAGGATGCGGGAGGGTTGTGCCCTGTCCTTAGCTCTCACAGGGAAGCATGCCTTGAAGCCAGCTGTCAACTAGCTGCATTCTTATGGCAGGGTGAAGGTAGCAGTATTCTGAGACAGGAGGTTCCCAGATTACCACTCTACTGCACCTGGAGATACCCTCCGGGTCTGCATTGTTAACTTGCGTCTCAGAAGCCTCTGGCAAAAGTCTCTGGTGAAGACGTGCGAAACTCACTCTGCAGGCAGTGTGGAACTGTGAGGGACTGAGGGCGAGCTCAACTCTCAGAAGTAAGATGTTTCTGGACAAGGCGTTCAACTACCTACTCACGTATGGAACTTAGTATGTAGCACCATTCTACCCCAGGAATTTCTAGGAAATCACTTGATTGAGCTTGGAGGCACTCGTCTTGTGTCCCGGGAGATTCCTCTTACCTCTCCCAACACTTGCGTCAAGCAGCGAGCCTAGGCCTTTTGGAAGCGAAAGGTAGCAGCAGGCAGGATGTAGGGTTACAGGCCATAAGCTCAACTCTCAGAACTGTGTATGCATGGGAGGCAGATGTCTGCTACCCACTCGGACATGGGAGTTGGAACCTAGCTACACTCCTATTGAAGAAGGATGTTGGAAATCGCTGTATTCAACTCAGATACACGGGAGTTCAGGCCCAATGCTTACACATGCTTTTCCCACAACCTATCCCAGCCACTAACATAAGGAGGTTAACAGGTACGTCTACAGTCAGGCAGGATGCGGGAGGGATCTGCCCTGTCCTCAGCTCTCACAGGGAAGCATGCCTAGAAGCCAGCTCTCAACTAGCTGCATTCTTATGACAGTGTGAAGGTAGCAGTATTCTGAGTAAGGAGGTTCCCAGATTACCAATCTACTGCACCTGGAGATACCGTCCAGGTCTGCATTGTTAACTGGCGTCTCAGAGGCTTCTGGCAAAAGTCTCTGGTGAAGACGTGCGAAACTCACTCTGCAGGCAGTGTGGAACTGTGAGGGACTGAGGGTGAGCTCACCTCTCAGCAGTAAGATGATTTTGGACAAGGCTTTCAGCTACCTTCTCACATATGGAACTTAGTATGTAGCACCAGTCTACCCCAGGAATTACTGGGAAATCGCTGGATTGAGCTTGGAGGCACTAGTCTTGTGTGCCGGCAGATTCCAGTTACCTCTCCCAACACTTCGGTGATGCAGCGAGCCTAGGCCTTTTGGAAGCGAAAGGTAGCTGCAGGCAGGAGGTAGGGTTACAGGCCATAAGCTCAACTCTCAGAAGTGGGTATGCATGGCAGGCAGATGTCTGCTACCCACTCGGACATGCGAGTGGGAACCTAGCTACACTCTGATGAAGAAGGACTTTGGAAATCGCTGTATTCAACTCAGATACACGTGGGTTCAGGCACAACGATTCCACATGCTTTTCTCACAACCTTTCCCTGCCACTAACATGAGGACGTTAGCAGCTCCTTCTACAGTCAAGCAGGATGCGGGAGGGTTGTGCCCTGTCCTTAGCTCTCACAGGGAAGCATGCCTTGAAGCCAGCTGTCAACTAGCTGCATTCTTATGGCAGGGTGAAGGTAGCAGTATTCTGAGACAGGAGGTTCCCAGATTACCACTCTACTGCACCTGGAGATACCCTCCAGGTCTGCATTGTTAACTTGCGTCTCAGAAGCCTCTGGCAAAAGTCTCTGGTGAAGACGTGCGAAACTCACTCTGCAGGCAGTGTGGAACTGTGAGGGACTGTGGGTGAGCTCAACTCTCAGAAGTAAGATGTTTTTGGACAAGGCGTTCAACTACCTACTCACTTATGGAACTTAGTATGTAGCACCAGTCTACCCCAGGAATTACTAGGAAATCGCTTGATTGAGCTTGGAGGCACTCGTCTTGTGTGCCGGGAGATTCCAGTTACCTCTCCCAACACTTGCGTCAAGCAGCGAGCCTAGGACTTTTGGAAGCGTAAGGTAGCGGCAGGCACGATGTAGGGTTACAGGCCATGAGCTCAACTCTCAGAAGTGTGTATGCATGGGAGGCAGATGTCTGCTACCCACTCGGACATGGGAGTTGGAACCTAGCTACACTCCTATTGAAGAAGGATGTTGGAAATCGCTGTATTCAACTCAGATACACGGGAGTTCAGGCCCAATGCTTACACATGCTTTTCCACAACCTATCCCAGCCACTAACATAAGGAGGTTAGCAGGTACGTCTACAGTCAGGCAGGATGCGGGAGGGTTCTGCCCTGTCCTCAGCTCTCACAGGGAAGCATGCCTAGAAGCCAGCTCTCAACTAGCTGCATTCTTATGACAGTGTGAAGGTAGCAGTATTCTGAGTAAGGAGGTTCCCAGATTACCACTCTACTGCACCTGGAGATACCCTCCAGGTCTGCATTGTTAACTTGCGTCTCAGAGGCCTCTGGCAAAAGTCTCTGGTGAAGACGTGGGAAACTCACTCTGCAGGCAGTGTGGAACTGTGAGGGACTGAGGGTGAGCTCAACTCTCAGCAGTAAGAGGATTTTGGACAAGGCGTTCAGCTACCTTCTCACATATGGAACTTAGTATGTAGCACCAGTCTACCCCAGGAATTACTGGGAAATCGCTGGATTGAGCTTGGAGGCACTAGTCTTGTGTGCCGGGAGATTCCAGTTACCTCTCCCAACAGTTCGGTGAAGCAGCGAGCCTAGGCCTTTTGGAAGCGAAAGGTAGCTGCAGGCAGGAGGTAGGGTTACAGGCCATAAGCTCAACTCTAGAAGTGGGTATGCATTGGAAGCAGATGTATGCTACCCACACGGACATGCGAGTGGGAACCTAGCTACACTCTGATGAAGAAGGACTTTGGAAATCGCTGTATTCAACTCAGATACACGTGGGTTCAGGCACAACGATTCCACATGCTTTTCGCACAACCTTTCCCTGCCACTAACATGAGGACGTTAGCAGCTCCTTCTACAGTCAAGCAGGATGCGGGAGGGTTGTGCCCTGTCCTTAGCTCTCACAGGGAAGCATGCCTTGAAGCCAGCTGTCAACTAGCTGCATTCTTATGGCAGGGTGAAGGTAGCAGTATTCTGAGACAGGAGGTTCCCAGATTACCACTCTACTGCACCTGGAGATACCCTCCAGGTCTGCATTGTTAACTTGCGTCTCAGAAGCCTCTGGCAAAAGTCTCTGGTGAAGACGTGCGAAACTCACTCTGCAGACAGTGTGGAACTGTGAGGGACTGTGGGTGAGCTCAACTCTCAGAAGTAAGATGTTTTTGGACAAGGCGTTCAACTACCTACTCACTTATGGAACTTAGTATGTAGCACCAGTCTACCCCAGGAATTACTAGGAAATCGCTTGATTGAGCTTGGAGGCACTCGTCTTGTGTGCCGGGAGATTCCAGTTACCTCTCCCAACACTTGCGTCAAGCAGCGAGCCTAGGCCTTTTGGAAGCGAAAGGTAGCGGCAGGCACGATGTAGGGTTACAGGCCATGAGCTCAACTCTCAGAAGTGTGTATGCATGGGAGGCAGATGTCTGCTACCCACTCGGACATGGGAGTTGGAACCTAGCTACACTCCTATTGAAGAAGGATGTTGGAAATCGCTGTATTCAACTCAGATACACGGGAGTTCAGGCCCAATGCTTACACATGCTTTTCCACAACCTATCCCAGCCACTAACATAAGGAGGTTAGCAGGTACGTCTATAGTCAGGCAGGATGCGGGAGGGTTCTGCCCTGTCCTTAGCTCTCACAGGGAAGCATGCCTTGAAGCCAGCTGTCAACTAGCTGCATTCTTATGGCAGGGTGAAGGTAGCAGTATTCTGAGACAGGAGATTCCCAGATTACCACTCTACTGCACCTGGAGATACCCTCCAGGTCTGCATTGTTAACTTGCGTCTCAGAAGCCTCTGGCAAACGTCTCTGGTGAAGACGTGCGAAACTCACTCTGCAGGCAGTGTGGAACTGTGAGGGACTGAGGGTGAGCTCACCTCTCAGCAGTAAGATGATTTTGGACAAGGCGTTCAGCTACCTTCTCACATATGGAACTTAGTATGTAGCACCAGTCTACCCCAGGAATTACTGGGAAATCGCTGGATTGAGCTTGGAGGCACTAGTCTTGTGTGCCGGCAGATTCCAGTTACCTCTCCCAACACTTCGGTGAAGCAGCGAGCCTAGGCCTTTTGGAAGCGAAAGGTAGCTGCAGGCAGGAGGTAGGGTTACAGGCCATAAGCTCAACTCTCAGAAGTGGGTATGCATGGCAGGCAGATGTCTGCTACCCACTCGGACATGCGAGTGGGAACCTAGCTACACTCTGATGAAGAAGGACTTTGGAAATCGCTGTATTCAACTCAGATACACGTGGGTTCAGGCACAACGATTCCACATGCTTTTCTCACAACCTTTCCCTGCCACTAACATGAGGACGTTAGCAGCTCCTTCTACAGTCAAACAGGATGCGGGAGGGTTGTGCCCTGTCCTTAGCTCTCACAGGGAAGCATGCCTTGAAGCCACATGTCAACTAGCTGCATTCTTATGGCAGGGTGAAGGTAGCAGTATTCTGAGACAGGAGGTTCCCAGATTACCACTCTACTGCACCTGGAGATACCCTCCAGGTCTGCATTGTTAACTTGCGTCTCATAGCCTCTGGCAAAAGTCTCTGGTGAAGACGTGCGAAACTCACTCTGCAGGCAGTGTGGAACTGTGAGGGACTGAGGGTGAGCTCAACTCTCAGAAGTAAGATGTTTTTGGACAAGGCGTTCAACTACCTACTCTCGTATGGAACTTAGTATGTAGCACCAGTCTACCCCAGGAATAACTAGGAAATCGCTTGATTGAGCTTGGAGGCACTCGTCTTGTGTGCTGGGAGATTCCAGTTACCTCTCCCAACACTTGCGTCAAGCAGCGAGCCTAGGCCTTTTGGAAGCGTAAGGTAGTGGCAGGCACGATGTAGGGTTACAGGCCATGAGCTCAACTCTCAGAAGTGTGTATGCATGGGAGGCAGATGTCTGCTACCCACTCGGACATGGGAGTTGGAACCTAGCTACACTCCTATTGAAGAAGGATGTTGGAAATCGCTGTATTCAACTCAGATACACGGGAGTTCAGGCCCAATGCTTACACATGCTTTTCCACAACCTATCCCAGCCACTAACATAAGGAGGTTAGCAGGTACGTCTATAGTCAGGCAGGATGCGGGAGGGTTCTGCCCTGTCCTCAGCTCTCACAGGGAAGCATGCCTAGAAGCCAGCTCTCAACTAGCTGCATTCTTATGACAGTGTGAAGGTAGCAGTATTCTGAGTAAGGAGGTTCCCAGATTACCACTCTACTGCACCTGGAGATACCCTCCAGGTCTGCATTGTTAACTTGCGTCTCAGAGGCCTCTGGCAAAAGTCTCTGGTGAAGACGTGCGAAACTCTCTCTGCAGGCAGTGTGGAACTGTGAGGGACTGAGGGTGAGCTCACCTCTCAGCAGTAAGATGATTTTGGACAAGGCGTTCAGCTACCTTCTCACATATGGAACTTAGTATGTAGCACCAGTCTACCGCAGGAATTACTGGGAAATCGCTGGATTGAGCTTGGAGGCACTAGTCTTGTGTGCCGGCAGATTCCAGTTACCTCTCCCAACACTTCGGTGAAGCAGCGAGCCTAGGCCTTTTGGAAGCGAAAGGTAGCTGCAGGCAGGAGGTAGGGTTACAGGCCATAAGCTCAACTCTAGAAGTGGGTATGCATGGGAAGCAGATGTCTGCTACCCACTCGGACATGCGAGTGGGAACCTAGCTACACTCTGATGAAGAAGGACTTTGGAAATCGCTGTATTCAACTCAGATACACGTGGGTTCAGGCACAACGATTCCACATGCTTTTCTCACAACCTTTCCCTGCCACTAACATGAGGACGTTAGCAGCTCCTTCTACAGTCAAGCAGGATGCGGGAGGGTTGTGCCCTGTCCTTAGCTCTCACAGGGAAGCATGCCTTGAAGCCAGCTGTCAACTAGCTGCATTCTTATGGCAGGGTGAAGGTAGCAGTATTCTGAGACAGGAGGTTCCCAGATTACCACTCTACTGCACCTGGAGATACCCTCCAGGTCTGCATTGTTAACTTGCGTCTCAGAAGCCTCTGGCAAAAGTCTCTGGTGAAGACGTGCGAAACTCACTCTGCAGGCAGTGTGGAACTGTGAGGGACTGAGGGTGAGCTCAACTCTCAGAAGTAAGGTGTTTTTGGACAAGGCGTTCAACTACCTACTCTCGTATGGAACTTAGTATGTAGCACCAGTCTACCCCAGGAATAACTAGGAAATCGCTTGATTGAGCTTGGAGGCACTCGTCTTGTGTGCTGGGAGATTCCAGTTACCTCTCCCAACACTTGCGTCAAGCAGCGAGCCTAGGCCTTTTGGAAGCGTAAGGTAGTGGCAGGCACGATGTAGGGTTACAGGCCATGAGCTCAACTCTCAGAAGTGTGTATGCATGGGAGGCAGATGTCTGCTACCCACTCGGACATGGGAGTTGGAACCTAGCTACACTCCTATTGAAGAAGGATGTTGGAAATCGCTGTATTCAACTCAGATACACGGGAGTTCAGGCCCAATGCTTACACATGCTTTTCCACAACCTATCCCAGCCACTAACATAAGGAGGTTAGCAGGTACGTCTATAGTCAGGCAGGATGCGGGAGGGTTCTGCCCTTTCCTTAGCTCTCACAGGGAAGCATGCCTTGAAGCCAGCTGTCAACTAGCTGCATTCTTATGGCAGGGTGAAGGTAGCAGTATTCTGAGACAGGAGGTTCCCAGATTACCACTCTACTGCACCTGGAGATACCCTCCAGGTCTGCATTGTTAACTTGCGTCTCAGAAGCCTCTGGCAAACGTCTCTGGTGAAGACGTGCGAAACTCACTCTGCAGGCAGTGTGGAACTGTGAGGGACTGAGGGTGAGCTCACCTCTCAGCAGTAAGATGATTTTGGACAAGGCGTTCAGCTACCTTCTCACATATGGAACTTAGTATGTAGCACCAGTCTACCCCAGGAATTACTGGGAAATCGCTGGATTGAGCTTGGAGGCACTAGTCTTGTGTGCCGGCAGATTCCAGTTACCTCTCCCAACACTTCGGTGAAGCAGCGAGCCTACGCCTTTTGGAAGCGAAAGGTAGCTGCAGGCAGGAGGTAGGGTTACAGGCCATAAGCTCAACTCTCAGAAGTGGGTATGCATGGCAGGCAGATGTCTGCTACCCACTCGGACATGCGAGTGGGAACCTAGCTACACTCTGATGAAGAAGGACTTTGGAAATCGCTGTATTCAACTCAGATACACGTGGGTTTAGGCACAACGATTCCACATGCTTTTCGCACAACCTTTCCCTGCCACTAACATGAGGACGTTAGCAGCTCCTTCTACAGTCAAGCAGGATGCGGGAGGGTTGTGCCCTGTCCTTAGCTCTCACAGGGAAGCATGCCTTGAAGCCAGCTGTCAACTAGCTGCATTCTTATGGCAGGGTGAAGGTAGCAGTATTCTGAGACAGGAGGTTCCCAGATTACCCCTCTACTGCACCTGGAGATACCCTCCAGGTCTGCATTGTTAACTTGCGTCTCAGAAGCCTCTGGCAAAAGTCTCTGGTGAAGACGTGCGAAACTCACTCTGCAGGCAGTGTGGAACTGTGAGGGACTGTGGGTGAGCTCAACTCTCAGAAGTAAGATGTTTTTGGACAAGGCGTTCAACTACCTACTCACTTATGAAACTTCGTATGTAGCACCAGTCTACCCCAGGAATTACTAGGAAATCGCTTGATTGAGCTTGGAGGCACTAGTCTTGTGTGCCGGGAGATTCCAGTTACCTCTCCCAACACTTGCGTCAAGCAGCGAGCCTAGGCCTTTTGGAAGCGTAAGGTAGCGGCAGGCACGATGTAGGGTTACAGGCCATGAGCTCAACTCTCAGAAGTGTGTATGCATAGGAGGCAGATGTCTGCTACCCACTCGGACATGGGAGTTGGAACCTAGCTACACTCCTATTGAAGAAGGATGTTGGAAATCGCTGTATTCAACTCAGATACACGGGAGTTTAGGCCCAATGCTTACACATGCTTTTCCACAACCTATCCCAGCCACTAACATAAGGAGGTTAGCAGGTACGTCTACAGTCAGGCAGGATGCGGGAGGGTTCTGCCCTGTCCTCAGCTCTCACAGGGAAGCATGCCTAGAAGCCAGCTCTCAACTAGCTGCATTCTTATGACAGTGTGAAGGTAGCAGTATTCTGAGTAAGGAGGTTCCAGATTGCCACTCTACTGCACCTGGAGATACCGTCCAGGTCTGCATTGTTAACTTGCGTCTCAGAGGCCTCTGGCAAAAGTCTCTGGTGAAGACGTGCGAAACTCAGTCTGCAGGCAGTGTGGAACTGTGAGGGACTGAGGGTGAGCTCAACTCTCAGCAGTAAGATGATTTTGGACAAGGCGTTCAGCTACCTTCTCACATATGGAACTTAGTATGTAGCACCAGTCTACCCCAGGAATTACTGGGAAATCGCTGGATTGAGCTTGGAGGCACTAGTCTTGTGTGCCGGCAGATTCCAGTTACCTCTCCCAACACTTCGGTGAAGCAGCGAGCCTAGGCCTTTTGGAAGCGAAAGGTAGCTGCAGGCAGGAGGTAGGGTTACAGGCCATAAGCTCAACTCTAGAAGTGGGTATGCATGGGAAGCAGATGTATGCTACCCACTCGGACATGCGAGTGGGAACCTAGCTACACTCTGATGAAAAAGGACTTTGGAAATCGCTGTATTCAACTCAGATACACGTGGTTTCAGGCACAACGATTCCACATGCTTTTCTCACAACCTTTCCCTGCCACTAACATGAGGACGTTAGCAGCTCCTTCTACAGTCAAGCAGGATGCGGGAGGGTTCTGCCCTGTCCTTAGCTCTCACAGGGAAGCATGCCTTGAAGCCAGCTGTCAACTAGCTGCATTCTTATGGCAGGGTGAAGGTAGCAGTATTCTGGGACAGGAGGTTCCCAGATTACCACTCTACTGCACCTGGAGATACCCTCCAGGTCTGCATTGTTAACTTGCGTCTCAGAAGCCTCTGGCAAACGTCTCTGGTGAAGACGTGCGAAACTCACTCTGCAGGCAGTGTGGAACTGTGAGGGACTGAGGGTGAGCTCAACTCTCAGAAGTAAGATGTTTTTGGACAAGGCGTTCAACTACCTACTCACTTATGGAACTTAGTATGTAGCACCAGTCTACCGCAGGAATTACTAGGAAATCGCTTGATTGAGCTTGGAGGCACTAGTCTTGTGTGCCGGGAGATTCCAGTTACCTCTCCCAACACTTGCGTCAAGCAGCGAGCCTAGGCCTTTTGGAAGCGTAAGGTAGCAGCAGGCACGATGTAGGGTTACAGGCCATGAGCTCAACTCTCAGAAGTGTGTATGCATGGGAGGCAGATGTCTGCTACCCACTCGGACATGGGAGTTGGAACCTAGCTACACTCCTATTGAAGAAGGATGTTGGAAATCGCTGTATTCAACTCAGATACACGGGAGTTCAGGCCCAATGCTTACACATGCTTTTCCACAACCTATCCCAGCCACTAACATAAGGAGGTTAGCAGGTACGTCTACAGTCAGGCAGGATGCGGGAGGGTTCTGCCCTGTCCTCAGCTCTCACAGGGAAGCATGCCTAGAAGCCAGCTCTCAACTAGCTGCATTCTTATGACAGTGTGAAGGTAGCAGTATTCTGAGTAAGGAGGTTCCCAGATTACCTCTCTACTGCACCTGGAGATACCCTCCAGGTCTGCATTGTTAACTTGCGTCTCAGAGGCCTCTGGCAAAAGTCTCTGGTGAAGACGTGCGAAACTCACTCCGCAGGCAGTGTGGAACTGTGAGGGACTGAGGGTGAGCTCACCTCTCAGCAGTAAGATGATTTTGGACAAGGCGTTCAGCTACCTTCTCACATATGGAACTTAGTATGTAGCACCAGTCTACCCCAGGAATGACTGGGAAATCGCTTGGATTGAGCTTGGAGGCACTAGTCTTGTGTGCCGGCAGATTCCAGTTACCTCTCCCAACACTTCGGTGAAGCAGCGAGCCTAGGCCTTTTGGAAGCGAAAGGTAGCTGCAGGCAGGAGGTAGGGTTACAGGCCATAAGCTCAACTCTCAGAAGTGGGTATGCATGGGAGGCAGATGTCTGCTACCCACTCGGACATGCGAGTGGGAACCTAGCTACACTCTGATGAAGAAGGACTTTGGAAATCGCTGTATTCAACTCAGATACACGTGGGTTCAGGCACAACGATTCCACATGCTTTTCGCACAACCTTTCCCTGCCACTAACATGAGGACGTTAGCAGCTCCTTCTACAGTCAAGCAGGATGCGGGAGGGTTGTGCCCTGTCCTTAGCTCTCACAGGGAAGCGTGCCTTGAAGCCAGCTGTCAACTAGCTGCATTCTTATGGCAGGGTGAAGGTAGCAGTATTCTGAGACAGGAGGTTCCCAGATTACCACTCTACTGCACCTGGAGATACCCTCCAGGTCTGCATTGTTAACTTGCGTCTCAGAAGCCTCTGGCAAACGTCTCTGGTGAAGACGTGCGAAACTCACTCTGCAGGCAGTGTGGAACTGTGAGGGACTGAGGGTGAGCTCAACTCTCAGAAGTAAGATGTTTTTGGACAAGGCGTTCAACTACCTACTCACGTATGGAACTTAGTATGTAGCACCAGTCTACCCCAGGAATTACTAGGAAATCGCTTGATTGAGCTTGGAGGCACTCGTCTTGTGTGCCGGGAGATTCCAGTTACCTCTCCCAACACTTGCGTCAAGCAGCGAGCCTAGGCCTTTTGGAAGCGAAAGGTAGCGGCAGGCAGGATGTAGGGTTACAGGCCATGAGCTCAACTCTCAGAAGTGTGTATGCATGGGAGGCAGATGTCTGCTACCCACTAGGACATGGGAGTTGGAACCTAGCTACACTCCTATTGAAGAAGGATGTTGGAAATCGCTGTATTCAACTCAGATACACGGGAGTTCAGGCCCAATGCTTACACATGCTTTTCCACAACCTATCCCAGCCACTAACATAAGGAGGTTAGCAGGTACGTCTACAGTCAGGCAGGATGCGGGAGGGTTCTGCCCTGTCCTCAACTCTCACAGGGAAGCATGCCTAGAAGCCAGCTCTCAACTAGCTGGATTCTTATGACAGTGTGAAGGTAGCAGTATTCTGAGTAAGGAGGTTCCCAGATTGCCACTCTACTGCACCT
Source organism: Canis lupus baileyi (assembly GCF_048164855.1). Lineage (NCBI taxonomy): Eukaryota > Metazoa > Chordata > Mammalia > Carnivora > Canidae > Canis > Canis lupus. The sequence continues at coordinate 231,271 of NC_132848.1, read as the reverse complement.
GGAGATACCGTCCAGGTCTGCATTGTTAACTTGCGTCTCAGAGGCCTCTGGCAAAAGTCTCTGGTGAAGACGTGGGAAACTCAGTCTGCAGGCAGTGTGGAACTGTGAGGGACTGAGGGTGAGCTCAACTCTCAGCAGTAAGATGATTTTGGACAAGGCGTTCAGCTACCTTCTCACATATGGAACTTAGTATGTAGCACCAGTCTACCCCAGGAATTACTGGGAAATCGCTGGATTGAGCTTGGAGGCACTAGTCTTGTGTGCCGGGAGATTCCAGTTACCTCTCCCAACACTTCGGTGAAGCAGCGAGCCTAGGCCTTTTGGAAGCGAAAGGTAGCTGCAGGCAGGAGGTAGGGTTACAGGCCATAAGCTCAACTCTAGAAGTGGGTATGCATGGGAAGCAGATGTCTGCTACCCACTCGGACATGCGAGTGGGAACCTAGCTACACTCTGATGAAGAAGGACTTTGGAAATCGCTGTATTCAACTCAGATACACGTGGGTTCAGGCACAACGATTCCACATGCTTTTCTCACAACCTTTCCCTGCCACTAACATGAGGACGTTAGCAGCTCCTTCTACAGTCAAGCAGGATGCGGGAGGGTTGTGCCCTGTCCTTAGCTCTCACAGGGAAGCATGCCTTGAAGCCAGCTGTCAACTAGCTGCATTCTTATGGCAGGGTGAAGGTAGCAGTATTCTGAGACAGGAGGTTCCCAGATTACCACTCTACTGCACCTGGAGATACCCTCCAGGTCTGCATTGTTAACTTGCGTCTCAGAAGCCTCTGGCAAAAGTCTCTGGTGAAGACGTGCGAAACTCACTCTGCAGGCAGTGTGGAACTGTGAGGGACTGTGGCTGAGCTCAACTCTCAGAAGTAAGATGTTTTTGGACAAGGCGTTCAACTACCTACTCACGTATGGAACTTAGTATGTAGCACCAGTCTACCCCAGGAATTACTAGGAAATCGCTTGATTGAGCTTGGAGGCACTCGTCTTGTGTGCCGGGAGATTCCAGTTACCTCTCCCAACACTTGCGTCAAGCAGCGAGCCTAGGCCTTTTGGAAGCGTAAGGTAGCGGCAGGCACGATGTAGGGTTACAGGCCATGAGCTCAACTCTCAGAAGTGTGTATGCATGGGAGGCAGATGTCTGCTACCCACTCGGACATGGGAGTTGGAACCTAGCTACACTCCTATTGAAGAAGGATGTTGGAAATCGCTGTATTCAACTCAGATACACGGGAGTTCAGGCCCAATGCTTACACATGCTTTTCCACAACCTATCCCAGCCACTAACATAAGGAGGTTAGCAGGTACGTCTACAGTCAGGCAGGATGCGGGAGGGTTCTGCCCTGTCCTCAGCTCTCACAGGGAAGCATGCCTAGAAGCCAGCTCTCAACTAGCTGCATTCTTATGACAGTGTGAAGGTAGCAGTATTCTGAGTAAGGAGGTTCCCAGATTACCACTCTACTGCACCTGGAGATACCGTCCAGGTCTGCATTGTTAACTTGCGTCTCAGAGGCCTCTGGCAAAAGTCTCTGGTGAAGACGTGCAAAACTCACTCTGCAGGCAGTGTGGAACTGTGAGGGACTGAGGGTGAGCTCACCTCTCAGCAGTAAGATGATTTTGGACAAGGCGTTCAGCTACCTTCTCACATATGGAACTTAGTATGTAGCACCAGTCTACCCCAGGAATTACTGGGAAATCGCTGGATTGAGCTTGGAGGCACTAGTCTTGTGTGCCGGGAGATTCCAGTTACCTCTCCCAACACTTCGGTGAAGCAGCGAGCCTAGGCCTTTTGGAAGCGAAAGGTAGCTGCAGGCAGGAGGTAGGGTTACAGGTCATAAGCTCAACCCTCAGAAGTGGGTATGCATGGGAGGCAGATGTCTGCTACCCACTCGGACATGCGAGTGGGAACCTAGCTACACTCTGATGAAGAAGGACTTTGGAAATCGCTGTATTCAACTCAGATACACGTGGGTTCAGGCACAACGATTCCACATGCTTTTCTCACAACCTTTCCCTGCCACTAACATGAGGACGTTAGCAGCTCCTTCTACAGTCAAGCAGGATGCGGGAGGGTTGTGCCCTGTCCTTAGCTCTCACAGGGAAGCATGCCTTGAAGCCAGCTGTCAACTAGCTGCATTCTTATGGCAGGGTGAAGGTAGCAGTATTCTGAGACAGGAGGTTCCCAGATTACCACTCTACTGCACCTGGAGATACCCTCCAGGTCTGCATTGTTAACTTGCGTCTCAGAAGCCTCTGGCAAACGTCTCTGGTGAAGACGTGCGAAACTCACTCTGCAGGCAGTGTGGAACTGTGAGGGACTGAGGGCGAGCTCAACTCTCAGAAGTAAGATGTTTTTGGACAAGGCGTTCAACTACCTACTCACGTATGGAACTTAGTATGTAGCACCAGTCTACCCCAGGAATTTCTAGGAAATCACTTGATTGAGCTTGGAGGCACTCGTCTTGTGTCCCGGGAGATTCCTCTTACCTCTCCCAACCCTTGCGTCAAGCAGCGAGCCTAGGCCTTTTGGAAGCGAAAGGTAGCAGCAGGCAGGATGTAGGGTTACAGGCCATAAGCTCAACTCTCAGAACTGTGTATGCATGGGAGGCAGATGTCTGCTACCCACTCGGACATGGGAGTTGGAACCTAGCTACACTCCTATTGAAGAAGGATGTTGGAAATCGCTGTATTCAACTCAGATACACGGGAGTTCAGGCCCAATGCTTACACATGCTTTTCCCACAACCTATCCAAGCCACTAACATAAGGAGGTTAACAGGTACGTCTACAGTCAGGCAGGATGCGGGAGGGATCTGCCCTGTCCTCAGCTCTCACAGGGAAGCATGCCTAGAAGCCAGCTCTCAACTAGCTGCATTCTTATGACAGTGTGAAGGTAGCAGTATTCTGAGTAAGGAGGTTCCCAGATTACCACTCTACTGCACCTGGAGATACCGTCCAGGTCTGCATTGTTTACTTGCGTCTCAGAGGCCTCTGGCAAAAGTCTCTGGTGAAGACGTGCAAAACTCACTCTGCAGGCAGTGTGGAACTGTGAGGGACTGAGGGTGAGCTCACCTCTCAGCAGTAAGATGATTTTGGACAAGGCGTTCAGCTACCTTCTCACATATGGAACTTAGTATGTAGCACCAGTCTACCCCAGGAATTACTGGGAAATCGCTGGATTGAGCTTGGAGGCACTAGTCTTGTGTGCCGGGAGATTCCAGTTACCTCTCCCAACACTTCGGTGAAGCAGCGAGCCTAGGCCTTTTGGAAGCGAAAGGTAGCTGCAGGCAGGAGGTAGGGTTACAGGCCATAAGCTCAACCCTCAGAAGAGGGTATGCATGGGAGGCAGATGTCTGCTACCCACTCGGACATGCGAGTGGGAACCTAGCTACACTCTGATGAAGAAAGACTTTGGAAATCGCTGTTTTCAACTCAGATACACGTGGGTTCAGGCACAACGATTCCACATGCTTTTCTCACAACCTTTCCCTGCCACTAACATGAGGACGTTAGCAGCTCCTTCTACAGTCAAGCAGGATGCGGGAGGGTTGTGCCCTGTCCTTAGCTCTCACAGGGAAGCATGCCTTGAAGCCAGCTGTCAACTAGCTGCATTCTTATGGCAGGGTGAAGGTAGCAGTATTCTGAGACAGGAGGTTCCCAGATTACCACTCTACTGCACCTGGAGATACCCTCCAGGTCTGCATTGTTAACTTGCGTCTCAGAAGCCTCTGGCAAACGTCTCTGGTGAAGACGTGCGAAACTCACTCTGCAGGCAGTGTGGAACTGTGAGGGACTGAGGGCGAGCTCAACTCTCAGAAGTAAGATGTTTTTGGACAAGGCGTTCAACTACCTACTCACGTATGGAACTTAGTATGTAGCACCAGTCTACCCCAGGAATTTCTAGGAAATCACTTGATTGAGCTTGGAGGCACTCGTCTTTTGTCCCGGGAGATTCCTCTTACCTCTCCCAACACTTGCGTCAAGCAGCGAGCCTAGGCCTTTTGGAAGCGAAAGGTAGCAGCAGGCAGGATGTAGGGTTACAGGCCATAAGCTCAACTCTCAGAACTGTGTATGCATGGGAGGCAGATGTCTGCTACGCACTCGGACATGGGAGTTGGAACCTAGCTACACTCCTATTGAAGAAGGATGTTGGAAATCGCTGTATTCAACTCAGATACACGGGAGTTCAGGCCCAATGCTTACACATGCTTTTCCCACAACCTATCCCAGCCACTAACATAAGGAGGTTAGCAGGTACGTCTACAGTCAGGCAGGATGCGGGAGGGATCTGCCCTATCCTCAGCTCTCACAGGGAAGCATGCCTAGAAGCCAGCTCTCAACTAGCTGCATTCTTATGACAGTGTGAAGGTAGCAGTATTCTGAGTAAGGAGGTTCCCAGATTACCACTCTACTGCACCTGGAGATACCGTCCAGGTCTGCATTGTTAACTTGCGTCTCAGAGGCTTCTGGCAAAAGTCTCTGGTGAAGACGTGCGAAACTCACTCTGCAGGCATTGTGGAACTGTGAGGGACTGATGGTGAGCTCACCTCTCAGCAGTAAGATGATTTTGGACAAGGCGTTCAGCTACCTTCTCACATATGGAACTTAGTATGTAGCACCAGTCTACCCCAGGAATTACTGGGAAATCGCTGGATTGAGCTTGGAGGCACTAGTCTTGTGTGCCGGGAGATTCCAGTTACCTCTCCCAACACTTCGGTGAAGCAGCGAGCCTAGGCCTTTTGGAAGCGAAAGGTAGCTGCAGGCAGGAGGTAGGGTTACAGGCCATAAGCTCAACTCTCAGAAGTGGGTATGCATGGCAGGCAGATGTCTGCTACCCACTCGGACATGCGAGTGGGAACCTAGCTACACTCTGATGAAGAAGGACTTTGGAAATCGCTGTATTCAACTCAGATACACGTGGGTTCAGGCACAACGATTCCACATGCTTTTCTCACCACCTTTCCCTGCCAATAACATGAGGACGTTAGCAGCTCCTTCTACAGTCAAGCAGGATGCGGGAGGGTTGTGCCCTGTCCTTAGCTCTCACAGGGAAGCATGCCTTGAAGCCAGCTGTCAACTAGCTGCATTCTTATGGCAGGGTGAAGGTAGCAGTATTCTGAGACAGGAGGTTCCCAGATTACCACTCTACTGCACCTGGAGATACCCTCCAGGTCTGCATTGTTAACTTGCGTCTCAGAAGCCTCTGGCAAAAGTCTCTGGTGAAGACGTGCGAAACTCACTCTGCAGGCAGTGTGGAACTGTGAGGGACTCTGGGTGAGCTCAACTCTCAGAAGTAAGATGTTTTTGGACAAGGCGTTCAACTACCTACTCACGTATGGAACTTAGTATGTAGCACCAGTCTACCCCAGGAATTACTAGGAAATCGCTTGATTGAGCTTGGAGGCACTCGTCTTGTGTGCCGGGAGATTCCAGTTACCTCTCCCAACACTTGCGTCAAGCAGCGAGCCTAGGCCTTTTGGAAGCGTAAGGTAGCGGCAGGCACGATGTAGGGTTACAGGCCATGAGCTCAACTCTCAGAAGTGTGTATGCATGGGAGGCAGATGTCTGCTACCCACTCGGACATGGGAGTTGGAACCTAGCTACACTCCTATTGAAGAAGGATGTTGGAAATCGCTGTATTCAACACAGATACACGGGAGTTCAGGCCCAATGCTTACACATGCTTTTCCACAACCTATCCCAGCCACTAACATAAGGAGGTTAGCAGGTACGTCTACAGTCAGGCAGGATGCGGGAGGGTTCTGCCCTGTCCTCAGCTCTCACAGGGAAGCATGCCTAGAAGCCAGCTCTCAACTAGCTGCATTCTTATGACAGTGTGAAGGTAGCAGTATTCTGAGTAAGGAGGTTCCCAGATTACCACTCTCCTGCACCTGGAGATACCGTCCAGGTCTGCATTGTTAACTTGCGTCTCAGAGGCCTCTGGCAAAAGTCTCTGGTGAAGACGTGCAAAACTCACTCTGCAGGCAGTGTGGAACTGTGAGGGACTGAGGGTGAGCTCACCTCTCAGCAGTAAGATGATTTTGGACAAGGCGTTCAGCTACCTTCTCACATATGGAACTTAGTATGTAGCACCAGTCTACCCCAGGAATTACTGGGAAATCGCTGGATTGAGCTTGGAGGCACTAGTCTTGTGTGCCGGCAGATTCCAGTTACCTCTCCCAACACTTCGGTGAAGCAGCGAGCCTAGGCCTTTTGGAAGCGAAACGTAGCTGCAGGCAGGAGGTAGGGTTACAGGCCATAAGCTCAACTCTCAGAAGTGGGTATGCATGGGAGGCAGATGTCTGCTACCCACTCGGACATGCGAGTGGGAACCTAGCTACACTCTGATGAAGAAGGACTTTGGAAATCGCTGTATTCAACTCAGATACACGTGGGTTCAGGCACAACGATTCCACATGCTTTTCTCACAACCTTTCCCTGCCACTAACATGAGGACGTTAGCAGCTCCTTCTACAGTCAAGCAGGATGCGGGAGGGTTGTGCCCTGTCCTTAGCTCTCACAGGGAAGCATGCCTTGAAGCCAGCTGTCAACTAGCTGCATTCTTATGGCAGGGTGAAGGTAGCAGTATTCTGAGACAGGAGGTTCCCAGATTACCACTCTACTGCACCTGGAGATACCCTCCAGGTCTGCATTGTTAACTTGCGTCTCAGAAGCCTCTGGCAAACGTCTCTGGTGAAGACGTGCGAAACTCACTCTGCAGGCAGTGTGGAACTGTGAGGGACTGAGGGCGAGCTCAACTCTCAGAAGTAAGATGTTTTGGACAAAGCGTTCAACTACCTACTCACGTATGGAACTTAGTATGTAGCACCAGTCTCCCCCAGGAATTTCTAGGAAATCACTTGATTGAGCTTGGAGGCACTCGTCTTGTGTCCCGGGAGATTCCTCTTACCTCTCCCAACACTTGCGTCAAGCAGCGAGCCTAGGCCTTTTGGAAGCGAAAGGTAGCAGCAGGCAGGATGTAGGGTTACAGGCCATAAGCTCAACTCTCAGAACTGTGTATGCATGGGAGGCAGATGTCTGCTACCCACTCGGACATGGGAGTTGGAACCTAGCTACACTCCTATTGAATAAGGATGTTGGAAATCGCTGTATTCAACTCAGATACACGGGAGTTCAGGCCCAATGCTTACACATGCTTTTCCCACAACCTATCCCAGCCACTAACATAAGGAGGTTAGCAGGTACGTCTACACTCAGGCAGGATGCGGGAGGGATCTGCCCTGTCCTCAGCTCTCACAGGGAAGCATGCCTAGAAGCCAGCTCTCAACTAGCTGCATTCTTATGACAGTGTGAAGGTAGCAGTATTCTGAGACAGGAGGTTCCCAGATTACCACTCTACTGCACCTGGAGATACCCTCCAGGTCTGCATTGTTAACTTGCGTCTCATAGCCTCTGGCAAACGTCTCTGGGGAAGACGTGCGAAACTCACTCTGCAGGCAGTGTGGAACTGTGAGGGACTGAGGGTGAGCTCATCTCTCAGAAGTAAGATGTTTTTGGACAAGGCGTTCAACTACCTACTCACGTATGGAACTTAGTATGTAGCACCAGTCTACCCCAGGAATTACTGGGAAATCGCTGGATTGAGCTTGGAGGCACTCGTCTTGTGTGCCGGGAGATTCCAGTTACCTCTCCCAACACTTGCGTCAAGCAGCGAGCCTAGGCCTTTTGGAAGCGTAAGGTAGTGGCAGGCACGATGTAGGGTTACAGGCCATGAGCTCAACTCTCAGAAGTGTGTATGCATGGGAGGCAGATGTCTGCTACCCACTCGGACATGGGAGTTGGAACCTAGCTACACTCCTATTGAAGAAGGATGTTGGAAATCGCTGTATTCAACTCAGATACACGGGAGTTCAGGCCCAATGCTTACACATGCTTTTCCACAACCTATCCCAGCCACTAACATAAGGAGGTTAGCAGGTACGTCTATAGTCAGGCAGGATGCGGGAGGGATCTGCCCTGTCCTCAGCTCTCACAGGGAAGCATGCCTAGAAGCCAGCTCTCAACTAGCTGCATTCTTATGACAGTGTGAAGGTAGCAGTATTCTGAGTAAGGAGGTTCCCAGATTACCACTCTACTGCACCTGGAGATACCCTCCAGGTCTGCATTGTTAACTTGCGTCTCAGAGGCCTCTGGCAAAAGTCTCTGGTGAAGACGTGGGAAACTCACTCTGCAGGCAGTGTGGAACTGTGAGGGACTGAGGGTGAGCTCAACTCTCAGCAGTAAGAGGATTTTGGACAAGGCGTTCAGCTACCTTCTCACATATGGAACTTAGTATGTAGCACCAGTCTACCCCAGGAATTACTGGGAAATCGCTGGATTGAGCTTGGAGGCACTAGTCTTGTGTGCCGGCAGATTCCAGTTACCTCTCCCAACACTTCGGTGAAGCAGCGAGCCTACGCCTTTTGGAAGCGAAAGGTAGCTGCAGGCAGGAGGTAGGGTTACAGGCCATAAGCTCAACTCTCAGAAGTGGGTATGCATGGCAGGCAGATGTCTGCTACCCACTCGGACATGCGAGTGGGAACCTAGCTACACTCTGATGAAGAAGGACTTTGGAAATCGCTGTATTCAACTCAGATACACGTGGGTTCAGGCACAACGATTCCACATGCTTTTCTCACAACCTTTCCCTGCCACTAACATGAGGACGTTAGCAGCTCCTTCTACAGTCAAGCAGGATGCGGGAGGGTTGTGCCCTGTCCTTAGCTCTCACAGGGAAGCATGCCTTGAAGCCAGCTGTCAACTAGCTGCATTCTTATGGCAGGGTGAAGGTAGCAGTATTCTGAGTAAGGAGGTTCCCAGATTACCACTCTACTGCACCTGGAGATACCCTCCAGGTCTGCATTGTTAACTTGCGTCTCAGAAGCCTCTGGCAAAAGTCTCTGGTGAAGACGTGCGAAACTCACTCTGCAGGCAGTGTGGAACTGTGAGGGACTGTGGGTGAGCTCAACTCTCAGAAGTAAGATGTTTTTGGACAAGGCGTTCAACTACCTACTCACTTATGGAACTTAGTATGTAGCACCAGTCTACCCCAGGAATTACTAGGAAATCGCTTGATTGAGCTTGGAGGCACTCGTCTTGTGTGCCGGGAGATTCCAGTTACCTCTCCCAACACTTGCGTCAAGCAGCGAGCCTAGGCCTTTTGGAAGCGAAAGGTAGCGGCAGGCACGATGTAGGGTTACAGGCCATGAGCTCAACTCTCAGAAGTGTGTATGCATGGGAGGCAGATGTCTGCTACCCACTCGGACATGGGAGTTGGAACCTTGCTACACTCCTATTGAAGAAGGATGTTGGAAATCGCTCTATTCAACTCAGATACACGGGAGTTCAGGCCCAATGCTTACACATGCTTTTCCACAACCTATCCCAGCCACTAATATAAGGAGGTTAGCATGTACGTCTACAGTCAGGCAGGATGCGGGAGGGTTCTGCCCTGTCCTCAACTCTCACAGGGAAGCATGCCTAGAAGCCAGCTCTCAACTAGCTGGATTCTTATGACAGTGTGAAGGTAGCAGTATTCTGAGTAAGGAGGTTCCCAGATTGCCACTCTACTGCACCTGGAGATACCGTCCAGGTCTGCATTGTTAACTTGCGTCTCAGAGGCCTCTGGCAAAAGTCTCTGGTGAAGACGTGGGAAACTCAGTCTGCAGGCAGTGTGGAACTGTGAGGGACTGAGGGTGAGCTCAACTCTCAGCAGTAAGATGATTTTGGACAAGGCGTTCAGCTACCTTCTCACATATGGAACTTAGTATGTAGCACCAGTCTACCCCAGGAATTACTGGGAAATCGCTGGATTGAGCTTGGAGGCACTAGTCTTGTGTGCCGGGAGATTCCAGTTACCTCTCCCAACAGTTCGGTGAAGCAGCGAGCCTAGGCCTTTTGGAAGCGAAAGGTAGCTGCAGGCAGGAGGTAGGGTTACAGGCCATAAGCTCAACTCTAGAAGTGGGTATGCATGGGAAGCAGATGTATGCTACCCACTCGGACATGCGAGTGGGAACCTAGCTACACTCTGATGAAAAAGGACTTTGGAAATCGCTGTATTCAACTCAGATACACGTGGTTTCAGGCACAACGATTCCACATGCTTTTCTCACAACCTTTCCCTGCCACTAACATGAGGACGTTAGCAGCTCCTTCTACAGTCAAGCAGGATGCGGGAGGGTTGTGCCCTGTCCTTAGCTCTCACAGGGAAGCATGCCTTGAAGCCACATGTCAACTAGCTGCATTCTTATGGCAGGGTGAAGGTAGCAGTATTCTGAGACAGGAGGTTCCCAGATTACCACTCTACTGCACCTGGAGATACCCTCCAGGTCTGCATTGTTAACTTGCGTCTCAGAAGCCTCTGGCAAACGTCTCTGGTGAAGACGTGCGAAACTCACTCTGCAGGCAGTGTGGAACTGTGAGGGACTGAGGGTGAGCTCACCTCTCAGCAGTAAGATGATTTTGGACAAGGCGTTCAGCTACCTTCTCACATATGGAACTTAGTATGTAGCACCAGTCTACCCCAGGAATTACTGGGAAATCGCTGGATTGAGCTTGGAGGCACTAGTCTTGTGTGCCGGCAGATTCCAGTTACCTCTCCCAACACTTCGGTGAAGCAGCGAGCCTAGGCCTTTTGGAAGCGAAAGGTAGCTGCAGGCAGGAGGTAGGGTTACAGGCCATAAGCTCAACTCTCAGAAGTGGGTATGCATGGCAGGCAGATGTCTGCTACCCACTCGGACATGCGAGTGGGAACCTAGCTACACTCTGATGAAGAAGGACTTTGGAAATCGCTGTATTCAACTCAGATACACGTGGGTTCAGGCACAACGATTCCACATGCTTTTCTCACAACCTTTCCCTGCCACTAACATGAGGACGTTAGCAGCTCCTTCTACAGTCAAGCAGGATGCGGGAGGGTTGTGCCCTGTCCTTAGCTCTCACAGGGAAGCATGCCTTGAAGCCAGCTGTCAACTAGCTGCATTCTTATGGCAGGGTGAAGGTAGCAGTATTCTGAGACAGGAGGTTCCCAGATTACCACTCTACTGCACCTGGAGATACCCTCCAGGTCTGCATTGTTAACTTGCGTCTCAGAAGCCTCTGGCAAAAGTCTCTGGTGAAGACGTGCGAAACTCACTCTGCAGGCAGTGTGGAACTGTGAGGGACTGTGGGGGAGCTCACCTCTCAGAAGTAAGATGTTTTTGGACAAGGCGTTCAACTACCTACTCACTTATGGAACTTAGTATGTAGCACCAGTCTACCCCAGGAATTACTAGGAAATCGCTTGATTGAGCTTGGAGGCACTCGTCTTGTGTGCCGGGAGATTCCAGTTACCTCTCCCAACACTTGCGTCAAGCAGCGAGCCTAGGCCTTTTGGAAGCGAAAGGTAGCGGCAGGCACGATGTAGGGTTACAGGCCATGAGCTCAACTCTCAGAAGTGTGTATGCATGGGAGGCAGATGTCTGCTACCCACTCGGACATGGGAGTTGGAACCTAGCTACACTCCTATTGAAGAAGGATGTTGGAAATCGCTGTATTCAACTCAGATACACGGGAGTTCAGGCCCAATGCTTACACATGCTTTTCCACAACCTATCCCAGCCACTAATATAAGGAGGTTAGCAGGTACGTCTACAGTCAGGCAGGATGCGGGAGGGTTCTGCCCTGTCCTCAACTCTAACAGGGAAGCATGCCTAGAAGCCAGCTCTCAACTAGCTGCATTCTTATGACAGTGTGAAGGTAGCAGTATTCTGAGTAAGGAGGTTCCCAGATTGCCACTCTACTGCACCTGGAGATACCGTCCAGGTCTGCATTGTTAACTTGCGTCTCAGAGGCCTCTGGCAAAAGTCTCTGGTGAAGACGTGGGAAACTCAGTCTGCAGGCAGTGTGGAACTGTGAGGGACTGAGGGTGAGCTCAACTCTCAGCAGTAAGATGATTTTGGACAAGGCGTTCAGCTACCTTCTCACATATGGAACTTAGTATGTAGCACCAGTCTACCCCAGGAATTACTGGGAAATCGCTGGATTGAGCTTGGAGGCACTAGTCTTGTGTGCCGGGAGATTCCAGTTACCTCTCCCAACACTTCGGTGAAGCAGCGAGCCTAGGCCTTTTGGAAGCGAAAGGTAGCTGCAGGCAGGAGGTAGGGTTACAGGCCATAAGCTCATCTCTAGAAGTGGGTATGCATGGGAAGCAGATGTATGCTACCCACTCGGACATGCGAGTGGGAACCTAGCTACACTCTGATGAAAAAGGACTTTGGAAATCGCTGTATTCAACTCAGATACACGTGGTTTCAGGCACAACGATTCCACATGCTTTTCTCACAACCTTTCCCTGCCACTAACATGAGGACGTTAGCAGCTCCTTCTACAGTCAAGCAGGATGCGGGAGGGTTGTGCCCTGTCCTTAGCTCTCACAGGGAAGCATGCCTTGAAGCCACATGTCAACTAGCTGCATTCTTATGGCAGGGTGAAGGTAGCAGTATTCTGAGACAGGAGGTTCCCAGATTACCACTCTACTGCACCTGGAGATACCCTCCAGGTCTGCATTGTTAACTTGCGTCTCATAGCCTCTGGCAAACGTCTCTGGTGAAGACGTGCGAAACTCACTCTGCAGGCAGTGTGGAACTGTGAGGGACTGAGGGTGAGCTCAACTCTCAGAAGTAAGATGTTTTTGGACAAGGCGTTCAACTACCTACTCTCGTATGGAACTTAGTATGTAGCACCAGTCTACCCCAGGAATAACTAGGAAATCGCTTGATTGAGCTTGGAGGCACTCGTCTTGTGTGCTGGGAGATTCCAGTTACCTCTCCCACACTTGCGTCAAGCAGCGAGCCTAGGCCTTTTGGAAGCGTAAGGTAGTGGCAGGCACGATGTAGGGTTACAGGCCATGAGCTCAACTCTCAGAAGTGTGTATGCATGGGAGGCAGATGTCTGCTACCCAGTCGGACATGGGAGTTGGAACCTAGCTACACTCCTATTGAAGAAGGATGTTGGAAATCGCTGTATTCAACTCAGATACACGGGAGTTCAGGCCCAATGCTTACACATGCTTTTCCACAACCTATCCCAGCCACTAACATAAGGAGGTTAGCAGGTACGTCTATAGTCAGGCAGGATGCGGGAGGGTTCTGCCCTGTCCTCAGCTCTCACAGGGAAGCATGCCTAGAAGCCAGCTCTCAACTAGCTGCATTCTTATGACAGTGTGAAGGTAGCAGTATTCTGAGTAAGGAGGTTCCCAGATTACCACTCTACTACACCTGGAGATACCCTCCAGGTCTGCATTGTTAACTTGCGTCTCAGAGGCATCTGGCAAAAGTCTCTGGTGAAGACGTGCGAAACTCTCTCTGCAGGCAGTGTGGAACTGTGAGGGACTGAGGGTGAGCTCACCTCTCAGCAGTAAGATGATTTTGGACAAGGCGTTCAGCTACCTTCTCACATATGGAACTTAGTATGTAGCACCAGTCTACCGCAGGAATTACTGGGAAATCGCTGGATTGAGCTTGGAGGCACTAGTCTTGTGTGCCGGCAGATTCCAGTTACCTCTCCCAACACTTCGGTGAAGCAGCGAGCCTAGGCCTTTTGGAAGCGAAAGGTAGCTGCAGGCAGGAGGTAGGGTTACAGGCCATAAGCTCAACTCTCAGAAGTGGGTATGCATGGCAGGCAGATGTCTGCTACCCACTCGGACATGCGAGTGGGAACCTAGCTACACTCTGATGAAGAAGGACTTTGGAAATCGCTGTATTCAACTCAGATACACGTGGGTTCAGGCACAACGATTCCACATGCTTTTCTCACAACCTTTCCCTGTCACTAACATGAGGACGTTAGCAGCTCCTTCTACAGTCAAGCAGGATGCGGGAGGGTTCTGCCCTGTCCTTAGCTCTCACAGGGAAGCATGCCTTGAAGCCAGCTGTCAACTAGCTGCATTCTTATGGCAGGGTCAAGGTAGCAGTATTCTGAGAGAGGAGGTTCCCAGATTACCACTCTACTGCACCTGGAGATACCCTCCAGGTCTGCATTGTTAACTTGCGTCTCAGAAGCCTCTGGCAAACGTCTCTGGTGAAGACGTGCGAAACTCACTCTGCAGGCAGTGTGGAACTGTGAGGGACTGTGGGTGAGCTCAACTCTCAGAAGTAAGATGTTTTTGGACAAGGCGTTCAACTACCTACTCACTTATGGAACTTAGTATGTAGCACCAGTCTACCCCAGGAATTACTAGGAAATCGCTTGATTGAGCTTGGAGGCACTCGTCTTGTGTGCCGGGAGATTCCAGTTACCTCTCCCAACACTTGCGTCAAGCAGCGAGCCTAGGCCTTTTGGAAGCGTAAGGTAGCGGCAGGCACGATGTAGGGTTACAGGCCATGAGCTCAACTCTCAGAAGTGTGTATGCATGGGAGGCAGATGTCTGCTACCCCCTCGGACATGGGAGTTGGAACCTAGCTACACTCCTATTGAAGAAGGATGTTGGAAATCGCTGTATTCAACTCAGATACACGGGAGTTCAGGCCCAATGCTTACACATGCTTTTCCACAACCTATCCCAGCCACTAACATAAGGAGGTTAGCAGGTACGTCTACAGTCAGGCAGGATGTTGGAGGGTTCTGCCCTGTCCTCAACTCTCACAGGGAAGCATGCCTAGAAGCCAGCTCTCAACTAGCTGCATTCTTATGACAGTGTGAAGGTAGCAGTATTCTGAGTAAGGAGGTTCCCAGATTGCCACTCTACTGCACCTGGAGATACCGTCCAGGTCTGCATTGTTAACTTGCGTCTCAGAGGCCTCTGGCAAAAGTCTCTGGTGAAGACGTGGGAAACTCAGTCTGCAGGCAGTGTGGAACTGTGAGGGACTGAGGGTGAGCTCAACTCTCAGCAGTAAGATGATTTTGGACAAGGCGTTCAGCTACCTTCTCACATATGGAACTTAGTATGTAGCACCAGTCTACCCCAGGAATTACTGGGAAATCGCTGGATTGACCTTGGAGGCACTAGTCTTGTGTGCCGGGAGATTCCAGTTACCTCTTCCAACACTTCGGTGAAGCAGCGAGCCTAGGCCTTTTGGAAGCGAAAGGTAGCTGCAGGCAGGAGGTAGGGTTACAGGCCATAAGCTCAACTCTAGAAGTGGGTATGCATGGGAAGCAGATGTCTGCTACCCACTCGGACATGCGAGTGGGAACCTAGCTACACTCTGATGAAGAAGGACTTTGGAAATCGCTGTATTCAACTCAGATACACGTGGGTTCAGGCACAACGATTCCACATGCTTTTCTCACAACCTTTCCCTGTCACTAACATGAGGACGTTAGCAGCTCCTTCTACAGTCAAGCAGGATGCGGGAGGGTTCTGCCCTGTCCTTAGCTCTCACAGGGAAGCATGCCTTGAAGCCAGCTGTCAACTAGCTGCATTCTTATGGCAGGGTGAAGGTAGCAGTATTCTGAGACAGGAGGTTCCCAGATTACCACTCTACTGCACCTGGAGATACCCTCCAGGTCTGCATTGTTAACTTGCGTCTCAGAAGCCTCTGGCAAACGTCTCTGGTGAAGACGTGCGAAACTCACTCTGCAGGCAGTGTGGAACTGTGAGGGACTGAGGGTGAGCTCAGCTCTCAGAAGTAAGATGTTTTTGGACAAGGCGTTCAACTACCTACTCACGTATGGAACTTAGTATGTAGCACCAGTCTACCCCAGGAATTACAAGGAAATCGCTTGATTGAGCTGGGAGGCACTAGTCTTGTGTGCCGGGAGATTCCAGTTACCTCTCCCAACACTTGCGTCAAGCAGCGAGCCTAGGCCTTTTGGAAGCGTAAGGTAGCGGCAGGCACGATGTAGGGTTACAGGCCATGAGCTCAACTCTCAGAAGTGTGTATGCATAGGAGGCAGATGTCTGCTACCCACTCGGACATGGGAGTTGGAACCTAGCTACACTCCTATTGAAGAAGGATGTTGGAAATCGCTGTATTCAACTCAGATACACGGGAGTTCAGGCCCAATGCTTACACATGCTTTTCCACAACCTATCCCAGCCACTAACATAAGGAGGTTAGCAGGTACGTCTACAGTCAGGCAGGATGCGGGAGGGTTCTGCCCTGTCCTCAGCTCTCACAGGGAAGCATGCCTAGAAGCCAGCTCTCAACTAGCTGCATTCTTATGACAGTGTGAAGGTAGCAGTATTCTGAGTAAGGAGGTTCCCAGATTACCACTCTACTGCACCTGGAGATACCCTCCAGGTCTGCATTGTTAACTTGCGTCTCAGAGGCCTCTGGCAAAAGTCTCTGGTGAAGACGTGCGAAACTCACTCCGCAGGCAGTGTGGAACTGTGAGGGACTGAGGGTGAGCTCACCTCTCAGCAGTAAGATGATTTTGGACAAGGCGTTCAGCTACCTTCTCACATATGGAACTTAGTATGTAGCACCAGTCTACCCCAGGAATTACTGGGAAATCGCTTGGATTGAGCTTGGAGGCACTAGTCTTGTGTGCCGGCAGATTCCAGTTACCTCTCCCAACACTTCGGTGAAGCAGCGAGCCTAGGCCTTTTGGAAGCGAAAGGTAGCTGCAGGCAGGAGGTAGGGTTACAGGCCATAAGCTCAACTCTCAGAAGTGGGTATGCATGGGAGGCAGATGTCTGCTACCCACTCGGACATGCGAGTGGGAACCTAGCTACACTCTGATGAAGAAGGACTTTGGAAATCGCTGTATTCAACTCAGATACACGTGGGTTCAGGCACAACGATTCCACATGCTTTTCGCACAACCTTTCCCTGCCACTAACATGAGGACGTTAGCAGCTCCTTCTACAGTCAAGCAGGATGCGGGAGGGTTGTGCCCTGTCCTTAGCTCTCACAGGGAAGCATGCCTTGAAGCCAGCTGTCAACTAGCTGCATTCTTATGGCAGGGTGAAGGTAGCAGTATTCTGAGACAGGAGGTTCCCAGATTACCACTCTACTGCACCTGGAGATACCCTCCAGGTCTGCATTGTTAACTTGCGTCTCAGAGGCCTCTGGCAAAAGTCTCTGGTGAAGACGTGGGAAACTCAGTCTGCAGGCAGTGTGGAACTGTGAGGGACTGAGGGTGAGCTCAACTCTCAGCAGTAAGATGATTTTGGACAAGGCGTTCAGCTACCTTCTCACATATGGAACTTAGTATGTAGCACCAGTCTACCCCAGGAATTACTGGGAAATCGCTGGATTGACCTTGGAGGCACTAGTCTTGTGTGCCGGGAGATTCCAGTTACCTCTCCCAACACTTCGGTGAAGCAGCGAGCCTAGGCCTTTTGGAAGCGAAAGGTAGCTGCAGGCAGGAGGTAGGGTTACAGGCCATAAGCTCAACTCTAGAAGTGGGTATGCATGGGAAGCAGATGTCTGCTACCCACTCGGACATGCGAGTGGGAACCTAGCTACACTCTGATGAAGAAGGACTTTGGAAATCGCTGTATTCAACTCAGATACACGTGGGTTCAGGCACAACGATTCCACATGCTTTTCTCACAACCTTTCCCTGTCACTAACATGAGGACGTTAGCAGCTCCTTCTACAGTCAAGCAGGATGCGGGAGGGTTCTGCCCTGTCCTTAGCTCTCACAGGGAAGCATGCCTTGAAGCCAGCTGTCAACTAGCTGCATTCTTATGGCAGGGTGAAGGTAGCAGTATTCTGAGACAGGAGGTTCCCAGATTACCACTCTACTGCACCTGGAGATACCCTCCAGGTCTGCATTGTTAACTTGCGTCTCAGAAGCCTCTGGCAAACGTCTCTGGTGAAGACGTGCGAAACTCACTCTGCAGGCAGTGTGGAACTGTGAGGGACTGAGGGTGAGCTCAGCTCTCAGAAGTAAGATGTTTTTGGACAAGGCGTTCAACTACCTACTCACGTATGGAACTTAGTATGTAGCACCAGTCTACCCCAGGAATTACAAGGAAATCGCTTGATTGAGCTTGGAGGCACTAGTCTTGTGTGCCGGGAGATTCCAGTTACCTCTCCCAACACTTGCGTCAAGCAGCGAGCCTAGGCCTTTTGGAAGCGTAAGGTAGCGGCAGGCACGATGTAGGGTTACAGGCCATGAGCTCAACTCTCAGAAGTGTGTATGCATAGGAGGCAGATGTCTGCTACCCACTCGGACATGGGAGTTGGAACCTAGCTACACTCCTATTGAAGAAGGATGTTGGAAATCGCTGTATTCAACTCAGATACACGGGAGTTCAGGCCCAATGCTTACACATGCTTTTCCACAACCTATCCCAGCCACTAACATAAGGAGGTTAGCAGGTACGTCTACAGTCAGGCAGGATGCGGGAGGGTTCTGCCCTGTCCTCAGCTCTCACAGGGAAGCATGCCTAGAAGCCAGCTCTCAACTAGCTGCATTCTTATGACAGTGTGAAGGTAGCAGTATTCTGAGTAAGGAGGTTCCCAGATTACCACTCTACTGCACCTGGAGATACCCTCCAGGTCTGCATTGTTAACTTGCGTCTCAGAGGCCTCTGGCAAAAGTCTCTGGTGAAGACGTGCGAAACTCACTCCGCAGGCAGTGTGGAACTGTGAGGGACTGAGGGTGAGCTCACCTCTCAGCAGTAAGATGATTTTGGACAAGGCGTTCAGCTACCTTCTCACATATGGAACTTAGTATGTAGCACCAGTCTACCCCAGGAATTACTGGGAAATCGCTTGGATTGAGCTTGGAGGCACTAGTCTTGTGTGCCGGCAGATTCCAGTTACCTCTCCCAACACTTCGGTGAAGCAGCGAGCCTAGGCCTTTTGGAAGCGAAAGGTAGCTGCAGGCAGGAGGTAGGGTTACAGGCCATAAGCTCAACTCTCAGAAGTGGGTATGCATGGGAGGCAGATGTCTGCTACCCACTCGGACATGCGAGTGGGAACCTAGCTACACTCTGATGAAGAAGGACTTTGGAAATCGCTGTATTCAACTCAGATACACGTGGGTTCAGGCACAACGATTCCACATGCTTTTCGCACAACCTTTCCCTGCCACTAACATGAGGACGTTAGCAGCTCCTTCTACAGTCAAGCAGGATGCGGGAGGGTTGTGCCCTGTCCTTAGCTCTCACAGGGAAGCATGCCTTGAAGCCAGCTGTCAACTAGCTGCATTCTTATGGCAGGGTGAAGGTAGCAGTATTCTGAGACAGGAGGTTCCCAGATTACCACTCTACTGCACCTGGAGATACCCTCCAGGTCTGCATTGTTAACTTGCGTCTCAGAAGCCTCTGGCAAACGTCTCTGGTGAAGACGTGCGAAACTCACTCTGCAGGCAGTGTGGAACTGTGAGGGACTGAGGGTGAGCTCAACTCTCAGAAGTAAGATGTTTTTGGACAAGGCGTTCAACTACCTACTCACTTATGGAACTTAGTATGTAGCACCAGTCTACCCCTGGAATTACTAGGAAATCGCTTGATTGAGCTTGGAGGCACTCGTCTTGTGTGCCGGGAGATTCCAGTTACCTCTCCCAACACTTGCGTCAAGCAGCGAGCCTAGGCCTTTTGGAAGCGAAAGGTAGCGGCAGGCAGGATGTAGGGTTACAGGCCATGAGCTCAACTCTCAGAAGTGTGTATGCATGGGAGGCAGATGTCTGCTACCCACTCGGACATGGGAGTTGGAACCTAGCTACACTCCTATTGAAGAAGGATGTTGGAAATCGCTGTATTCAACTCAGATACACGGGAGTTCAGGCCCAATGCTTACACATGCTTTTCCACAACCTATCCCAGCCACTAACATAAGGAGGTTAGCAGGTACGTCTACAGTCAGGCAGGATGCGGGAGGGTTCTGCCCTGTCCTCAGCTCTCACAGGGAAGCATGCCTAGAAGCCAGCTCTCAACTAGCTGCATTCTTATGACAGTGTGAAGGTAGCAGTATTCTGAGTAAGGAGGTTCCCAGATTACCACTCTACTGCACCTGGAGATACCGTCCAGGTCTGCATTGTTAACTTGCGTCTCAGAGGCCTCTGGCAAAAGTCTCTGGTGAAGACGTGCGAAACTCACTCTGCAGGGAGTGTGGAACTGTGAGGGACTGAGGGTGAGCTCACCTCTCAGCAGTAAGATGATTTTGGACAAGGCGTTCAGCTACCTTCTCACATATGGAACTTAGAATGTAGCACCAGTCTACCCCAGGAATTACTGGGAAATCGCTGGATTGACCTTGGAGGCACTAGTCTTGTGTGCCGGGAGATTCCAGTTACCTCTCCCAACACTTCGGTGAAGCAGCGAGCCTAGGCCTTTTGGAAGCGAAAGGAGCTGCAGGCAGGAGGTAGGGTTACAGGCCATAAGCTCAACTCTAGAAGTGGGTATGCATGGGAAGCAGATGTCTGCTACCCACTCGGACATGCGAGTGGGAACCTAGCTACACTCTGATGAAGAAGGACTTTGGAAATCGCTGTATTCAACTCAGATACACGTGGGTTCAGGCACAACGATTCCACATGCTTTTCTCACAACCTTTCCCTGTCACTAACATGAGGACGTTAGCAGCTCCTTCTACAGTCAAGCAGGATGCGGGAGGGTTCTGCCCTGTCCTTAGCTCTCACAGGGAAGCATGCCTTGAAGCCAGCTGTCAACTAGCTGCATTCTTATGGCAGGGTGAAGGTAGCAGTATTCTGAGACAGGAGGTTCCCAGATTACCACTCTACTGCACCTGGAGATACCCTCCAGGTCTGCATTGTTAACTTGCGTCTCAGAAGCCTCTGGCAAACGTCTCTGGTGAAGACGTGCGAAACTCACTCTGCAGGCAGTGTGGAACTGTGAGGGACTGAGGGTGAGCTCAGCTCTCAGAAGTAAGATGTTTTTGGACAAGGCGTTCAACTACCTACTCACGTATGGAACTTAGTATGTAGCACCAGTCTACCCCAGGAATTACAAGGAAATCGCTTGATTGAGCTTGGAGGCACTAGTCTTGTGTGCCGGGAGATTCCAGTTACCTCTCCCAACACTTGCGTCAAGCAGCGAGCCTAGGCCTTTTGGAAGCGTAAGGTAGCGGCAGGCACGATGTAGGGTTACAGGCCATGAGCTCAACTCTCAGAAGTGTGTATGCATAGGAGGCAGATGTCTGCTACCCACTCGGACATGGGAGTTGGAACCTAGCTACACTCCTATTGAAGAAGGATGTTGGAAATCGCTGTATTCAACTCAGATACACGGGAGTTCAGGCCCAATGCTTACACATGCTTTTCCACAACCTATCCCAGCCACTAACATAAGGAGGTTAGCAGGTACGTCTACAGTCAGGCAGGATGCGGGAGGGTTCTGCCCTGTCCTCAGCTCTCACAGGGAAGCATGCCTAGAAGCCAGCTCTCAACTAGCTGCATTCTTATGACAGTGTGAAGGTAGCAGTATTCTGAGTAAGGAGGTTCCCAGATTACCACTCTACTGCACCTGGAGATACCCTCCAGGTCTGCATTGTTAACTTGCGTCTCAGAGGCCTCTGGCAAAAGTCTCTGGTGAAGACGTGCGAAACTCACTCCGCAGGCAGTGTGGAACTGTGAGGGACTGAGGGTGAGCTCACCTCTCAGCAGTAAGATGATTTTGGACAAGGCGTTCAGCTACCTTCTCACATATGGAACTTAGTATGTAGCACCAGTCTACCCCAGGAATTACTGGGAAATCGCTTGGATTGAGCTTGGAGGCACTAGTCTTGTGTGCCGGCAGATTCCAGTTACCTCTCCCAACACTTCGGTGAAGCAGCGAGCCTAGGCCTTTTGGAAGCGAAAGGTAGCTGCAGGCAGGAGGTAGGGTTACAGGCCATAAGCTCAACTCTCAGAAGTGGGTATGCATGGGAGGCAGATGTCTGCTACCCACTCGGACATGCGAGTGGGAACCTAGCTACACTCTGATGAAGAAGGACTTTGGAAATCGCTGTATTCAACTCAGATACACGTGGGTTCAGGCACAACGATTCCACATGCTTTTCGCACAACCTTTCCCTGCCACTAACATGAGGACGTTAGCAGCTCCTTCTACAGTCAAGCAGGATGCGGGAGGGTTGTGCCCTGTCCTTAGCTCTCACAGGGAAGCATGCCTTGAAGCCAGCTGTCAACTAGCTGCATTCTTATGGCAGGGTGAAGGTAGCAGTATTCTGAGACAGGAGGTTCCCAGATTACCACTCTACTGCACCTGGAGATACCCTCCAGGTCTGCATTGTTAACTTGCGTCTCAGAAGCCTCTGGCAAACGTCTCTGGTGAAGACGTGCGAAACTCACTCTGCAGGCAGTGTGGAACTGTGAGGGACTGAGGGTGAGCTCAACTCTCAGAAGTAAGATGTTTTTGGACAAGGCGTTCAACTACCTACTCACTTATGGAACTTAGTATGTAGCACCAGTCTACCCCTGGAATTACTAGGAAATCGCTTGATTGAGCTTGGAGGCACTCGTCTTGTGTGCCGGGAGATTCCAGTTACCTCTCCCAACACTTGCGTCAAGCAGCGAGCCTAGGCCTTTTGGAAGCGAAAGGTAGCGGCAGGCAGGATGTAGGGTTACAGGCCATGAGCTCAACTCTCAGAAGTGTGTATGCATGGGAGGCAGATGTCTGCTACCCACTCGGACATGGGAGTTGGAACCTAGCTACACTCCTATTGAAGAAGGATGTTGGAAATCGCTGTATTCAACTCAGATACACGGGAGTTCAGGCCCAATGCTTACACATGCTTTTCCACAACCTATCCCAGCCACTAACATAAGGAGGTTAGCAGGTACGTCTACAGTCAGGCAGGATGCGGGAGGGTTCTGCCCTGTCCTCAGCTCTCACAGGGAAGCATGCCTAGAAGCCAGCTCTCAACTAGCTGCATTCTTATGACAGTGTGAAGGTAGCAGTATTCTGAGTAAGGAGGTTCCCAGATTACCACTCTACTGCACCTGGAGATACCGTCCAGGTCTGCATTGTTAACTTGCGTCTCAGAGGCCTCTGGCAAAAGTCTCTGGTGAAGACGTGCGAAACTCACTCTGCAGGGAGTGTGGAACTGTGAGGGACTGAGGGTGAGCTCACCTCTCAGCAGTAAGATGATTTTGGACAAGGCGTTCAGCTACCTTCTCACATATGGAACTTAGAATGTAGCACCAGTCTACCCCAGGAATTACTGGGAAATCGCTGGATTGAGCTTGGAGGCACTAGTCTTGTGTGCCGGGAGATTCCAGTTACCTCTCCCAACACTTCGGTGAAGCAGCGAGCCTAGGCCTTTTGGAAGCGAAAGGTAGCTGCAGGCAGGAGGTAGGGTTACAGGCCATAAGCTCAACTCTCAGAAGTGGGTATGCATGGGAGGCAGATGTCTGCTACCCACTCGGACATGCGAGTGGGAACCTAGCTACACTCTGATGAAGAAGGACTTTGGAAATCGCTGTATTCAACTCAGATACACGTGGGTTCAGGCACAACGATTCCACATGCTTTTCTCACAACCTTTCCCTGCCACTAACATGAGGACGTTAGCAGTTCCTTCTACAGTCAAGCAGGAAGCGGGAGGGTTGTGCCCTGTCCTTAGCTCTCACAGGGAAGCATGCCTTGAAGCCAGCTGTCAACTAGCTGCATTCTTATGGCAGGGTGAAGGTAACAGTATTCTGAGACAGGAGGTTCCCAGATTACCACTCTACTGCACCTGGAGATACCGTCCAGGTCTGCATTGTTAACTTGCGTCTCAGAGGCCTCTGGCAAGTCTCTGGTGAAGACGTGCGAAACTCACTCTGCAGGCAGTGTGGAACTGTGAGGGACTGAGGGTGAGCTCACCTCTCAGCACTAAGATGATTTTGGACAAGGCGTTCAGCTACCTTCTCACGTATGGAACTTAGTATGTAGCACCAGTCTACCCCAGGAATTACTGGGAAATCGCTTGATTGAGCTTGGAGGCACTCGTCTTGTGTGCAGGGAGATTCCAGTTACCTCTCCCAACACTTCGGTGAAGCAGCGAGCCTAGGCCTTTTGGAAGCGAAAGGTAGCTGCAGGCAGGAGGTAGGGTTACAGGCCATAAGCTCAACTCTCAGAAGTGGGTATGCATGGGAGGCAGATGTCTGCTACCCACTCGGACATGCGAGTGGGAACCTAGCTACACTCTGATGAAGAAGGACTTTGGAAATCGCTGTATTCAACTCAGATACACGTGGGTTCAGGCACAACGATTCCACATGCTTTTCTCACAACCTTTCCCTGCCACTAACATGAGGACGTTAGCAGCTCCTTCTACAGTCAAGCAGGATGCGGGAGGGTTGTGCCCTGTCCTTAGCTCTCACAGGGAAGCATGCCTTGAAGCCAGCTGTCAACTAGCTGCATTCTTATGGCAGGGTGAAGGTAGCAGTATTCTGAGACAGAAGGTTCCCAGATTACCACTCTACTGCACCTGGAGATACCCTCCAGGTCTGCATTGTTAACTTGCGTCTCAGAGGCCTCTGGCAAAAGTCTCTGGTGAAGACGTGGGAAACTCAGTCTGCAGGCAGTGTGGAACTGTGAGGGACTGAGGGTGAGCTCAACTCTCAGCAGTAAGATGATTTTGGACAAGGCGTTCAGCTACCTTCTCACATATGGAACTTAGTATGTAGCACCAGTCTACCCCAGGAATTACTGGGAAATCGCTGGATTGACCTTGGAGGCACTAGTCTTGTGTGCCGGGAGATTCCAGTTACCTCTCCCAACACTTCGGTGAAGCAGCGAGCCTAGGCCTTTTGGAAGCGAAAGGTAGCTGCAGGCAGGAGGTAGGGTTACAGGCCATAAGCTCAACTCTAGAAGTGGGTATGCATGGGAAGCAGATGTCTGCTACCCACTCGGACATGCGAGTGGGAACCTAGCTACACTCTGATGAAGAAGGACTTTGGAAATCGCTGTATTCAACTCAGATACACGTGGGTTCAGGCACAACGATTCCACATGCTTTTCTCACAACCTTTCCCTGTCACTAACATGAGGACGTTAGCAGCTCCTTCTACAGTCAAGCAGGATGCGGGAGGGTTCTGCCCTGTCCTTAGCTCTCACAGGGAAGCATGCCTTGAAGCCAGCTGTCAACTAGCTGCATTCTTATGGCAGGGTGAAGGTAGCAGTATTCTGAGACAGGAGGTTCCCAGATTACCACTCTACTGCACCTGGAGATACCCTCCAGGTCTGCATTGTTAACTTGCGTCTCAGAAGCCTCTGGCAAACGTCTCTGGTGAAGACGTGCGAAACTCACTCTGCAGGCAGTGTGGAACTGTGAGGGACTGAGGGTGAGCTCAGCTCTCAGAAGTAAGATGTTTTTGGACAAGGCGTTCAACTACCTACTCACGTATGGAACTTAGTATGTAGCACCAGTCTACCCCAGGAATTACAAGGAAATCGCTTGATTGAGCTTGGAGGCACTAGTCTTGTGTGCCGGGAGATTCCAGTTACCTCTCCCAACACTTGCGTCAAGCAGCGAGCCTAGGCCTTTTGGAAGCGTAAGGTAGCGGCAGGCACGATGTAGGGTTACAGGCCATGAGCTCAACTCTCAGAAGTGTGTATGCATAGGAGGCAGATGTCTGCTACCCACTCGGACATGGGAGTTGGAACCTAGCTACACTCCTATTGAAGAAGGATGTTGGAAATCGCTGTATTCAACTCAGATACACGGGAGTTCAGGCCCAATGCTTACACATGCTTTTCCACAACCTATCCCAGCCACTAACATAAGGAGGTTAGCAGGTACGTCTACAGTCAGGCAGGATGCGGGAGGGTTCTGCCCTGTCCTCAGCTCTCACAGGGAAGCATGCCTAGAAGCCAGCTCTCAACTAGCTGCATTCTTATGACAGTGTGAAGGTAGCAGTATTCTGAGTAAGGAGGTTCCCAGATTACCACTCTACTGCACCTGGAGATACCCTCCAGGTCTGCATTGTTAACTTGCGTCTCAGAGGCCTCTGGCAAAAGTCTCTGGTGAAGACGTGCGAAACTCACTCCGCAGGCAGTGTGGAACTGTGAGGGACTGAGGGTGAGCTCACCTCTCAGCAGTAAGATGATTTTGGACAAGGCGTTCAGCTACCTTCTCACATATGGAACTTAGTATGTAGCACCAGTCTACCCCAGGAATTACTGGGAAATCGCTTGGATTGAGCTTGGAGGCACTAGTCTTGTGTGCCGGCAGATTCCAGTTACCTCTCCCAACACTTCGGTGAAGCAGCGAGCCTAGGCCTTTTGGAAGCGAAAGGTAGCTGCAGGCAGGAGGTAGGGTTACAGGCCATAAGCTCAACTCTCAGAAGTGGGTATGCATGGGAGGCAGATGTCTGCTACCCACTCGGACATGCGAGTGGGAACCTAGCTACACTCTGATGAAGAAGGACTTTGGAAATCGCTGTATTCAACTCAGATACACGTGGGTTCAGGCACAACGATTCCACATGCTTTTCGCACAACCTTTCCCTGCCACTAACATGAGGACGTTAGCAGCTCCTTCTACAGTCAAGCAGGATGCGGGAGGGTTGTGCCCTGTCCTTAGCTCTCACAGGGAAGCATGCCTTGAAGCCAGCTGTCAACTAGCTGCATTCTTATGGCAGGGTGAAGGTAGCAGTATTCTGAGACAGGAGGTTCCCAGATTACCACTCTACTGCACCTGGAGATACCCTCCAGGTCTGCATTGTTAACTTGCGTCTCAGAAGCCTCTGGCAAACGTCTCTGGTGAAGACGTGCGAAACTCACTCTGCAGGCAGTGTGGAACTGTGAGGGACTGAGGGTGAGCTCAACTCTCAGAAGTAAGATGTTTTTGGACAAGGCGTTCAACTACCTACTCACTTATGGAACTTAGTATGTAGCACCAGTCTACCCCTGGAATTACTAGGAAATCGCTTGATTGAGCTTGGAGGCACTCGTCTTGTGTGCCGGGAGATTCCAGTTACCTCTCCCAACACTTGCGTCAAGCAGCGAGCCTAGGCCTTTTGGAAGCGAAAGGTAGCGGCAGGCAGGATGTAGGGTTACAGGCCATGAGCTCAACTCTCAGAAGTGTGTATGCATGGGAGGCAGATGTCTGCTACCCACTCGGACATGGGAGTTGGAACCTAGCTACACTCCTATTGAAGAAGGATGTTGGAAATCGCTGTATTCAACTCAGATACACGGGAGTTCAGGCCCAATGCTTACACATGCTTTTCCACAACCTATCCCAGCCACTAACATAAGGAGGTTAGCAGGTACGTCTACAGTCAGGCAGGATGCGGGAGGGTTCTGCCCTGTCCTCAGCTCTCACAGGGAAGCATGCCTAGAAGCCAGCTCTCAACTAGCTGCATTCTTATGACAGTGTGAAGGTAGCAGTATTCTGAGTAAGGAGGTTCCCAGATTACCACTCTACTGCACCTGGAGATACCGTCCAGGTCTGCATTGTTAACTTGCGTCTCAGAGGCCTCTGGCAAAAGTCTCTGGTGAAGACGTGCGAAACTCACTCTGCAGGGAGTGTGGAACTGTGAGGGACTGAGGGTGAGCTCACCTCTCAGCAGTAAGATGATTTTGGACAAGGCGTTCAGCTACCTTCTCACATATGGAACTTAGAATGTAGCACCAGTCTACCCCAGGAATTACTGGGAAATCGCTGGATTGACCTTGGAGGCACTAGTCTTGTGTGCCGGGAGATTCCAGTTACCTCTCCCAACACTTCGGTGAAGCAGCGAGCCTAGGCCTTTTGGAAGCGAAAGGTAGCTGCAGGCAGGAGGTAGGGTTACAGGCCATAAGCTCAACTCTAGAAGTGGGTATGCATGGGAAGCAGATGTCTGCTACCCACTCGGACATGCGAGTGGGAACCTAGCTACACTCTGATGAAGAAGGACTTTGGAAATCGCTGTATTCAACTCAGATACACGTGGGTTCAGGCACAACGATTCCACATGCTTTTCTCACAACCTTTCCCTGTCACTAACATGAGGACGTTAGCAGCTCCTTCTACAGTCAAGCAGGATGCGGGAGGGTTCTGCCCTGTCCTTAGCTCTCACAGGGAAGCATGCCTTGAAGCCAGCTGTCAACTAGCTGCATTCTTATGGCAGGGTGAAGGTAGCAGTATTCTGAGACAGGAGGTTCCCAGATTACCACTCTACTGCACCTGGAGATACCCTCCAGGTCTGCATTGTTAACTTGCGTCTCAGAAGCCTCTGGCAAACGTCTCTGGTGAAGACGTGCGAAACTCACTCTGCAGGCAGTGTGGAACTGTCAGGGACTGAGGGTGAGCTCAACTCTCAGAAGTAAGATGTTTTTGGACAAGGCGTTCAACTACCTACTCACGTATGGAACTTAGTATGTAGCACCAGTCTACCCCAGGAATAACTAGGAAATCGCTTGATTGAGCTTGGAGGCACTCGTCTTGTGTGCTGGGAGATTCCAGTTACCTCTCCCAACACTTGCGTCAAGCAGCGAGCCTAGGCCTTTTGGAAGCGTAAGGTAGTGGCAGGCACGATGTAGGGTTACAGGCCATGAGCTCAACTCTCAGAAGTGTGTATGCATGGGAGGCAGATGTCTGCTACCCACTCGGACATGGGAGTTGGAACCTAGCTACACTCCTATTGAAGAAGGATGTTGGAAATCGCTGTATTCAACTCAGATACACGGGAGTTCAGGCCCAATGCTTACACATGCTTTTCCACAACCTATCCCAGCCACTAACATAAGGAGGTTAGCAGGTACGTCTACAGTCAGGCAGGATGCGGGAGGGTTCTGCCCTGTCCTCAGCTCTCACAGGGAAGCATGCCTAGAAGCCAGCTCTCAACTAGCTGCATTCTTATGACAGTGTGAAGGTAGCAGTATTCTGAGTAAGGAGGTTCCCAGATTACCACTCTCCGGCACCTGGAGATACCGTCCAGGTCTGCATTGTTAACTTGCGTCTCAGAGGCCTCTGGCAAAAGTCTCTGGTGAAGACGTGCGAAACTCTCTCTGCAGGCAGTGTGGAACTGTGAGGGACTGAGGGTGAGCTCACCTCTCAGCAGTAAGATGATTTTGGACAAGGCGTTCAGCTACCTTCTCACATATGGAACTTAGTATGTAGCACCAGTCTACCGCAGGAATTACTGGGAAATCGCTGGATTGAGCTTGGAGGCACTAGTCTTGTGTGCCGGCAGATTCCAGTTACCTCTCCCAACACTTCGGTGAAGCAGCGAGCCTAGGCCTTTTGGAAGCGAAAGGTAGCTGCAGGCAGGAGGTAGGGTTACAGGCCATAAGCTCAACTCTCAGAAGTGGGTATGCATGGGAGGCAGATGTCTGCTACCCACTCGGACATGCGAGTGGGAACCTAGCTACACTCTGATGAAGAAGGACTTTGGAAATCGCTGTATTCAACTCAGATACACGTGGGTTCAGGCACAACGATTCCACATGCTTTTCTCACAACCTTTCCCTGCCACTAACATGAGGACGTTAGCAGCTCCTTCTACAGTCAAGCAGGATGCGGGAGGGTTGTGCCCTGTCCTTAGCTCTCACAGGGAAGCATGCCTTGAAGCCAGCTGTCAACTAGCTGCATTCTTATGGCAGGGTGAAGGTAGCAGTATTCTGAGACAGGAGGTTCCCAGATTACCACTCTACTGCACCTGGAGATACCCTCCAGGTCTGCATTGTTAACTTGCGTCTCAGAGGCCTCTGGCAAAAGTCTCTGGTGAAGACGTGCAAAACTCACTCTGCAGGCAGTGTGGAACTGTGAGGGACTGAGGGTGAGCTCAACTCTCAACAGTAAGATGATTTTGGACAAGGCGTTCAGCTACCTTCTCACGTATGGAACTTAGTATGTAGCACCAGTCTACCCCAGGAATAACTAGGAAATCGCTTGATTGAGCTTGGAGGCACTCGTCTTGTGTGCTGGGAGATTCCAGTTACCTCTCCCAACACTTGCGTCAAGCAGCGAGCCTAGGCCTTTTGGAAGCGTAAGGTAGTGGCAGGCACGATGTAGGGTTACAGGCCATGAGCTCAACTCTCAGAAGTGTGTATGCATGGGAGGCAGATGTCTGCTACCCACTCGGACATGGGAGTTGGAATCTAGCTACACTCCTATTGAAGAAGGATGTTGGAAATCGCTGTATTCAACTCAGATACACGGGAGTTCAGGCCCAATGCTTACACATGCTTTTCCACAACCTATCCCAGCCACTAACATAAGGAGGTTAGCAGGTACGTCTATAGTCAGGCAGGATGCGGGAGGGTTCTGCCCTGTCCTCAGCTCTCACAGGGAAGCATGCCTTGAAGCCAGCTGTCAACTAGCTGCATTCTTATGGCAGGGTGAAGGTAGCAGTATTCTGAGACAGGAGGTTCCCAGATTACCACTCTACTGCACCTGCAGATACCCTCCAGGTCTGCATTGTTAACTTGCGTCTCAGAAGCCTCTGGCAAAAGTCTCTGGTGAAGACGTGCGAAACTCACTCTGCAGGCAGTGTGGAACTGTGAGGGACTGTGGGTGAGCTCAACTCTCAGAAGTAAGATGTTTTTGGACAAGGCGTTCAACTACCTACTCACTTATGGAACTTAGTATGTAGCACCAGTCTACCCCAGGAATTACTAGGAAATCGCTTGATTGAGCTTGGAGGCACTCGTCTTGTGTGCCGGGAGATTCCAGTTACCTCTCCCAACACTTGCGTCAAGCAGCGAGCCTAGGCCTTTTGGAAGCGTAAGGTAGCGGCAGGCACGATGTAGGGTTACAGGCCATGAGCTCAACTCTCAGAAGTGTGTATGCATGGGAGGCAGATGTCTGCTACCCACTCGGACATGGGAGTTGGAACCTAGCTACACTCCTATTGAAGAAGGATGTTGGAAATCGCTGTATTCAACTCAGATACACGGGAGTTCAGGCCCAATGCTTACACATGCTTTTCCACAACCTATCCCAGCCACTATATAAGGAAGTTAGCAGGTACGTCTACAGTCAGGCAGGATGCGGGAGGGTTCTGCCCTGTCCTCAACTCTCACAGGGAAGCATGCCTAGAAGCCAGCTCTCAACTAGCTGCATTCTTATGGCAGGGTGAAGGTAGCAGTATTCTGAGTAAGGAGGTTCCCAGATTGCCACTCTACTGCACCTGGAGATACCGTCCAGGTCTGCATTGTTAACTTGCGTCTCAGAGGCCTCTGGCAAAAGTCTCTGGTGAAGACGTGGGAAACTCAGTCTGCAGGCAGTGTGGAACTGTGAGGGACTGAGGGTGAGCTCAACTCTCAGCAGTAAGAGGATTTTGGACAAGGCGTTCAGCTACCTTCTCACATATGGAACTTAGTATCTAGCACCAGTCTACCCCAGGAATTACTGGGAAATCGCTGGATTGAGCTTGGAGGCACTAGTCTTGTGTGCCGGGAGATTCCAGTTACCTCTCCCAACAGTTCGGTGAAGCAGCGAGCCTAGGCCTTTTGGAAGCGAAAGGTAGCTGCAGGCAGGATGTAGGGTTACAGGCCATAAGCTCAACTCTAGAAGTGGGTATGCATGGGAAGCAGATGTATGCTACCCACTCGGACATGCGAGTGGGAACCTAGCTACACT
This sequence comes from Canis lupus baileyi, assembly GCF_048164855.1. Classification (NCBI taxonomy): domain Eukaryota; kingdom Metazoa; phylum Chordata; class Mammalia; order Carnivora; family Canidae; genus Canis; species Canis lupus. The sequence goes on along the minus strand of NC_132848.1, from coordinate 199,876 downwards.
CTGATGAAGAAGAACTTTGGAAATCGCTGTATTCAACTCAGATACACGTGGGTTCAGGCACAACGATTCCACATGCTTTTCTCACAACCTTTCCCTGTCACTAACATGAGGACGTTAGCAGCTCCTTCTACAGTCAAGCAGGATGCGGGAGGGTTCTGCCCTGTCCTTAGCTCTCACAGGGAAGCATGCCTTGAAGCCAGCTGTCAACTAGCTGCATTCTTATGGCAGGGTGAAGGTAGCAGTATTCTGAGACAGGAGGTTCCCAGATTACCACTCTACTGCACCTGGAGATGCCGTCCAGGTCTGCATTGTTAACTTGCGTCTCAGAAGCCTCTGGCAAACGTCTCTGGTGAAGACGTGCGAAACTCACTCTGCAGGCAGTGTGGAACTGTGAGGGACTGAGGGTGAGCTCAACTCTCAGAAGTAAGATGTTTTTGGACAAGGCGTTCAACTACCTACTCACTTATGGAACTTAGTATGTAGCACCAGTCTACCCCAGGAATTACTAGGAAATCGCTTGATTGAGCTTGGAGGCACTAGTCTTGTGTGCCGGGAGATTCCAGTTACCTCTCCCAACACTTGCATCAAGCAGCGAGCCTAGGCCTTTTGGAAGCGTAAGGTAGCGGCAGGCACGATGTAGGGTTACAGGCCATGAGCTCAACTCTCAGAAGTGTGTATGCATGGGAGGCAGATGTCTGCTACCCACTCGGACATGGGAGTTGGAACCTAGCTACACTCCTATTGAAGAAGGATGTTGGAAATCGCTGTATTCAACTCAGATACACGGGAGTTCAGGCCCAATGCTTACACATGCTTTTCCACAACCTATCCCAGCCACTAACATAAGGAGGTTAGCAGGTACGTCTACAGTCAGGCAGGATGCGGGAGGGTTCTGCCCTGTCCTCAGCTCTCACAGGGAAGCATGCCTAGAAGCCAGCTCTCAACTAGCTGCATTCTTATGACAGTGTGAAGGTAGCAGTATTCTGAGTAAGGAGGTTCCCAGATTACCTCTCTACTGCACCTGGAGATACCCTCCAGGTCTGCATTGTTAACTTGCGTCTCAGAGGCCTCTGGCAAAAGTCTCTGGTGAAGACGTGCGAAACTCACTCCGCAGGCAGTGTGGAACTGTGAGGGACTGAGGGTGAGCTCACCTCTCAGCAGTAAGATGATTTTGGACAAGGCGTTCAGCTACCTTCTCACATATGGAACTTAGTATGTAGCACCAGTCTACCGCAGGAATTACTGGGAAATCGCTGGATTGAGCTTGGAGGCACTAGTCTTGTGTGCCGGCAGATTCCAGTTACCTCTCCCAACACTTCGGTGAAGCAGCGAGCCTAGGCCTTTTGGAAGCGAAAGGTAGCTGCAGGCAGGAGGTAGGGTTACAGGCCATAAGCTCAACTCTCAGAAGTGGGTATGCATGGGAGGCAGATGTCTGCTACCCACTCGGACATGCGAGTGGGAACCTAGCTACACTCTGATGAAGAAGGACTTTGGAAATCGCTGTATTCAACTCAGATACACGTGGGTTCAGGCACAACGATTCCACATGCTTTTCTCACAACCTTTCCCTGCCACTAACATGAGGACGTTAGCAGCTCCTTCTACAGTCAAGCAGGATGCGGGAGGGTTGTGCCCTGTCCTTAGCTCTCACAGGGAAGCATGCCTTGAAGCCAGCTGTCAACTAGCTGCATTCTTATGGCAGGGTGAAGGTAGCAGTATTCTGAGACAGGAGGTTCCCAGATTACCACTCTACTGCACCTGGAGATACCCTCCAGGTCTGCATTGTTAACTTGCGTCTCAGAGGCCTCTGGCAAAAGTCTCTGGTGAAGACGTGCAAAACTCACTCTGCAGGCAGTGTGGAACTGTGAGGGACTGAGGGTGAGCTCAACTCTCAGCAGTAAGATGATTTTGGACAAGGCGTTCAGCTACCTTCTCACGTATGGAACTTAGTATGTAGCACCAGTCTACCCCAGGAATAACTAGGAAATCGCTTGATTGAGCTTGGAGGCACTCGTCTTGTGTGCTGGGAGATTCCAGTTACCTCTCCCAACACTTGCGTCAAGCAGCGAGCCTAGGCCTTTTGGAAGCGTAAGGTAGTGGCAGGCAGGATGTAGGGTTACAGGCCATGAGCTCAACTCTCAGAAGTGTGTATGCATGGGAGGCAGATGTCTGCTACCCACTCGGACATGGGAGTTGGAACCTAGCTACACTCCTATTGAAGAAGGATGTTGGAAATCGCTGTATTCAACTCAGATACACGGGAGTTCAGGCCCAATGCTTACACATGCTTTTCCACAACCTATCCCAGCCACTAACATAAGGAGGTTAGCAGGTACGTCTATAGTCAGGCAGGATGCGGGAGGGTTCTGCCCTGTCCTCAGCTCTCACAGGGAAGCATGCCTTGAAGCCAGCTGTCAACTAGCTGCATTCTTATGGCAGGGTGAAGGTAGCAGTATTCTGAGACAGGAGGTTCCCAGATTACCACTCTACTGCACCTGCAGATACCCTCCAGGTCTGCATTGTTAACTTGCGTCTCAGAAGCCTCTGGCAAAAGTCTCTGGTGAAGACGTGCGAAACTCACTCTGCAGGCAGTGTGGAACTGTGAGGGACTGTGGGTGAGCTCAACTCTCAGAAGTAAGATGTTTTTGGACAAGGCGTTCAACTACCTACTCACTTATGGAACTTAGTATGTAGCACCAGTCTACCCCAGGAATTACTAGGAAATCGCTTGATTGAGCTTGGAGGCACTCGTCTTGTGTGCCGGGAGATTCCAGTTACCTCTCCCAACACTTGCGTCAAGCAGCGAGCCTAGGCCTTTTGGAAGCGTAAGGTAGCGGCAGGCACGATGTAGGGTTACAGGCCATGAGCTCAACTCTCAGAAGTGTGTATGCATGGGAGGCAGATGTCTGCTACCCACTCGGACATGGGAGTTGGAACCTAGCTACACTCCTATTGAAGAAGGATGTTGGAAATCGCTGTATTCAACTCAGATACACGGGAGTTCAGGCCCAATGCTTACACATGCTTTTCCACAACCTATCCCAGCCACTATATAAGGAAGTTAGCAGGTACGTCTACAGTCAGGCAGGATGCGGGAGGGTTCTGCCCTGTCCTCAACTCTCACAGGGAAGCATGCCTAGAAGCCAGCTCTCAACTAGCTGCATTCTTATGGCAGGGTGAAGGTAGCAGTATTCTGAGTAAGGAGGTTCCCAGATTGCCACTCTACTGCACCTGGAGATACCGTCCAGGTCTGCATTGTTAACTTGCGTCTCAGAGGCCTCTGGCAAAAGTCTCTGGTGAAGACGTGGGAAACTCAGTCTGCAGGCAGTGTGGAACTGTGAGGGACTGAGGGTGAGCTCAACTCTCAGCAGTAAGAGGATTTTGGACAAGGCGTTCAGCTACCTTCTCACATATGGAACTTAGTATCTAGCACCAGTCTACCCCAGGAATTACTGGGAAATCGCTGGATTGAGCTTGGAGGCACTAGTCTTGTGTGCCGGGAGATTCCAGTTACCTCTCCCAACAGTTCGGTGAAGCAGCGAGCCTAGGCCTTTTGGAAGCGAAAGGTAGCTGCAGGCAGGATGTAGGGTTACAGGCCATAAGCTCAACTCTAGAAGTGGGTATGCATGGGAAGCAGATGTATGCTACCCACTCGGACATGCGAGTGGGAACCTAGCTACACTCTGATGAAGAAGAACTTTGGAAATCGCTGTATTCAACTCAGATACACGTGGGTTCAGGCACAACGATTCCACATGCTTTTCTCACAACCTTTCCCTGTCACTAACATGAGGACGTTAGCAGCTCCTTCTACAGTCAAGCAGGATGCGGGAGGGTTCTGCCCTGTCCTTAGCTCTCACAGGGAAGCATGCCTTGAAGCCAGCTGTCAACTAGCTGCATTCTTATGGCAGGGTGAAGGTAGCAGTATTCTGAGACAGGAGGTTCCCAGATTACCACTCTACTGCACCTGGAGATACCCTCCAGGTCTGCATTGTTAACTTGCGTCTCAGAAGCCTCTGGCAAACGTCTCTGGTGAAGACGTGCGAAACTCACTCTGCAGGCAGTGTGGAACTGTGAGGGACTGAGGGTGAGCTCAACTCTCAGAAGTAAGATGTTTTTGGACAAGGCGTTCAACTACCTACTCACTTATGGAACTTAGTATGTAGCACCAGTCTACCCCAGGAATTACTAGGAAATCGCTTGATTGAGCTTGGAGGCACTAGTCTTGTGTGCCGGGAGATTCCAGTTACCTCTCCCAACACTTGCATCAAGCAGCGAGCCTAGGCCTTTTGGAAGCGTAAGGTAGCGGCAGGCACGATGTAGGGTTACAGGCCATGAGCTCAACTCTCAGAAGTGTGTATGCATGGGAGGCAGATGTCTGCTACCCACTCGGACATGGGAGTTGGAACCTAGCTACACTCCTATTGAAGAAGGATGTTGGAAATCGCTGTATTCAACTCAGATACACGGGAGTTCAGGCCCAATGCTTACACATGCTTTTCCACAACCTATCCCAGCCACTAACATAAGGAGGTTAGCAGGTACGTCTACAGTCAGGCAGGATGCGGGAGGGTTCTGCCCTGTCCTCAGCTCTCACAGGGAAGCATGCCTAGAAGCCAGCTCTCAACTAGCTGCATTCTTATGACAGTGTGAAGGTAGCAGTATTCTGAGTAAGGAGGTTCCCAGATTACCTCTCTACTGCACCTGGAGATACCCTCCAGGTCTGCATTGTTAACTTGCGTCTCAGAGGCCTCTGGCAAAAGTCTCTGGTGAAGACGTGCGAAACTCACTCCGCAGGCAGTGTGGAACTGTGAGGGACTGAGGGTGAGCTCACCTCTCAGCAGTAAGATGATTTTGGACAAGGCGTTCAGCTACCTTCTCACATATGGAACTTAGTATGTAGCACCAGTCTACCGCAGGAATTACTGGGAAATCGCTGGATTGAGCTTGGAGGCACTAGTCTTGTGTGCCGGCAGATTCCAGTTACCTCTCCCAACACTTCGGTGAAGCAGCGAGCCTAGGCCTTTTGGAAGCGAAAGGTAGCTGCAGGCAGGAGGTAGGGTTACAGGCCATAAGCTCAACTCTCAGAAGTGGGTATGCATGGGAGGCAGATGTCTGCTACCCACTCGGACATGCGAGTGGGAACCTAGCTACACTCTGATGAAGAAGGACTTTGGAAATCGCTGTATTCAACTCAGATACACGTGGGTTCAGGCACAACGATTCCACATGCTTTTCTCACAACCTTTCCCTGCCACTAACATGAGGACGTTAGCAGCTCCTTCTACAGTCAAGCAGGATGCGGGAGGGTTGTGCCCTGTCCTTAGCTCTCACAGGGAAGCATGCCTTGAAGCCAGCTGTCAACTAGCTGCATTCTTATGGCAGGGTGAAGGTAGCAGTATTCTGAGACAGGAGGTTCCCAGATTACCACTCTACTGCACCTGGAGATACCCTCCAGGTCTGCATTGTTAACTTGCGTCTCAGAGGCCTCTGGCAAAAGTCTCTGGTGAAGACGTGCAAAACTCACTCTGCAGGCAGTGTGGAACTGTGAGGGACTGAGGGTGAGCTCAACTCTCAGCAGTAAGATGATTTTGGACAAGGCGTTCAGCTACCTTCTCACGTATGGAACTTAGTATGTAGCACCAGTCTACCCCAGGAATAACTAGGAAATCGCTTGATTGAGCTTGGAGGCACTCGTCTTGTGTGCTGGGAGATTCCAGTTACCTCTCCCAACACTTGCGTCAAGCAGCGAGCCTAGGCCTTTTGGAAGCGTAAGGTAGTGGCAGGCAGGATGTAGGGTTACAGGCCATGAGCTCAACTCTCAGAAGTGTGTATGCATGGGAGGCAGATGTCTGCTACCCACTCGGACATGGGAGTTGGAACCTAGCTACACTCCTATTGAAGAAGGATGTTGGAAATCGCTGTATTCAACTCAGATACACGGGAGTTCAGGCCCAATGCTTACACATGCTTTTCCACAACCTATCCCAGCCACTAACATAAGGAGGTTAGCAGGTACGTCTATAGTCAGGCAGGATGCGGGAGGGTTCTGCCCTGTCCTCAGCTCTCACAGGGAAGCATGCCTTGAAGCCAGCTGTCAACTAGCTGCATTCTTATGGCAGGGTGAAGGTAGCAGTATTCTGAGACAGGAGGTTCCCAGATTACCACTCTACTGCACCTGCAGATACCCTCCAGGTCTGCATTGTTAACTTGCGTCTCAGAAGCCTCTGGCAAAAGTCTCTGGTGAAGACGTGCGAAACTCACTCTGCAGGCAGTGTGGAACTGTGAGGGACTGTGGGTGAGCTCAACTCTCAGAAGTAAGATGTTTTTGGACAAGGCGTTCAACTACCTACTCACTTATGGAACTTAGTATGTAGCACCAGTCTACCCCAGGAATTACTAGGAAATCGCTTGATTGAGCTTGGAGGCACTCGTCTTGTGTGCCGGGAGATTCCAGTTACCTCTCCCAACACTTGCGTCAAGCAGCGAGCCTAGGCCTTTTGGAAGCGTAAGGTAGCGGCAGGCACGATGTAGGGTTACAGGCCATGAGCTCAACTCTCAGAAGTGTGTATGCATGGGAGGCAGATGTCTGCTACCCACTCGGACATGGGAGTTGGAACCTAGCTACACTCCTATTGAAGAAGGATGTTGGAAATCGCTGTATTCAACTCAGATACACGGGAGTTCAGGCCCAATGCTTACACATGCTTTTCCACAACCTATCCCAGCCACTATATAAGGAAGTTAGCAGGTACGTCTACAGTCAGGCAGGATGCGGGAGGGTTCTGCCCTGTCCTCAACTCTCACAGGGAAGCATGCCTAGAAGCCAGCTCTCAACTAGCTGCATTCTTATGGCAGGGTGAAGGTAGCAGTATTCTGAGTAAGGAGGTTCCCAGATTGCCACTCTACTGCACCTGGAGATACCGTCCAGGTCTGCATTGTTAACTTGCGTCTCAGAGGCCTCTGGCAAAAGTCTCTGGTGAAGACGTGGGAAACTCAGTCTGCAGGCAGTGTGGAACTGTGAGGGACTGAGGGTGAGCTCAACTCTCAGCAGTAAGAGGATTTTGGACAAGGCGTTCAGCTACCTTCTCACATATGGAACTTAGTATCTAGCACCAGTCTACCCCAGGAATTACTGGGAAATCGCTGGATTGAGCTTGGAGGCACTAGTCTTGTGTGCCGGGAGATTCCAGTTACCTCTCCCAACAGTTCGGTGAAGCAGCGAGCCTAGGCCTTTTGGAAGCGAAAGGTAGCTGCAGGCAGGATGTAGGGTTACAGGCCATAAGCTCAACTCTAGAAGTGGGTATGCATGGGAAGCAGATGTATGCTACCCACTCGGACATGCGAGTGGGAACCTAGCTACACTCTGATGAAGAAGAACTTTGGAAATCGCTGTATTCAACTCAGATACACGTGGGTTCAGGCACAACGATTCCACATGCTTTTCTCACAACCTTTCCCTGTCACTAACATGAGGACGTTAGCAGCTCCTTCTACAGTCAAGCAGGATGCGGGAGGGTTCTGCCCTGTCCTTAGCTCTCACAGGGAAGCATGCCTTGAAGCCAGCTGTCAACTAGCTGCATTCTTATGGCAGGGTGAAGGTAGCAGTATTCTGAGACAGGAGGTTCCCAGATTACCACTCTACTGCACCTGGAGATGCCCTCCAGGTCTGCATTGTTAACTTGCGTCTCAGAAGCCTCTGGCAAACGTCTCTGGTGAAGACGTGCGAAACTCACTCTGCAGGCAGTGTGGAACTGTGAGGGACTGAGGGTGAGCTCAACTCTCAGAAGTAAGATGTTTTTGGACAAGGCGTTCAACTACCTACTCACTTATGGAACTTAGTATGTAGCACCAGTCTACCCCAGGAATTACTAGGAAATCGCTTGATTGAGCTTGGAGGCACTAGTCTTGTGTGCCGGGAGATTCCAGTTACCTCTCCCAACACTTGCATCAAGCAGCGAGCCTAGGCCTTTTGGAAGCGTAAGGTAGCGGCAGGCACGATGTAGGGTTACAGGCCATGAGCTCAACTCTCAGAAGTGTGTATGCATGGGAGGCAGATGTCTGCTACCCACTCGGACATGGGAGTTGGAACCTAGCTACACTCCTATTGAAGAAGGATGTTGGAAATCGCTGTATTCAACTCAGATACACGGGAGTTCAGGCCCAATGCTTACACATGCTTTTCCACAACCTATCCCAGCCACTAACATAAGGAGGTTAGCAGGTACGTCTACAGTCAGGCAGGATGCGGGAGGGTTCTGCCCTGTCCTCAGCTCTCACAGGGAAGCATGCCTAGAAGCCAGCTCTCAACTAGCTGCATTCTTATGACAGTGTGAAGGTAGCAGTATTCTGAGTAAGGAGGTTCCCAGATTACCTCTCTACTGCACCTGGAGATACCCTCCAGGTCTGCATTGTTAACTTGCGTCTCAGAGGCCTCTGGCAAAAGTCTCTGGTGAAGACGTGCGAAACTCACTCCGCAGGCAGTGTGGAACTGTGAGGGACTGAGGGTGAGCTCACCTCTCAGCAGTAAGATGATTTTGGACAAGGCGTTCAGCTACCTTCTCACATATGGAACTTAGTATGTAGCACCAGTCTACCCCAGGAATTACTGGGAAATCGCTTGGATTGAGCTTGGAGGCACTAGTCTTGTGTGCCGGCAGATTCCAGTTACCTCTCCCAACACTTCGGTGAAGCAGCGAGCCTAGGCCTTTTGGAAGCGAAAGGTAGCTGCAGGCAGGAGGTAGGGTTACAGGCCATAAGCTCAACTCTCAGAAGTGGGTATGCATGGGAGGCAGATGTCTGCTACCCACTCGGACATGCGAGTGGGAACCTAGCTACACTCTGATGAAGAAGGACTTTGGAAATCGCTGTATTCAACTCAGATACACGTGGGTTCAGGCACAACGATTCCACATGCTTTTCTCACAACCTTTCCCTGCCACTAACATGAGGACGTCAGCAGCTCCTTCTACAGTCAAGCAGGATGCGGGAGGGTTGTGCCCTGTCCTTAGCTCTCACAGGGAAGCATGCCTTGAAGCCAGCTGTCAACTAGCTGCATTCTTATGGCAGGGTGAAGGTAGCAGTATTCTGAGACAGGAGGTTCCCAGATTACCACTCTACTGCACCTGGAGATACCCTCCAGGTCTGCATTGTTAACTTGCGTCTCAGAGGCCTCTGGCAAAAGTCTCTGGTGAAGACGTGCAAAACTCACTCTGCAGGCAGTGTGGAACTGTGAGGGACTGAGGGTGAGCTCAACTCTCAGCAGTAAGATGATTTTGGACAAGGCGTTCAGCTACCTTCTCACGTATGGAACTTAGTATGTAGCACCAGTCTACCCCAGGAATAACTAGGAAATCGCTTGATTGAGCTTGGAGGCACTCGTCTTGTGTGCTGGGAGATTCCAGTTACCTCTCCCAACACTTGCGTCAAGCAGCGAGCCTAGGCCTTTTGGAAGCGTAAGGTAGTGGCAGGCAGGATGTAGGGTTACAGGCCATGAGCTCAACTCTCAGAAGTGTGTATGCATGGGAGGCAGATGTCTGCTACCCACTCGGACATGGGAGTTGGAACCTAGCTACACTCCTATTGAAGAAGGATGTTGGAAATCGCTGTATTCAACTCAGATACACGGGAGTTCAGGCCCAATGCTTACACATGCTTTTCCACAACCTATCCCAGCCACTAACATAAGGAGGTTAGCAGGTACGTCTATAGTCAGGCAGGATGCGGGAGGGTTCTGCCCTGTCCTCAGCTCTCACAGGGAAGCATGCCTTGAAGCCAGCTGTCAACTAGCTGCATTCTTATGGCAGGGTGAAGGTAGCAGTATTCTGAGACAGGAGGTTCCCAGATTACCACTCTACTGCACCTGCAGATACCCTCCAGGTCTGCATTGTTAACTTGCGTCTCAGAAGCCTCTGGCAAAAGTCTCTGGTGAAGACGTGCGAAACTCACTCTGCAGGCAGTGTGGAACTGTGAGGGACTGTGGGTGAGCTCAACTCTCAGAAGTAAGATGTTTTTGGACAAGGCGTTCAACTACCTACTCACTTATGGAACTTAGTATGTAGCACCAGTCTACCCCAGGAATTACTAGGAAATCGCTTGATTGAGCTTGGAGGCACTCGTCTTGTGTGCCGGGAGATTCCAGTTACCTCTCCCAACACTTGCGTCAAGCAGCGAGCCTAGGCCTTTTGGAAGCGTAAGGTAGCGGCAGGCACGATGTAGGGTTACAGGCCATGAGCTCAACTCTCAGAAGTGTGTATGCATGGGAGGCAGATGTCTGCTACCCACTCGGACATGGGAGTTGGAACCTAGCTACACTCCTATTGAAGAAGGATGTTGGAAATCGCTGTATTCAACTCAGATACACGGGAGTTCAGGCCCAATGCTTACACATGCTTTTCCACAACCTATCCCAGCCACTATATAAGGAAGTTAGCAGGTACGTCTACAGTCAGGCAGGATGCGGGAGGGTTCTGCCCTGTCCTCAACTCTCACAGGGAAGCATGCCTAGAAGCCAGCTCTCAACTAGCTGCATTCTTATGGCAGGGTGAAGGTAGCAGTATTCTGAGTAAGGAGGTTCCCAGATTGCCACTCTACTGCACCTGGAGATACCGTCCAGGTCTGCATTGTTAACTTGCGTCTCAGAGGCCTCTGGCAAAAGTCTCTGGTGAAGACGTGGGAAACTCAGTCTGCAGGCAGTGTGGAACTGTGAGGGACTGAGGGTGAGCTCAACTCTCAGCAGTAAGAGGATTTTGGACAAGGCGTTCAGCTACCTTCTCACATATGGAACTTAGTATCTAGCACCAGTCTACCCCAGGAATTACTGGGAAATCGCTGGATTGAGCTTGGAGGCACTAGTCTTGTGTGCCGGGAGATTCCAGTTACCTCTCCCAACAGTTCGGTGAAGCAGCGAGCCTAGGCCTTTTGGAAGCGAAAGGTAGCTGCAGGCAGGATGTAGGGTTACAGGCCATAAGCTCAACTCTAGAAGTGGGTATGCATGGGAAGCAGATGTATGCTACCCACTCGGACATGCGAGTGGGAACCTAGCTACACTCTGATGAAGAAGAACTTTGGAAATCGCTGTATTCAACTCAGATACACGTGGGTTCAGGCACAACGATTCCACATGCTTTTCTCACAACCTTTCCCTGTCACTAACATGAGGACGTTAGCAGCTCCTTCTACAGTCAAGCAGGATGCGGGAGGGTTCTGCCCTGTCCTTAGCTCTCACAGGGAAGCATGCCTTGAAGCCAGCTGTCAACTAGCTGCATTCTTATGGCAGGGTGAAGGTAGCAGTATTCTGAGACAGGAGGTTCCCAGATTACCACTCTACTGCACCTGGAGATGCCCTCCAGGTCTGCATTGTTAACTTGCGTCTCAGAAGCCTCTGGCAAACGTCTCTGGTGAAGACGTGCGAAACTCACTCTGCAGGCAGTGTGGAACTGTGAGGGACTGAGGGTGAGCTCAACTCTCAGAAGTAAGATGTTTTTGGACAAGGCGTTCAACTACCTACTCACTTATGGAACTTAGTATGTAGCACCAGTCTACCCCAGGAATTACTAGGAAATCGCTTGATTGAGCTTGGAGGCACTAGTCTTGTGTGCCGGGAGATTCCAGTTACCTCTCCCAACACTTGCATCAAGCAGCGAGCCTAGGCCTTTTGGAAGCGTAAGGTAGCGGCAGGCACGATGTAGGGTTACAGGCCATGAGCTCAACTCTCAGAAGTGTGTATGCATGGGAGGCAGATGTCTGCTACCCACTCGGACATGGGAGTTGGAACCTAGCTACACTCCTATTGAAGAAGGATGTTGGAAATCGCTGTATTCAACTCAGATACACGGGAGTTCAGGCCCAATGCTTACACATGCTTTTCCACAACCTATCCCAGCCACTAACATAAGGAGGTTAGCAGGTACGTCTACAGTCAGGCAGGATGCGGGAGGGTTCTGCCCTGTCCTCAGCTCTCACAGGGAAGCATGCCTAGAAGCCAGCTCTCAACTAGCTGCATTCTTATGACAGTGTGAAGGTAGCAGTATTCTGAGTAAGGAGGTTCCCAGATTACCTCTCTACTGCACCTGGAGATACCCTCCAGGTCTGCATTGTTAACTTGCGTCTCAGAGGCCTCTGGCAAAAGTCTCTGGTGAAGACGTGCGAAACTCACTCCGCAGGCAGTGTGGAACTGTGAGGGACTGAGGGTGAGCTCACCTCTCAGCAGTAAGATGATTTTGGACAAGGCGTTCAGCTACCTTCTCACATATGGAACTTAGTATGTAGCACCAGTCTACCCCAGGAATTACTGGGAAATCGCTTGGATTGAGCTTGGAGGCACTAGTCTTGTGTGCCGGCAGATTCCAGTTACCTCTCCCAACACTTCGGTGAAGCAGCGAGCCTAGGCCTTTTGGAAGCGAAAGGTAGCTGCAGGCAGGAGGTAGGGTTACAGGCCATAAGCTCAACTCTCAGAAGTGGGTATGCATGGGAGGCAGATGTCTGCTACCCACTCGGACATGCGAGTGGGAACCTAGCTACACTCTGATGAAGAAGGACTTTGGAAATCGCTGTATTCAACTCAGATACACGTGGGTTCAGGCACAACGATTCCACATGCTTTTCTCACAACCTTTCCCTGCCACTAACATGAGGACGTCAGCAGCTCCTTCTACAGTCAAGCAGGATGCGGGAGGGTTGTGCCCTGTCCTTAGCTCTCACAGGGAAGCATGCCTTGAAGCCAGCTGTCAACTAGCTGCATTCTTATGGCAGGGTGAAGGTAGCAGTATTCTGAGACAGGAGGTTCCCAGATTACCACTCTACTGCACCTGGAGATACCCTCCAGGTCTGCATTGTTAACTTGCGTCTCAGAGGCCTCTGGCAAAAGTCTCTGGTGAAGACGTGCAAAACTCACTCTGCAGGCAGTGTGGAACTGTGAGGGACTGAGGGTGAGCTCAACTCTCAGCAGTAAGATGATTTTGGACAAGGCGTTCAGCTACCTTCTCACGTATGGAACTTAGTATGTAGCACCAGTCTACCCCAGGAATAACTAGGAAATCGCTTGATTGAGCTTGGAGGCACTCGTCTTGTGTGCTGGGAGATTCCAGTTACCTCTCCCAACACTTGCGTCAAGCAGCGAGCCTAGGCCTTTTGGAAGCGTAAGGTAGTGGCAGGCAGGATGTAGGGTTACAGGCCATGAGCTCAACTCTCAGAAGTGTGTATGCATGGGAGGCAGATGTCTGCTACCCACTCGGACATGGGAGTTGGAACCTAGCTACACTCCTATTGAAGAAGGATGTTGGAAATCGCTGTATTCAACTCAGATACACGGGAGTTCAGGCCCAATGCTTACACATGCTTTTCCACAACCTATCCCAGCCACTAACATAAGGAGGTTAGCAGGTACGTCTATAGTCAGGCAGGATGCGGGAGGGTTCTGCCCTGTCCTCAGCTCTCACAGGGAAGCATGCCTTGAAGCCAGCTGTCAACTAGCTGCATTCTTATGGCAGGGTGAAGGTAGCAGTATTCTGAGACAGGAGGTTCCCAGATTACCACTCTACTGCACCTGCAGATACCCTCCAGGTCTGCATTGTTAACTTGCGTCTCAGAAGCCTCTGGCAAAAGTCTCTGGTGAAGACGTGCGAAACTCACTCTGCAGGCAGTGTGGAACTGTGAGGGACTGTGGGTGAGCTCAACTCTCAGAAGTAAGATGTTTTTGGACAAGGCGTTCAACTACCTACTCACTTATGGAACTTAGTATGTAGCACCAGTCTACCCCAGGAATTACTAGGAAATCGCTTGATTGAGCTTGGAGGCACTCGTCTTGTGTGCCGGGAGATTCCAGTTACCTCTCCCAACACTTGCGTCAAGCAGCGAGCCTAGGCCTTTTGGAAGCGTAAGGTAGCGGCAGGCACGATGTAGGGTTACAGGCCATGAGCTCAACTCTCAGAAGTGTGTATGCATGGGAGGCAGATGTCTGCTACCCACTCGGACATGGGAGTTGGAACCTAGCTACACTCCTATTGAAGAAGGATGTTGGAAATCGCTGTATTCAACTCAGATACACGGGAGTTCAGGCCCAATGCTTACACATGCTTTTCCACAACCTATCCCAGCCACTATATAAGGAAGTTAGCAGGTACGTCTACAGTCAGGCAGGATGCGGGAGGGTTCTGCCCTGTCCTCAACTCTCACAGGGAAGCATGCCTAGAAGCCAGCTCTCAACTAGCTGCATTCTTATGGCAGGGTGAAGGTAGCAGTATTCTGAGTAAGGAGGTTCCCAGATTGCCACTCTACTGCACCTGGAGATACCGTCCAGGTCTGCATTGTTAACTTGCGTCTCAGAGGCCTCTGGCAAAAGTCTCTGGTGAAGACGTGGGAAACTCAGTCTGCAGGCAGTGTGGAACTGTGAGGGACTGAGGGTGAGCTCAACTCTCAGCAGTAAGAGGATTTTGGACAAGGCGTTCAGCTACCTTCTCACATATGGAACTTAGTATCTAGCACCAGTCTACCCCAGGAATTACTGGGAAATCGCTTGATTGAGCTTGGAGGCACTAGTCTTGTGTGCCGGGAGATTCCAGTTACCTCTCCCAACAGTTCGGTGAAGCAGCGAGCCTAGGCCTTTTGGAAGCGAAAGGTAGCTGCAGGCAGGATGTAGGGTTACAGGCCATAAGCTCAACTCTAGAAGTGGGTATGCATGGGAAGCAGATGTATGCTACCCACTCGGACATGCGAGTGGGAACCTAGCTACACTCTGATGAAGAAGAACTTTGGAAATCGCTGTATTCAACTCAGATACACGTGGGTTCAGGCACAACGATTCCACATGCTTTTCTCACAACCTTTCCCTGTCACTAACATGAGGACGTTAGCAGCTCCTTCTACAGTCAAGCAGGATGCGGGAGGGTTCTGCCCTGTCCTTAGCTCTCACAGGGAAGCATGCCTTGAAGCCAGCTGTCAACTAGCTGCATTCTTATGGCAGGGTGAAGGTAGCAGTATTCTGAGACAGGAGGTTCCCAGATTACCACTCTACTGCACCTGGAGATGCCCTCCAGGTCTGCATTGTTAACTTGCGTCTCAGAAGCCTCTGGCAAACGTCTCTGGTGAAGACGTGCGAAACTCACTCTGCAGGCAGTGTGGAACTGTGAGGGACTGAGGGTGAGCTCAACTCTCAGAAGTAAGATGTTTTTGGACAAGGCGTTCAACTACCTACTCACTTATGGAACTTAGTATGTAGCACCAGTCTACCCCAGGAATTACTAGGAAATCGCTTGATTGAGCTTGGAGGCACTAGTCTTGTGTGCCGGGAGATTCCAGTTACCTCTCCCAACACTTGCATCAAGCAGCGAGCCTAGGCCTTTTGGAAGCGTAAGGTAGCGGCAGGCACGATGTAGGGTTACAGGCCATGAGCTCAACTCTCAGAAGTGTGTATGCATGGGAGGCAGATGTCTGCTACCCACTCGGACATGGGAGTTGGAACCTAGCTACACTCCTATTGAAGAAGGATGTTGGAAATCGCTGTATTCAACTCAGATACACGGGAGTTCAGGCCCAATGCTTACACATGCTTTTCCACAACCTATCCCAGCCACTAACATAAGGAGGTTAGCAGGTACGTCTACAGTAAGGCAGGATGCAGGAGGGTTCTGCCCTGTCCTCAGCTCTCACAGGGAAGCATGCCTAGAAGCCAGCTCTCAACTAGCTGCATTCTTATGACAGTGTGAAGGTAGCAGTATTCTGAGTAAGGAGGTTCCCAGATTACCTCTCTACTGCACCTGGAGATACCCTCCAGGTCTGCATTGTTAACTTGCGTCTCAGAGGCCTCTGGCAAAAGTCTCTGGTGAAGACGTGCGAAACTCACTCCGCAGGCAGTGTGGAACTGTGAGGGACTGAGGGTGAGCTCACCTCTCAGCAGTAAGATGATTTTGGACAAGGCGTTCAGCTACCTTCTCACATATGGAACTTAGTATGTAGCACCAGTCTACCCCAGGAATTACTGGGAAATCGCTTGGATTGAGCTTGGAGGCACTAGTCTTGTGTGCCGGCAGATTCCAGTTACCTCTCCCAACACTTCGGTGAAGCAGCGAGCCTAGGCCTTTTGGAAGCGAAAGGTAGCTGCAGGCAGGAGGTAGGGTTACAGGCCATAAGCTCAACTCTCAGAAGTGGGTATGCATGGGAGGCAGATGTCTGCTACCCACTCGGACATGCGAGTGGGAACCTAGCTACACTCTGATGAAGAAGGACTTTGGAAATCGCTGTATTCAACTCAGATACACGTGGGTTCAGGCACAACGATTCCACATGCTTTTCTCACAACCTTTCCCTGCCACTAACATGAGGACGTCAGCAGCTCCTTCTACAGTCAAGCAGGATGCGGGAGGGTTGTGCCCTGTCCTTAGCTCTCACAGGGAAGCATGCCTTGAAGCCAGCTGTCAACTAGCTGCATTCTTATGGCAGGGTGAAGGTAGCAGTATTCTGAGACAGGAGGTTCCCAGATTACCACTCTACTGCACCTGGAGATACCCTCCAGGTCTGCATTGTTAACTTGCGTCTCAGAGGCCTCTGGCAAAAGTCTCTGGTGAAGACGTGCAAAACTCACTCTGCAGGCAGTGTGGAACTGTGAGGGACTGAGGGTGAGCTCAACTCTCAGCAGTAAGATGATTTTGGACAAGGCGTTCAGCTACCTTCTCACGTATGGAACTTAGTATGTAGCACCAGTCTACCCCAGGAATAACTAGGAAATCGCTTGATTGAGCTTGGAGGCACTCGTCTTGTGTGCTGGGAGATTCCAGTTACCTCTCCCAACACTTGCGTCAAGCAGCGAGCCTAGGCCTTTTGGAAGCGTAAGGTAGTGGCAGGCACGATGTAGGGTTACAGGCCATGAGCTCAACTCTCAGAAGTGTGTATGCATGGGAGGCAGATGTCTGCTACCCACTCGGACATGGGAGTTGGAACCTAGCTACACTCCTATTGAAGAAGGATGTTGGAAATCGCTGTATTCAACTCAGATACACGGGAGTTCAGGCCCAATGCTTACACATGCTTTTCCACAACCTATCCCAGCCACTAACATAAGGAGGTTAGCAGGTACGTCTATAGTCAGGCAGGATGCGGGAGGGTTCTGCCCTGTCCTCAGCTCTCACAGGGAAGCATGCCTTGAAGCCAGCTGTCAACTAGCTGCATTCTTATGGCAGGGTGAAGGTAGCAGTATTCTGAGACAGGAGGTTCCCAGATTACCACTCTACTGCACCTGGAGATACCCTCCAGGTCTGCATTGTTAACTTGCGTCTCAGAAGCCTCTGGCAAAAGTCTCTGGTGAAGACGTGCGAAACTCACTCTGCAGGCAGTGTGGAACTGTGAGGGACTGTGGGTGAGCTCAACTCTCAGAAGTAAGATGTTTTTGGACAAGGCGTTCAACTACCTACTCACTTATGGAACTTAGTATGTAGCACCAGTCTACCCCAGGAATTACTAGGAAATCGCTTGATTGAGCTTGGAGGCACTCGTCTTGTGTGCCGGGAGATTCCAGTTACCTCTCCCAACACTTGCGTCAAGCAGCGAGCCTAGGCCTTTTGGAAGCGTAAGGTAGCGGCAGGCACGATGTAGGGTTACAGGCCATGAGCTCAACTCTCAGAAGTGTGTATGCATGGGAGGCAGATGTCTGCTACCCACTCGGACATGGGAGTTGGAACCTAGCTACACTCCTATTGAAGAAGGATGTTGGAAATCGCTGTATTCAACTCAGATACACGGGAGTTCAGGCCCAATGCTTACACATGCTTTTCCACAACCTATCCCAGCCACTATATAAGGAGGTTAGCAGGTACGTCTACAGTCAGGCAGGATGCGGGAGGGTTCTGCCCTGTCCTCAACTCTCACAGGGAAGCATGCCTAGAAGCCAGCTCAAAACTAGCTGCATTCTTATGACAGTGTGAAGGTAGCAGTATTCTGAGTAAGGAGGTTCCCAGATTGCCACTCTACTGCACCTGGAGATACCGTCCAGGTCTGCATTGTTAACTTGCGTCTCAGAGGCCTCTGGCAAAAGTCTCTGGTGAAGACGTGGGAAACTCACTCTGCAGGCAGTGTGGAACTGTGAGGGACTGAGGGTGAGCTCAACTCTCAGAAGTAAGATGTTTTTGGACAAGGCGTTCAACTACCTACTCACTTATGGAACTTAGTATGTAGCACCAGTCTACCCCAGGAATTACTAGGAAATCGCTTGATTGAGCTTGGAGGCACTAGTCTTCTGTGCCGGGAGATTCCAGTTACCTCTCCCAACACTTGCGTCAAGCAGCGAGCCTAGGCCTTTTGGAAGCGTAAGGTAGCGGCAGGCACGATGTAGGGTTACAGGCCATGAGCTCAACTCTCAGAAGTGTGTATGCATGGGAGGCAGATGTCTGCTACCCACTCGGACATGGGAGTTGGAACCTAGCTACACTCCTATTGAAGAAGGATGTTGGAAATCGCTGTATTCAACTCAGATACACGGGAGTTCAGGCCCAATGCTTACACATGCTTTTCCACAACCTATCCCAGCCACTAACATAAGGAGGTTAGCAGGTACATCTACAGTCAGGCAGGATGCGGGAGGGTTCTGCCCTGTCCTCAGCTCTCACAGGGAAGCATGCCTAGAAGCCAGCTCTCAACTAGCTGCATTCTTATGACAGTGTTAAGGTAGCAGTATTCTGAGTAAGGAGGTTCCCAGATTACCTCTCTACTGCACCTGGAGATACCCTCCAGGTCTGCATTGTTAACTTGCGTCTCAGAGGCCTCTGGCAAAAGTCTCTGGTGAAGACGTGCGAAACTCACTCCGCAGGCAGTGTGGAACTGTGAGGGACTGAGGGTGAGCTCACCTCTCAGCAGTAAGATGATTTTGGACAAGGCGTTCAGCTACCTTCTCACATATGGAACTTAGTATGTAGCACCAGTCTACCCCAGGAATTACTGGGAAATCGCTTGGATTGAGCTTGGAGGCACTAGTCTTGTGTGCCGGCAGATTCCAGTTACCTCTCCCAACACTTCGGTGAAGCAGCGAGCCTAGGCCTTTTGGAAGCGAAAGGTAGCTGCAGGCAGGAGGTAGGGTTACAGGCCATAAGCTCAACTCTCAGAAGTGGGTATGCATGGGAGGCAGATGTCTGCTACCCACTCGGACATGCGAGTGGGAACCTAGCTACACTCTGATGAAGAAGGACTTTGGAAATCGCTGTATTCAACTCAGATACACGTGGGTTCAGGCACAACGATTCCACATGCTTTTCTCACAACCTTTCCCTGCCACTAACATGAGGACGTCAGCAGCTCCTTCTACAGTCAAGCAGGATGCGGGAGGGTTGTGCCCTGTCCTTAGCTCTCACAGGGAAGCATGCCTTGAAGCCAGCTGTCAACTAGCTGCATTCTTATGGCAGGGTGAAGGTAGCAGTATTCTGAGACAGGAGGTTCCCAGATTACCACTCTACTGCACCTGGAGATACCCTCCAGGTCTGCATTGTTAACTTGCGTCTCAGAGGCCTCTGGCAAAAGTCTCTGGTGAAGACGTGCAAAACTCACTCTGCAGGCAGTGTGGAACTGTGAGGGACTGAGGGTGAGCTCAACTCTCAGCAGTAAGATGATTTTGGACAAGGCGTTCAGCTACCTTCTCACGTATGGAACTTAGTATGTAGCACCAGTCTACCCCAGGAATAACTAGGAAATCGCTTGATTGAGCTTGGAGGCACTCGTCTTGTGTGCTGGGAGATTCCAGTTACCTCTCCCAACACTTGCGTCAAGCAGCGAGCCTAGGCCTTTTGGAAGCGTAAGGTAGTGGCAGGCACGATGTAGGGTTACAGGCCATGAGCTCAACTCTCAGAAGTGTGTATGCATGGGAGGCAGATGTCTGCTACCCACTCGGACATGGGAGTTGGAACCTAGCTACACTCCTATTGAAGAAGGATGTTGGAAATCGCTGTATTCAACTCAGATACACGGGAGTTCAGGCCCAATGCTTACACATGCTTTTCCACAACCTATCCCAGCCACTAACATAAGGAGGTTAGCAGGTACGTCTATAGTCAGGCAGGATGCGGGAGGGTTCTGCCCTGTCCTCAGCTCTCACAGGGAAGCATGCCTTGAAGCCAGCTGTCAACTAGCTGCATTCTTATGGCAGGGTGAAGGTAGCAGTATTCTGAGACAGGAGGTTCCCAGATTACCACTCTACTGCACCTGGAGATACCCTCCAGGTCTGCATTGTTAACTTGCGTCTCAGAAGCCTCTGGCAAAAGTCTCTGGTGAAGACGTGCGAAACTCACTCTGCAGGCAGTGTGGAACTGTGAGGGACTGTGGGTGAGCTCAACTCTCAGAAGTAAGATGTTTTTGGACAAGGCGTTCAACTACCTACTCACTTATGGAACTTAGTATGTAGCACCAGTCTACCCCAGGAATTACTAGGAAATCGCTTGATTGAGCTTGGAGGCACTCGTCTTGTGTGCCGGGAGATTCCAGTTACCTCTCCCAACACTTGCGTCAAGCAGCGAGCCTAGGCCTTTTGGAAGCGTAAGGTAGCGGCAGGCACGATGTAGGGTTACAGGCCATGAGCTCAACTCTCAGAAGTGTGTATGCATGGGAGGCAGATGTCTGCTACCCACTCGGACATGGGAGTTGGAACCTAGCTACACTCCTATTGAAGAAGGATGTTGGAAATCGCTGTATTCAACTCAGATACACGGGAGTTCAGGCCCAATGCTTACACATGCTTTTCCACAACCTATCCCAGCCACTATATAAGGAGGTTAGCAGGTACGTCTACAGTCAGGCAGGATGCGGGAGGGTTCTGCCCTGTCCTCAACTCTCACAGGGAAGCATGCCTAGAAGCCAGCTCAAAACTAGCTGCATTCTTATGACAGTGTGAAGGTAGCAGTATTCTGAGTAAGGAGGTTCCCAGATTGCCACTCTACTGCACCTGGAGATACCGTCCAGGTCTGCATTGTTAACTTGCGTCTCAGAGGCCTCTGGCAAAAGTCTCTGGTGAAGACGTGGGAAACTCACTCTGCAGGCAGTGTGGAACTGTGAGGGACTGAGGGTGAGCTCAACTCTCAGAAGTAAGATGTTTTTGGACAAGGCGTTCAACTACCTACTCACTTATGGAACTTAGTATGTAGCACCAGTCTACCCCAGGAATTACTAGGAAATCGCTTGATTGAGCTTGGAGGCACTAGTCTTCTGTGCCGGGAGATTCCAGTTACCTCTCCCAACACTTGCGTCAAGCAGCGAGCCTAGGCCTTTTGGAAGCGTAAGGTAGCGGCAGGCACGATGTAGGGTTACAGGCCATGAGCTCAACTCTCAGAAGTGTGTATGCATGGGAGGCAGATGTCTGCTACCCACTCGGACATGGGAGTTGGAACCTAGCTACACTCCTATTGAAGAAGGATGTTGGAAATCGCTGTATTCAACTCAGATACACGGGAGTTCAGGCCCAATGCTTACACATGCTTTTCCACAACCTATCCCAGCCACTAACATAAGGAGGTTAGCAGGTACATCTACAGTCAGGCAGGATGCGGGAGGGTTCTGCCCTGTCCTCAGCTCTCACAGGGAAGCATGCCTAGAAGCCAGCTCTCAACTAGCTGCATTCTTATGACAGTGTGAAGGTAGCAGTATTCTGAGTAAGGAGGTTCCCAGATTACCTCTCTACTGCACCTGGAGATACCCTCCAGGTCTGCATTGTTAACTTGCGTCTCAGAGGCCTCTGGCAAAAGTCTCTGGTGAAGACGTGCGAAACTCACTCCGCAGGCAGTGTGGAACTGTGAGGGACTGAGGGTGAGCTCACCTCTCAGCAGTAAGATGATTTTGGACAAGGCGTTCAGCTACCTTCTCACATATGGAACTTAGTATGTAGCACCAGTCTACCCCAGGAATTACTGGGAAATCGCTGGATTGAGCTTGGAGGCACTAGTCTTGTGTGCCGGGAGATTCCAGTTACCTCTCCCAACACTTCGGTGAAGCAGCGAGCCTAGGCCTTTTGGAAGCGAAAGGTAGCTGCAGGCAGGAGGTAGGGTTACAGGTCATAAGCTCAACCCTCAGAAGTGGGTATGCATGGGAGGCAGATGTCTGCTACCCACTCGGACATGCGAGTGGGAACCTAGCTACACTCTGATGAAGAAGGACTTTGGAAATCGCTGTATTCAACTCAGATACACGTGGGTTCAGGCACAACGATTCCACATGCTTTTCTCACAACCTTTCCCTGCCACTAACATGAGGACGTTAGCAGCTCCTTCTACAGTCAAGCAGGATGCGGGAGGGTTGTGCCCTGTCCTTAGCTCTCACAGGGAAGCATGCCTTGAAGCCAGCTGTCAACTAGCTGCATTCTTATGGCAGGGTGAAGGTAGCAGTATTCTGAGACAGGAGGTTCCCAGATTACCACTCTACTGCACCTGGAGATACCCTCCGGGTCTGCATTGTTAACTTGCGTCTCAGAAGCCTCTGGCAAACGTCTCTGGTGAAGACGTGCGAAACTCACTCTGCAGGCAGTGTGGAACTGTGAGGGACTGAGGGCGAGCTCAACTCTCAGAAGTAAGATGTTTCTGGACAAGGCGTTCAACTACCTACTCACGTATGGAACTTAGTATGTAGCACCATTCTACCCCAGGAATTTCTAGGAAATCACTTGATTGAGCTTGGAGGCACTCGTCTTGTGTCCCGGGAGATTCCTCTTACCTCTCCCAACACTTGCGTCAAGCAGCGAGCCTAGGCCTTTTGGAAGCGAAAGGTAGCAGCAGGCAGGATGTAGGGTTACAGGCCATAAGCTCAACTCTCAGAACTGTGTATGCATGGGAGGCAGATGTCTGCTACCCACTCGGACATGGGAGTTGGAACCTAGCTACACTCCTATTGAAGAAGGATGTTGGAAATCGCTGTATTCAACTCAGATACACGGGAGTTCAGGCCCAATGCTTACACATGCTTTTCCCACAACCTATCCCAGCCACTAACATAAGGAGGTTAACAGGTACGTCTACAGTCAGGCAGGATGCGGGAGGGATCTGCCCTGTCCTCAGCTCTCACAGGGAAGCATGCCTAGAAGCCAGCTCTCAACTAGCTGCATTCTTATGACAGTGTGAAGGTAGCAGTATTCTGAGTAAGGAGGTTCCCAGATTACCAATCTACTGCACCTGGAGATACCGTCCAGGTCTGCATTGTTAACTGGCGTCTCAGAGGCTTCTGGCAAAAGTCTCTGGTGAAGACGTGCGAAACTCACTCTGCAGGCAGTGTGGAACTGTGAGGGACTGAGGGTGAGCTCACCTCTCAGCAGTAAGATGATTTTGGACAAGGCTTTCAGCTACCTTCTCACATATGGAACTTAGTATGTAGCACCAGTCTACCCCAGGAATTACTGGGAAATCGCTGGATTGAGCTTGGAGGCACTAGTCTTGTGTGCCGGCAGATTCCAGTTACCTCTCCCAACACTTCGGTGATGCAGCGAGCCTAGGCCTTTTGGAAGCGAAAGGTAGCTGCAGGCAGGATGTAGGGTTACAGGCCATAAGCTCAACTCTAGAAGTGGGTATGCATGGGAAGCAGATGTATGCTACCCACTCGGACATGCGAGTGGGAACCTAGCTACACTCTGATGAAGAAGAACTTTGGAAATCGCTGTATTCAACTCAGATACACGTGGGTTCAGGCACAACGATTCCACATGCTTTTCTCACAACCTTTCCCTGTCACTAACATGAGGACGTTAGCAGCTCCTTCTACAGTCAAGCAGGATGCGGGAGGGTTCTGCCCTGTCCTTAGCTCTCACAGGGAAGCATGCCTTGAAGCCAGCTGTCAACTAGCTGCATTCTTATGGCAGGGTGAAGGTAGCAGTATTCTGAGACAGGAGGTTCCCAGATTACCACTCTACTGCACCTGGAGATGCCCTCCAGGTCTGCATTGTTAACTTGCGTCTCAGAAGCCTCTGGCAAACGTCTCTGGTGAAGACGTGCGAAACTCACTCTGCAGGCAGTGTGGAACTGTGAGGGACTGAGGGTGAGCTCAACTCTCAGAAGTAAGATGTTTTTGGACAAGGCGTTCAACTACCTACTCACTTATGGAACTTAGTATGTAGCACCAGTCTACCCCAGGAATTACTAGGAAATCGCTTGATTGAGCTTGGAGGCACTAGTCTTGTGTGCCGGGAGATTCCAGTTACCTCTCCCAACACTTGCATCAAGCAGCGAGCCTAGGCCTTTTGGAAGCGTAAGGTAGCGGCAGGCACGATGTAGGGTTACAGGCCATGAGCTCAACTCTCAGAAGTGTGTATGCATGGGAGGCAGATGTCTGCTACCCACTCGGACATGGGAGTTGGAACCTAGCTACACTCCTATTGAAGAAGGATGTTGGAAATCGCTGTATTCAACTCAGATACACGGGAGTTCAGGCCCAATGCTTACACATGCTTTTCCACAACCTATCCCAGCCACTAACATAAGGAGGTTAGCAGGTACGTCTACAGTCAGGCAGGATGCAGGAGGGTTCTGCCCTGTCCTCAGCTCTCACAGGGAAGCATGCCTAGAAGCCAGCTCTCAACTAGCTGCATTCTTATGACAGTGTGAAGGTAGCAGTATTCTGAGTAAGGAGGTTCCCAGATTACCTCTCTACTGCACCTGGAGATACCCTCCAGGTCTGCATTGTTAACTTGCGTCTCAGAGGCCTCTGGCAAAAGTCTCTGGTGAAGACGTGCAAAACTCACTCTGCAGGCAGTGTGGAACTGTGAGGGACTGAGGGTGAGCTCAACTCTCAGCAGTAAGATGATTTTGGACAAGGCGTTCAGCTACCTTCTCACGTATGGAACTTAGTATGTAGCACCAGTCTACCCCAGGAATAACTAGGAAATCGCTTGATTGAGCTTGGAGGCACTCGTCTTGTGTGCTGGGAGATTCCAGTTACCTCTCCCAACACTTGCGTCAAGCAGCGAGCCTAGGCCTTTTGGAAGCGTAAGGTAGTGGCAGGCACGATGTAGGGTTACAGGCCATGAGCTCAACTCTCAGAAGTGTGTATGCATGGGAGGCAGATGTCTGCTACCCACTCGGACATGGGAGTTGGAACCTAGCTACACTCCTATTGAAGAAGGATGTTGGAAATCGCTGTATTCAACTCAGATACACGGGAGTTCAGGCCCAATGCTTACACATGCTTTTCCACAACCTATCCCAGCCACTAACATAAGGAGGTTAGCAGGTACGTCTATAGTCAGGCAGGATGCGGGAGGGTTCTGCCCTGTCCTCAGCTCTCACAGGGAAGCATGCCTTGAAGCCAGCTGTCAACTAGCTGCATTCTTATGGCAGGGTGAAGGTAGCAGTATTCTGAGACAGGAGGTTCCCAGATTACCACTCTACTGCACCTGGAGATACCCTCCAGGTCTGCATTGTTAACTTGCGTCTCAGAAGCCTCTGGCAAAAGTCTCTGGTGAAGACGTGCGAAACTCACTCTGCAGGCAGTGTGGAACTGTGAGGGACTGTGGGTGAGCTCAACTCTCAGAAGTAAGATGTTTTTGGACAAGGCGTTCAACTACCTACTCACTTATGGAACTTAGTATGTAGCACCAGTCTACCCCAGGAATTACTAGGAAATTGCTTGATTGAGCTTGGAGGCACTCGTCTTGTGTGCCGGGAGATTCCAGTTACCTCTCCCAACACTTGCGTCAAGCAGCGAGCCTAGGCCTTTTGGAAGCGTAAGGTAGCGGCAGGCACGATGTAGGGTTACAGGCCATGAGCTCAACTCTCAGAAGTGTGTATGCATGGGAGGCAGATGTCTGCTACCCACTCGGACATGGGAGTTGGAACCTAGCTACACTCCTATTGAAGAAGGATGTTGGAAATCGCTGTATTCAACTCAGATACACGGGAGTTCAGGCCCAATGCTTACACATGCTTTTCCACAACCTATCCCAGCCACTATATAAGGAGGTTAGCAGGTACGTCTACAGTCAGGCAGGATGCGGGAGGGTTCTGCCCTGTCCTCAACTCTCACAGGGAAGCATGCCTAGAAGCCAGCTCTCAACTAGCTGCATTCTTATGACAGTGTGAAGGTAGCAGTATTCTGAGTAAGGAGGTTCCCAGATTGCCACTCTACTGCACCTGGAGATACCGTCCAGGTCTGCATTGTTAACTTGCGTCTCAGAGGCCTCTGGCAAAAGTCTCTGGTGAAGACGTGGGAAACTCACTCTGCAGGCAGTGTGGAACTGTGAGGGACTGAGGGTGAGCTCAACTCTCAGAAGTAAGATGTTTTTGGACAAGGCGTTCAACTACCTACTCACTTATGGAACTTAGTATGTAGCACCAGTCTACCCCAGGAATTACTAGGAAATCTCTTGATTGAGCTTGGAGGCACTAGTCTTCTGTGCCGGGAGATTCCAGTTACCTCTCCCAACACTTGCGTCAAGCAGCGAGCCTAGGCCTTTTGGAAGCGTAAGGTAGCGGCAGGCACGATGTAGGGTTACAGGCCATGAGCTCAACTCTCAGAAGTGTGTATGCATGGGAGGCAGATGTCTGCTACCCACTCGGACATGGGAGTTGGAACCTAGCTACACTCCTATTGAAGAAGGATGTTGGAAATCGCTGTATTCAACTCAGATACACGGGAGTTCAGGCCCAATGCTTACACATGCTTTTCCACAACCTATCCCAGCCACTAACATAAGGAGGTTAGCAGGTACATCTACAGTCAGGCAGGATGCGGGAGGGTTCTGCCCTGTCCTCAGCTCTCACAGGGAAGCATGCCTAGAAGCCAGCTCTCAACTAGCTGCATTCTTATGACAGTGTGAAGGTAGCAGTATTCTGAGTAAGGAGGTTCCCAGATTACCTCTCTACTGCACCTGGAGATACCCTCCAGGTCTGCATTGTTAACTTGCGTCTCAGAGGCCTCTGGCAAAAGTCTCTGGTGAAGACGTGCGAAACTCACTCCGCAGGCAGTGTGGAACTGTGAGGGACTGAGGGTGAGCTCACCTCTCAGCAGTAAGATGATTTTGGACAAGGCGTTCAGCTACCTTCTCACATATGGAACTTAGTATGTAGCACCAGTCTACCCCAGGAATTACTGGGAAATCGCTGGATTGAGCTTGGAGGCACTAGTCTTGTGTGCCGGGAGATTCCAGTTACCTCTCCCAACACTTCGGTGAAGCAGCGAGCCTAGGCCTTTTGGAAGCGAAAGGTAGCTGCAGGCAGGAGGTAGGGTTACAGGTCATAAGCTCAACCCTCAGAAGTGGGTATGCATGGGAGGCATATGTCTGCTACCCACTCGGACATGCGAGTGGGAACCTAGCTACACTCTGATGAAGAAGGACTTTGGAAATCGCTGTATTCAACTCAGATACACGTGGGTTCAGGCACAACGATTCCACATGCTTTTCTCACAACCTTTCCCTGCCACTAACATGAGGACGTTAGCAGCTCCTTCTACAGTCAAGCAGGATGCGGGAGGGTTGTGCCCTGTCCTTAGCTCTCACAGGGAAGCATGCCTTGAAGCCAGCTGTCAACTAGCTGCATTCTTATGGCAGGGTGAAGGTAGCAGTATTCTGAGACAGGAGGTTCCCAGATTACCACTCTACTGCACCTGGAGATACCCTCCGGGTCTGCATTGTTAACTTGCGTCTCAGAAGCCTCTGGCAAAAGTCTCTGGTGAAGACGTGCGAAACTCACTCTGCAGGCAGTGTGGAACTGTGAGGGACTGAGGGCGAGCTCAACTCTCAGAAGTAAGATGTTTCTGGACAAGGCGTTCAACTACCTACTCACGTATGGAACTTAGTATGTAGCACCATTCTACCCAGGAATTTCTAGGAAATCACTTGATTGAGCTTGGAGGCACTCGTCTTGTGTCCCGGGAGATTCCTCTTACCTCTCCCAACACTTGCGTCAAGCAGCGAGCCTAGGCCTTTTGGAAGCGAAAGGTAGCAGCAGGCAGGATGTAGGGTTACAGGCCATAAGCTCAACTCTCAGAACTGTGTATGCATGGGAGGCAGATGTCTGCTACCCACTCGGACATGGGAGTTGGAACCTAGCTACACTCCTATTGAAGAAGGATGTTGGAAATCGCTGTATTCAACTCAGATACACGGGAGTTCAGGCCCAATGCTTACACATGCTTTTCCCACAACCTATCCCAGCCACTAACATAAGGAGGTTAACAGGTACGTCTACAGTCAGGCAGGATGCGGGAGGGATCTGCCCTGTCCTCAGCTCTCACAGGGAAGCATGCCTAGAAGCCAGCTCTCAACTAGCTGCATTCTTATGACAGTGTGAAGGTAGCAGTATTCTGAGTAAGGAGGTTCCCAGATTACCAATCTACTGCACCTGGAGATACCGTCCAGGTCTGCATTGTTAACTGGCGTCTCAGAGGCTTCTGGCAAAAGTCTCTGGTGAAGACGTGCGAAACTCACTCTGCAGGCAGTGTGGAACTGTGAGGGACTGAGGGTGAGCTCACCTCTCAGCAGTAAGATGATTTTGGACAAGGCTTTCAGCTACCTTCTCACATATGGAACTTAGTATGTAGCACCAGTCTACCCCAGGAATTACTGGGAAATCGCTGGATTGAGCTTGGAGGCACTAGTCTTGTGTGCCGGCAGATTCCAGTTACCTCTCCCAACACTTCGGTGATGCAGCGAGCCTAGGCCTTTTGGAAGCGAAAGGTAGCTGCCGGCAGGAGGTAGGGTTACAGGCCATAAGCTCAACTCTCAGAAGTGGGTATGCATGGCAGGCAGATGTCTGCTACCCACTCGGACATGCGAGTGGGAACCTAGCTACACTCTGATGAAGAAGGACTTTGGAAATCGCTGTATTCAACTCAGATACACGTGGGTTCAGGCACAACGATTCCACATGCTTTTCTCACAACCTTTCCCTGCCACTAACATGAGGACGTTAGCAGCTCCTTCTACAGTCAAGCAGGATGCGGGAGGGTTGTGCCCTGTCCTTAGCTCTCACAGGGAAGCATGCCTTGAAGCCAGCTGTCAACTAGCTGCATTCTTATGGCAGGGTGAAGGTAGCAGTATTCTGAGACAGGAGGTTCCCAGATTACCACTCTACTGCACCTGGAGATACCCTCCAGGTCTGCATTGTTAACTTGCGTCTCAGAAGCCTCTGGCAAAAGTCTCTGGTGAAGACGTGCGAAACTCACTCTGCAGGCAGTGTGGAACTGTGAGGGACTGTGGGTGAGCTCAACTCTCAGAAGTAAGATGTTTTTGGACAAGGCGTTCAACTACCTACTCACTTATGGAACTTAGTATGTAGCACCAGTCTACCCCAGGAATTACTAGGAAATCGCTTGATTGAGCTTGGAGGCACTCGTCTTGTGTGCCGGGAGATTCCAGTTACCTCTCCCAACACTTGCGTCAAGCAGCGAGCCTAGGACTTTTGGAAGCGTAAGGTAGCGGCAGGCACGATGTAGGGTTACAGGCCATGAGCTCAACTCTCAGAAGTGTGTATGCATGGGAGGCAGATGTCTGCTACCCACTCGGACATGGGAGTTGGAACCTAGCTACACTCCTATTGAAGAAGGATGTTGGAAATCGCTGTATTCAACTCAGATACACGGGAGTTCAGGCCCAATGCTTACACATGCTTTTCCACAACCTATCCCAGCCACTAACATAAGGAGGTTAGCAGGTACGTCTACAGTCAGGCAGGATGCGGGAGGGTTCTGCCCTGTCCTCAGCTCTCACAGGGAAGCATGCCTAGAAGCCAGCTCTCAACTAGCTGCATTCTTATGACAGTGTGAAGGTAGCAGTATTCTGAGTAAGGAGGTTCCCAGATTACCACTCTACTGCACCTGGAGATACCCTCCAGGTCTGCATTGTTAACTTGCGTCTCAGAGGCCTCTGGCAAAAGTCTCTGGTGAAGACGTGGGAAACTCACTCTGCAGGCAGTGTGGAACTGTGAGGGACTGAGGGTGAGCTCAACTCTCAGCAGTAAGAGGATTTTGGACAAGGCGTTCAGCTACCTTCTCACATATGGAACTTAGTATGTAGCACCAGTCTACCCCAGGAATTACTGGGAAATCGCTGGATTGAGCTTGGAGGCACTAGTCTTGTGTGCCGGGAGATTCCAGTTACCTCTCCCAACAGTTCGGTGAAGCAGCGAGCCTAGGCCTTTTGGAAGCGAAAGGTAGCTGCAGGCAGGAGGTAGGGTTACAGGCCATAAGCTCAACTCTAGAAGTGGGTATGCATTGGAAGCAGATGTATGCTACCCACACGGACATGCGAGTGGGAACCTAGCTACACTCTGATGAAGAAGGACTTTGGAAATCGCTGTATTCAACTCAGATACACGTGGGTTCAGGCACAACGATTCCACATGCTTTTCTCACAACCTTTCCCTGCCACTAATATGAGGACGTTAGCAGCTCCTTCTACAGTCAAGCAGGATGCGGGAGGGTTGTGCCCTGTCCTTAGCTCTCACAGGGAAGCATGCCTTGAAGCCAGCTGTCAACTAGCTGCATTCTTATGGCAGGGTGAAGGTAGCAGTATTCTGAGACAGGAGGTTCCCAGATTACCACTCTACTGCACCTGGAGATACCCTCCAGGTCTGCATTGTTAACTTGCGTCTCAGAAGCCTCTGGCAAAAGTCTCTGGTGAAGACGTGCGAAACTCACTCTGCAGACAGTGTGGAACTGTGAGGGACTGTGGGTGAGCTCAACTCTCAGAAGTAAGATGTTTTTGGACAAGGCGTTCAACTACCTACTCACTTATGGAACTTAGTATGTAGCACCAGTCTACCCCAGGAATTACTAGGAAATCGCTTGATTGAGCTTGGAGGCACTCGTCTTGTGTGCCGGGAGATTCCAGTTACCTCTCCCAACACTTGCGTCAAGCAGCGAGCCTAGGCCTTTTGGAAGCGAAAGGTAGCGGCAGGCACGATGTAGGGTTACAGGCCATGAGCTCAACTCTCAGAAGTGTGTATGCATGGGAGGCAGATGTCTGCTACCCACTCGGACATGGGAGTTGGAACCTAGCTACACTCCTATTGAAGAAGGATGTTGGAAATCGCTGTATTCAACTCAGATACACGGGAGTTCAGGCCCAATGCTTACACATGCTTTTCCACAACCTATCCCAGCCACTAACATAAGGAGGTTAGCAGGTACGTCTATAGTCAGGCAGGATGCGGGAGGGTTCTGCCC
Organism: Canis lupus baileyi; assembly: GCF_048164855.1. NCBI lineage: Eukaryota > Metazoa > Chordata > Mammalia > Carnivora > Canidae > Canis > Canis lupus. Next base: position 168,769 of record NC_132848.1, on the reverse strand, counting down.
TGTCCTTAGCTCTCACAGGGAAGCATGCCTTGAAGCCAGCTGTCAACTAGCTGCATTCTTATGGCAGGGTGAAGGTAGCAGTATTCTGAGACAGGAGATTCCCAGATTACCACTCTACTGCACCTGGAGATACCCTCCAGGTCTGCATTGTTAACTTGCGTCTCAGAAGCCTCTGGCAAACGTCTCTGGTGAAGACGTGCGAAACTCACTCTGCAGGCAGTGTGGAACTGTGAGGGACTGAGGGTGAGCTCACCTCTCAGCAGTAAGATGATTTTGGACAAGGCGTTCAGCTACCTTCTCACATATGGAACTTAGTATGTAGCACCAGTCTACCCCAGGAATTACTGGGAAATCGCTGGATTGAGCTTGGAGGCACTAGTCTTGTGTGCCGGCAGATTCCAGTTACCTCTCCCAACACTTCGGTGAAGCAGCGAGCCTAGGCCTTTTGGAAGCGAAAGGTAGCTGCAGGCAGGAGGTAGGGTTACAGGCCATAAGCTCAACTCTCAGAAGTGGGTATGCATGGCAGGCAGATGTCTGCTACCCACTCGGACATGCGAGTGGGAACCTAGCTACACTCTGATGAAGAAGGACTTTGGAAATCGCTGTATTCAACTCAGATACACGTGGGTTCAGGCACAACGATTCCACATGCTTTTCTCACAACCTTTCCCTGCCACTAACATGAGGACGTTAGCAGCTCCTTCTACAGTCAAACAGGATGCGGGAGGGTTGTGCCCTGTCCTTAGTTCTCACAGGGAAGCATGCCTTGAAGCCACATGTCAACTAGCTGCATTCTTATGGCAGGGTGAAGGTAGCAGTATTCTGAGACAGGAGGTTCCCAGATTACCACTCTACTGCACCTGGAGATACCCTCCAGGTCTGCATTGTTAACTTGCGTCTCATAGCCTCTGGCAAAAGTCTCTGGTGAAGACGTGCGAAACTCACTCTGCAGGCAGTGTGGAACTGTGAGGGACTGAGGGTGAGCTCAACTCTCAGAAGTAAGATGTTTTTGGACAAGGCGTTCAACTACCTACTCTCGTATGGAACTTAGTATGTAGCACCAGTCTACCCCAGGAATAACTAGGAAATCGCTTGATTGAGCTTGGAGGCACTCGTCTTGTGTGCTGGGAGATTCCAGTTACCTCTCCCAACACTTGCGTCAAGCAGCGAGCCTAGGCCTTTTGGAAGCGTAAGGTAGTGGCAGGCACGATGTAGGGTTACAGGCCATGAGCTCAACTCTCAGAAGTGTGTATGCATGGGAGGCAGATGTCTGCTACCCACTCGGACATGGGAGTTGGAACCTAGCTACACTCCTATTGAAGAAGGATGTTGGAAATCGCTGTATTCAACTCAGATACACGGGAGTTCAGGCCCAATGCTTACACATGCTTTTCCACAACCTATCCCAGCCACTAACATAAGGAGGTTAGCAGGTACGTCTATAGTCAGGCAGGATGCAGGAGGGTTCTGCCCTGTCCTCAGCTCTCACAGGGAAGCATGCCTAGAAGCCAGCTCTCAACTAGCTGCATTCTTATGACAGTGTGAAGGTAGCAGTATTCTGAGTAAGGAGGTTCCCAGATTACCACTCTACTGCACCTGGAGATACCCTCCAGGTCTGCATTGTTAACTTGCGTCTCAGAGGCCTCTGGCAAAAGTCTCTGGTGAAGACGTGCGAAACTCTCTCTGCAGGCAGTGTGGAACTGTGAGGGACTGAGGGTGAGCTCACCTCTCAGCAGTAAGATGATTTTGGACAAGGCGTTCAGCTACCTTCTCACATATGGAACTTAGTATGTAGCACCAGTCTACCGCAGGAATTACTGGGAAATCGCTGGATTGAGCTTGGAGGCACTAGTCTTGTGTGCCGGCAGATTCCAGTTACCTCTCCCAACACTTCGGTGAAGCAGCGAGCCTAGGCCTTTTGGAAGCGAAAGGTAGCTGCAGGCAGGAGGTAGGGTTACAGGCCATAAGCTCAACTCTCAGAAGTGGGTATGCATGGCAGGCAGATGTCTGCTACCCACTCGGACATGCGAGTGGGAACCTAGCTACACTCTGATGAAGAAGGACTTTGGAAATCGCTGTATTCAACTCAGATACACGTGGGTTTAGGCACAACGATTCCACATGCTTTTCGCACAACCTTTCCCTGCCACTAACATGAGGACGTTAGCAGCTCCTTCTACAGTCAAGCAGGATGCGGGAGGGTTGTGCCCTGTCCTTAGCTCTCACAGGGAAGCATGCCTTGAAGCCAGCTGTCAACTAGCTGCATTCTTATGGCAGGGTGAAGGTAGCAGTATTCTGAGACAGGAGGTTCCCAGATTACCCCTCTACTGCACCTGGAGATACCCTCCAGGTCTGCATTGTTAACTTGCGTCTCAGAAGCCTCTGGCAAAAGTCTCTGGTGAAGACGTGCGAAACTCACTCTGCAGGCAGTGTGGAACTGTGAGGGACTGTGGGTGAGCTCAACTCTCAGAAGTAAGATGTTTTTGGACAAGGCGTTCAACTACCTACTCACTTATGAAACTTCGTATGTAGCACCAGTCTACCCCAGGAATTACTAGGAAATCGCTTGATTGAGCTTGGAGGCACTAGTCTTGTGTGCCGGGAGATTCCAGTTACCTCTCCCAACACTTGCGTCAAGCAGCGAGCCTAGGCCTTTTGGAAGCGTAAGGTAGCGGCAGGCACGATGTAGGGTTACAGGCCATGAGCTCAACTCTCAGAAGTGTGTATGCATAGGAGGCAGATGTCTGCTACCCACTCGGACATGGGAGTTGGAACCTAGCTACACTCCTATTGAAGAAGGATGTTGGAAATCGCTGTATTCAACTCAGATACACGGGAGTTTAGGCCCAATGCTTACACATGCTTTTCCACAACCTATCCCAGCCACTAACATAAGGAGGTTAGCAGGTACGTCTACAGTCAGGCAGGATGCGGGAGGGTTCTGCCCTGTCCTCAGCTCTCACAGGGAAGCATGCCTAGAAGCCAGCTCTCAACTAGCTGCATTCTTATGACAGTGTGAAGGTAGCAGTATTCTGAGTAAGGAGGTTCCCAGATTACCACTCTACTGCACCTGGAGATACCGTCCAGGTCTGCATTGTTAACTTGCGTCTCAGAGGCCTCTGGCAAAAGTCTCTGGTGAAGATGTGCGAAACTCACTCCGCAGGCAGTGTGGAACTGTGAGGGACTGAGGGTGAGCTCACCTCTCAGCAGTAAGATGATTTTGGACAAGGCGTTCAGCTACCTTCTCACATATGGAACTTAGTATGTAGCACCAGTCTACCCCAGGAATTAGTGGGAAATCGCTTGGATTGAGCTTGGAGGCACTAGTCTTGTGTGCCGGCAGATTCCAGTTACCTCTCCCAACACTTCGGTGAAGCAGCGAGCCTAGGCCTTTTGGAAGCGAAAGGTAGCTGCAGGCAGGAGGTAGGGTTACAGGCCATAAGCTCACCTCTCAGAAGTGGGTATGCATGGGAGGCAGATGTCTGCTACCCACTCGGACATGCGAGTGGGAACCTAGCTACACTCTGATGAAGAAGGACTTTGGAAATCGCTGTATTCAACTCAGATACACGTGGGTTCAGGCACAACGATTCCACATGCTTTTCGCACAACCTTTCCCTGCCACTAACATGAGGACGTTAGCAGCTCCTTCTACAGTCAAGCAGGATGCGGGAGGGTTGTGCCCTGTCCTTAGCTCTCACAGGGAAGCATGCCTTGAAGCCACCTGTCAACTAGCTGCATTCTTATGGCAGGGTGAAGGTAGCAGTATTCTGAGACAGGAGGTTCCCAGATTACCACTCTACTGCACCTGGAGATACCCTCCAGGTCTGCATTGTTAACTTGCGTCTCAGAAGCCTCTGGCAAACGTCTCTGGTGAATACGTGCGAAACTCACTCTGCAGGCAGTGTGGAACTGTGAGGGACTGAGGGTGAGCTCAACTCTCAGAAGTAAGATGTTTTTGGACAAGGCGTTCAACTACCTACTCACGTATGGAACTTAGTATGTAGCACCAGTCTACCCCAGGAATTACTAGGAAATCGCTTGATTGAGCTTGGAGGCACTCGTCTTGTGTGCCGGGAGATTCCAGTTACCTCTCCCAACACTTGCGTCAAGCAGCGAGCCTAGGCCTTTTGGAAGCGAAAGGTAGCGGCAGGCACGATGTAGGGTTACAGGCCATGAGCTCAACTCTCAGAAGTGTGTATGCATGGGAGGCAGATGTCTGCTACCCACTCGGACATGGGAGTTGGAACCTAGCTACACTCCTATTGAAGAAGGATGTTGGAAATCGCTGTATTCAACTCAGATACACGGGAGTTCAGGCCCAATGCTTACACATGCTTTTCCACAACCTATCCCAGCCACTAATATAAGGAGGTTAGCAGGTACGTCTACAGTCAGGCAGGATGCGGGAGGGTTCTGCCCTGTCCTCAACTCTCACAGGGAAGCATGCCTAGAAGCCAGCTCTCAACTAGCTGCATTCTTATGACAGTGTGAAGGTAGCAGTATTCTGAGTAAGGAGGTTCCAGATTGCCACTCTACTGCACCTGGAGATACCGTCCAGGTCTGCATTGTTAACTTGCGTCTCAGAGGCCTCTGGCAAAAGTCTCTGGTGAAGACGTGCGAAACTCAGTCTGCAGGCAGTGTGGAACTGTGAGGGACTGAGGGTGAGCTCAACTCTCAGCAGTAAGATGATTTTGGACAAGGCGTTCAGCTACCTTCTCACATATGGAACTTAGTATGTAGCACCAGTCTACCCCAGGAATTACTGGGAAATCGCTGGATTGAGCTTGGAGGCACTAGTCTTGTGTGCCGGCAGATTCCAGTTACCTCTCCCAACACTTCGGTGAAGCAGCGAGCCTAGGCCTTTTGGAAGCGAAAGGTAGCTGCAGGCAGGAGGTAGGGTTACAGGCCATAAGCTCAACTCTAGAAGTGGGTATGCATGGGAAGCAGATGTATGCTACCCACTCGGACATGCGAGTGGGAACCTAGCTACACTCTGATGAAAAAGGACTTTGGAAATCGCTGTATTCAACTCAGATACACGTGGTTTCAGGCACAACGATTCCACATGCTTTTCTCACAACCTTTCCCTGCCACTAACATGAGGACGTTAGCAGCTCCTTCTACAGTCAAGCAGGATGCGGGAGGGTTCTGCCCTGTCCTTAGCTCTCACAGGGAAGCATGCCTTGAAGCCAGCTGTCAACTAGCTGCATTCTTATGGCAGGGTGAAGGTAGCAGTATTCTGGGACAGGAGGTTCCCAGATTACCACTCTACTGCACCTGGAGATACCCTCCAGGTCTGCATTGTTAACTTGCGTCTCAGAAGCCTCTGGCAAACGTCTCTGGTGAATACGTGCGAAACTCACTCTGCAGGCAGTGTGGAACTGTGAGGGACTGAGGGTGAGCTCAACTCTCAGAAGTAAGATGTTTTTGGACAAGGCGTTCAACTACCTACTCACGTATGGAACTTAGTATGTAGCACCAGTCTACCCCAGGAATTACTAGGAAATCGCTTGATTGAGCTTGGAGGCACTCGTCTTGTGTGCCGGGAGATTCCAGTTACCTCTCCCAACACTTGCGTCAAGCAGCGAGCCTAGGCCTTTTGGAAGCGAAAGGTAGCGGCAGGCACGATGTAGGGTTACAGGCCATGAGCTCAACTCTCAGAAGTGTGTATGCATGGGAGGCAGATGTCTGCTACCCACTCGGACATGGGAGTTGGAACCTAGCTACACTCCTATTGAAGAAGGATGTTGGAAATCGCTGTATTCAACTCAGATACACGGGAGTTCAGGCCCAATGCTTACACATGCTTTTCCACAACCTATCCCAGCCACTAATATAAGGAGGTTAGCAGGTACGTCTACAGTCAGGCAGGATGCGGGAGGGTTCTGCCCTGTCCTCAACTCTCACAGGGAAGCATGCCTAGAAGCCAGCTCTCAACTAGCTGCATTCTTATGACAGTGTGAAGGTAGCAGTATTCTGAGTAAGGAGGTTCCAGATTGCCACTCTACTGCACCTGGAGATACCGTCCAGGTCTGCATTGTTAACTTGCGTCTCAGAGGCCTCTGGCAAAAGTCTCTGGTGAAGACGTGCGAAACTCAGTCTGCAGGCAGTGTGGAACTGTGAGGGACTGAGGGTGAGCTCAACTCTCAGCAGTAAGATGATTTTGGACAAGGCGTTCAGCTACCTTCTCACATATGGAACTTAGTATGTAGCACCAGTCTACCGCAGGAATTACTGGGAAATCGCTGGATTGAGCTTGGAGGCACTAGTCTTGTGTGCCGGCAGATTCCAGTTACCTCTCCCAACACTTCGGTGAAGCAGCGAGCCTAGGCCTTTTGGAAGCGAAAGGTAGCTGCAGGCAGGAGGTAGGGTTACAGGCCATAAGCTCAACTCTAGAAGTGGGTATGCATGGGAAGCAGATGTATGCTACCCACTCGGACATGCGAGTGGGAACCTAGCTACACTCTGATGAAAAAGGACTTTGGAAATCGCTGTATTCAACTCAGATACACGTGGTTTCAGGCACAACGATTCCACATGCTTTTCTCACAACCTTTCCCTGCCACTAACATGAGGACGTTAGCAGCTCCTTCTACAGTCAAGCAGGATGCGGGAGGGTTCTGCCCTGTCCTTAGCTCTCACAGGGAAGCATGCCTTGAAGCCAGCTGTCAACTAGCTGCATTCTTATGGCAGGGTGAAGGTAGCAGTATTCTGGGACAGGAGGTTCCCAGATTACCACTCTACTGCACCTGGAGATACCCTCCAGGTCTGCATTGTTAACTTGCGTCTCAGAAGCCTCTGGCAAACGTCTCTGGTGAAGACGTGCGAAACTCACTCTGCAGGCAGTGTGGAACTGTGAGGGACTGAGGGTGAGCTCAACTCTCAGAAGTAAGATGTTTTTGGACAAGGCGTTCAACTACCTACTCACTTATGGAACTTAGTATGTAGCACCAGTCTACCGCAGGAATTACTAGGAAATCGCTTGATTGAGCTTGGAGGCACTAGTCTTGTGTGCCGGGAGATTCCAGTTACCTCTCCCAACACTTGCGTCAAGCAGCGAGCCTAGGCCTTTTGGAAGCGTAAGGTAGCAGCAGGCACGATGTAGGGTTACAGGCCATGAGCTCAACTCTCAGAAGTGTGTATGCATGGGAGGCAGATGTCTGCTACCCACTCGGACATGGGAGTTGGAACCTAGCTACACTCCTATTGAAGAAGGATGTTGGAAATCGCTGTATTCAACTCAGATACACGGGAGTTCAGGCCCAATGCTTACACATGCTTTTCCACAACCTATCCCAGCCACTAACATAAGGAGGTTAGCAGGTACGTCTACAGTCAGGCAGGATGCGGGAGGGTTCTGCCCTGTCCTCAGCTCTCACAGGGAAGCATGCCTAGAAGCCAGCTCTCAACTAGCTGCATTCTTATGACAGTGTGAAGGTAGCAGTATTCTGAGTAAGGAGGTTCCCAGATTACCTCTCTACTGCACCTGGAGATACCCTCCAGGTCTGCATTGTTAACTTGCGTCTCAGAGGCCTCTGGCAAAAGTCTCTGGTGAAGACGTGCGAAACTCACTCCGCAGGCAGTGTGGAACTGTGAGGGACTGAGGGTGAGCTCACCTCTCAGCAGTAAGATGATTTTGGACAAGGCGTTCAGCTACCTTCTCACATATGGAACTTAGTATGTAGCACCAGTCTACCCCAGGAATTACTGGGAAATCGCTTGGATTGAGCTTGGAGGCACTAGTCTTGTGTGCCGGCAGATTCCAGTTACCTCTCCCAACACTTCGGTGAAGCAGCGAGCCTAGGCCTTTTGGAAGCGAAAGGTAGCTGCAGGCAGGAGGTAGGGTTACAGGCCATAAGCTCAACTCTCAGAAGTGGGTATGCATGGGAGGCAGATGTCTGCTACCCACTCGGACATGCGAGTGGGAACCTAGCTACACTCTGATGAAGAAGGACTTTGGAAATCGCTGTATTCAACTCAGATACACGTGGGTTCAGGCACAACGATTCCACATGCTTTTCGCACAACCTTTCCCTGCCACTAACATGAGGACGTTAGCAGCTCCTTCTACAGTCAAGCAGGATGCGGGAGGGTTGTGCCCTGTCCTTAGCTCTCACAGGGAAGCGTGCCTTGAAGCCAGCTGTCAACTAGCTGCATTCTTATGGCAGGGTGAAGGTAGCAGTATTCTGAGACAGGAGGTTCCCAGATTACCACTCTACTGCACCTGGAGATACCCTCCAGGTCTGCATTGTTAACTTGCGTCTCAGAAGCCTCTGGCAAACGTCTCTGGTGAAGACGTGCGAAACTCACTCTGCAGGCAGTGTGGAACTGTGAGGGACTGAGGGTGAGCTCAACTCTCAGAAGTAAGATGTTTTTGGACAAGGCGTTCAACTACCTACTCACGTATGGAACTTAGTATGTAGCACCAGTCTACCCCAGGAATTACTAGGAAATCGCTTGATTGAGCTTGGAGGCACTCGTCTTGTGTGCCGGGAGATTCCAGTTACCTCTCCCAACACTTGCGTCAAGCAGCGAGCCTAGGCCTTTTGGAAGCGAAAGGTAGCGGCAGGCAGGATGTAGGGTTACAGGCCATGAGCTCAACTCTCAGAAGTGTGTATGCATGGGAGGCAGATGTCTGCTACCCACTAGGACATGGGAGTTGGAACCTAGCTACACTCCTATTGAAGAAGGATGTTGGAAATCGCTGTATTCAACTCAGATACACGGGAGTTCAGGCCCAATGCTTACACATGCTTTTCCACAACCTATCCCAGCCACTAACATAAGGAGGTTAGCAGGTACGTCTACAGTCAGGCAGGATGCGGGAGGGTTCTGCCCTGTCCTCAACTCTCACAGGGAAGCATGCCTAGAAGCCAGCTCTCAACTAGCTGGATTCTTATGACAGTGTGAAGGTAGCAGTATTCTGAGTAAGGAGGTTCCCAGATTGCCACTCTACTGCACCTGGAGATACCGTCCAGGTCTGCATTGTTAACTTGCGTCTCAGAGGCCTCTGGCAAAAGTCTCTGGTGAAGACGTGGGAAACTCAGTCTGCAGGCAGTGTGGAACTGTGAGGGACTGAGGGTGAGCTCAACTCTCAGCAGTAAGATGATTTTGGACAAGGCGTTCAGCTACCTTCTCACATATGGAACTTAGTATGTAGCACCAGTCTACCCCAGGAATTACTGGGAAATCGCTGGATTGAGCTTGGAGGCACTAGTCTTGTGTGCCGGGAGATTCCAGTTACCTCTCCCAACACTTCGGTGAAGCAGCGAGCCTAGGCCTTTTGGAAGCGAAAGGTAGCTGCAGGCAGGAGGTAGGGTTACAGGCCATAAGCTCAACTCTAGAAGTGGGTATGCATGGGAAGCAGATGTCTGCTACCCACTCGGACATGCGAGTGGGAACCTAGCTACACTCTGATGAAGAAGGACTTTGGAAATCGCTGTATTCAACTCAGATACACGTGGGTTCAGGCACAACGATTCCACATGCTTTTCTCACAACCTTTCCCTGCCACTAACATGAGGACGTTAGCAGCTCCTTCTACAGTCAAGCAGGATGCGGGAGGGTTGTGCCCTGTCCTTAGCTCTCACAGGGAAGCATGCCTTGAAGCCAGCTGTCAACTAGCTGCATTCTTATGGCAGGGTGAAGGTAGCAGTATTCTGAGACAGGAGGTTCCCAGATTACCACTCTACTGCACCTGGAGATACCCTCCAGGTCTGCATTGTTAACTTGCGTCTCAGAAGCCTCTGGCAAAAGTCTCTGGTGAAGACGTGCGAAACTCACTCTGCAGGCAGTGTGGAACTGTGAGGGACTGTGGCTGAGCTCAACTCTCAGAAGTAAGATGTTTTTGGACAAGGCGTTCAACTACCTACTCACGTATGGAACTTAGTATGTAGCACCAGTCTACCCCAGGAATTACTAGGAAATCGCTTGATTGAGCTTGGAGGCACTCGTCTTGTGTGCCGGGAGATTCCAGTTACCTCTCCCAACACTTGCGTCAAGCAGCGAGCCTAGGCCTTTTGGAAGCGTAAGGTAGCGGCAGGCACGATGTAGGGTTACAGGCCATGAGCTCAACTCTCAGAAGTGTGTATGCATGGGAGGCAGATGTCTGCTACCCACTCGGACATGGGAGTTGGAACCTAGCTACACTCCTATTGAAGAAGGATGTTGGAAATCGCTGTATTCAACTCAGATACACGGGAGTTCAGGCCCAATGCTTACACATGCTTTTCCACAACCTATCCCAGCCACTAACATAAGGAGGTTAGCAGGTACGTCTACAGTCAGGCAGGATGCGGGAGGGTTCTGCCCTGTCCTCAGCTCTCACAGGGAAGCATGCCTAGAAGCCAGCTCTCAACTAGCTGCATTCTTATGACAGTGTGAAGGTAGCAGTATTCTGAGTAAGGAGGTTCCCAGATTACCACTCTACTGCACCTGGAGATACCGTCCAGGTCTGCATTGTTAACTTGCGTCTCAGAGGCCTCTGGCAAAAGTCTCTGGTGAAGACGTGCAAAACTCACTCTGCAGGCAGTGTGGAACTGTGAGGGACTGAGGGTGAGCTCACCTCTCAGCAGTAAGATGATTTTGGACAAGGCGTTCAGCTACCTTCTCACATATGGAACTTAGTATGTAGCACCAGTCTACCCCAGGAATTACTGGGAAATCGCTGGATTGAGCTTGGAGGCACTAGTCTTGTGTGCCGGGAGATTCCAGTTACCTCTCCCAACACTTCGGTGAAGCAGCGAGCCTAGGCCTTTTGGAAGCGAAAGGTAGCTGCAGGCAGGAGGTAGGGTTACAGGTCATAAGCTCAACCCTCAGAAGTGGGTATGCATGGGAGGCAGATGTCTGCTACCCACTCGGACATGCGAGTGGGAACCTAGCTACACTCTGATGAAGAAGGACTTTGGAAATCGCTGTATTCAACTCAGATACACGTGGGTTCAGGCACAACGATTCCACATGCTTTTCTCACAACCTTTCCCTGCCACTAACATGAGGACGTTAGCAGCTCCTTCTACAGTCAAGCAGGATGCGGGAGGGTTGTGCCCTGTCCTTAGCTCTCACAGGGAAGCATGCCTTGAAGCCAGCTGTCAACTAGCTGCATTCTTATGGCAGGGTGAAGGTAGCAGTATTCTGAGACAGGAGGTTCCCAGATTACCACTCTACTGCACCTGGAGATACCCTCCAGGTCTGCATTGTTAACTTGCGTCTCAGAAGCCTCTGGCAAACGTCTCTGGTGAAGACGTGCGAAACTCACTCTGCAGGCAGTGTGGAACTGTGAGGGACTGAGGGCGAGCTCAACTCTCAGAAGTAAGATGTTTTTGGACAAGGCGTTCAACTACCTACTCACGTATGGAACTTAGTATGTAGCACCAGTCTACCCCAGGAATTTCTAGGAAATCACTTGATTGAGCTTGGAGGCACTCGTCTTGTGTCCCGGGAGATTCCTCTTACCTCTCCCAACCCTTGCGTCAAGCAGCGAGCCTAGGCCTTTTGGAAGCGAAAGGTAGCAGCAGGCAGGATGTAGGGTTACAGGCCATAAGCTCAACTCTCAGAACTGTGTATGCATGGGAGGCAGATGTCTGCTACCCACTCGGACATGGGAGTTGGAACCTAGCTACACTCCTATTGAAGAAGGATGTTGGAAATCGCTGTATTCAACTCAGATACACGGGAGTTCAGGCCCAATGCTTACACATGCTTTTCCCACAACCTATCCAAGCCACTAACATAAGGAGGTTAACAGGTACGTCTACAGTCAGGCAGGATGCGGGAGGGATCTGCCCTGTCCTCAGCTCTCACAGGGAAGCATGCCTAGAAGCCAGCTCTCAACTAGCTGCATTCTTATGACAGTGTGAAGGTAGCAGTATTCTGAGTAAGGAGGTTCCCAGATTACCACTCTACTGCACCTGGAGATACCGTCCAGGTCTGCATTGTTTACTTGCGTCTCAGAGGCCTCTGGCAAAAGTCTCTGGTGAAGACGTGCAAAACTCACTCTGCAGGCAGTGTGGAACTGTGAGGGACTGAGGGTGAGCTCACCTCTCAGCAGTAAGATGATTTTGGACAAGGCGTTCAGCTACCTTCTCACATATGGAACTTAGTATGTAGCACCAGTCTACCCCAGGAATTACTGGGAAATCGCTGGATTGAGCTTGGAGGCACTAGTCTTGTGTGCCGGGAGATTCCAGTTACCTCTCCCAACACTTCGGTGAAGCAGCGAGCCTAGGCCTTTTGGAAGCGAAAGGTAGCTGCAGGCAGGAGGTAGGGTTACAGGCCATAAGCTCAACCCTCAGAAGAGGGTATGCATGGGAGGCAGATGTCTGCTACCCACTCGGACATGCGAGTGGGAACCTAGCTACACTCTGATGAAGAAGGACTTTGGAAATCGCTGTTTTCAACTCAGATACACGTGGGTTCAGGCACAACGATTCCACATGCTTTTCTCACAACCTTTCCCTGCCACTAACATGAGGACGTTAGCAGCTCCTTCTACAGTCAAGCAGGATGCGGGAGGGTTGTGCCCTGTCCTTAGCTCTCACAGGGAAGCATGCCTTGAAGCCAGCTGTCAACTAGCTGCATTCTTATGGCAGGGTGAAGGTAGCAGTATTCTGAGACAGGAGGTTCCCAGATTACCACTCTACTGCACCTGGAGATACCCTCCAGGTCTGCATTGTTAACTTGCGTCTCAGAAGCCTCTGGCAAACGTCTCTGGTGAAGACGTGCGAAACTCACTCTGCAGGCAGTGTGGAACTGTGAGGGACTGAGGGCGAGCTCAACTCTCAGAAGTAAGATGTTTTTGGACAAGGCGTTCAACTACCTACTCACGTATGGAACTTAGTATGTAGCACCAGTCTACCCCAGGAATTTCTAGGAAATCACTTGATTGAGCTTGGAGGCACTCGTCTTGTGTCCCGGGAGATTCCTCTTACCTCTCCCAACACTTGCGTCAAGCAGCGAGCCTAGGCCTTTTGGAAGCGAAAGGTAGCAGCAGGCAGGATGTAGGGTTACAGGCCATAAGCTCAACTCTCAGAACTGTGTATGCATGGGAGGCAGATGTCTGCTACGCACTCGGACATGGGAGTTGGAACCTAGCTACACTCCTATTGAAGAAGGATGTTGGAAATCGCTGTATTCAACTCAGATACACGGGAGTTCAGGCCCAATGCTTACACATGCTTTTCCCACAACCTATCCCAGCCACTAACATAAGGAGGTTAGCAGGTACGTCTACAGTCAGGCAGGATGCGGGAGGGATCTGCCCTATCCTCAGCTCTCACAGGGAAGCATGCCTAGAAGCCAGCTCTCAACTAGCTGCATTCTTATGACAGTGTGAAGGTAGCAGTATTCTGAGTAAGGAGGTTCCCAGATTACCACTCTACTGCACCTGGAGATACCGTCCAGGTCTGCATTGTTAACTTGCGTCTCAGAGGCTTCTGGCAAAAGTCTCTGGTGAAGACGTGCGAAACTCACTCTGCAGGCATTGTGGAACTGTGAGGGACTGATGGTGAGCTCACCTCTCAGCAGTAAGATGATTTTGGACAAGGCGTTCAGCTACCTTCTCACATATGGAACTTAGTATGTAGCACCAGTCTACCCCAGGAATTACTGGGAAATCGCTGGATTGAGCTTGGAGGCACTAGTCTTGTGTGCCGGGAGATTCCAGTTACCTCTCCCAACACTTCGGTGAAGCAGCGAGCCTAGGCCTTTTGGAAGCGAAAGGTAGCTGCAGGCAGGAGGTAGGGTTACAGGCCATAAGCTCAACTCTCAGAAGTGGGTATGCATGGCAGGCAGATGTCTGCTACCCACTCGGACATGCGAGTGGGAACCTAGCTACACTCTGATGAAGAAGGACTTTGGAAATCGCTGTATTCAACTCAGATACACGTGGGTTCAGGCACAACGATTCCACATGCTTTTCTCACCACCTTTCCCTGCCAATAACATGAGGACGTTAGCAGCTCCTTCTACAGTCAAGCAGGATGCGGGAGGGTTGTGCCCTGTCCTTAGCTCTCACAGGGAAGCATGCCTTGAAGCCAGCTGTCAACTAGCTGCATTCTTATGGCAGGGTGAAGGTAGCAGTATTCTGAGACAGGAGGTTCCCAGATTACCACTCTACTGCACCTGGAGATACCCTCCAGGTCTGCATTGTTAACTTGCGTCTCAGAAGCCTCTGGCAAAAGTCTCTGGTGAAGACGTGCGAAACTCACTCTGCAGGCAGTGTGGAACTGTGAGGGACTCTGGGTGAGCTCAACTCTCAGAAGTAAGATGTTTTTGGACAAGGCGTTCAACTACCTACTCACGTATGGAACTTAGTATGTAGCACCAGTCTACCCCAGGAATTACTAGGAAATCGCTTGATTGAGCTTGGAGGCACTCGTCTTGTGTGCCGGGAGATTCCAGTTACCTCTCCCAACACTTGCGTCAAGCAGCGAGCCTAGGCCTTTTGGAAGCGTAAGGTAGCGGCAGGCACGATGTAGGGTTACAGGCCATGAGCTCAACTCTCAGAAGTGTGTATGCATGGGAGGCAGATGTCTGCTACCCACTCGGACATGGGAGTTGGAACCTAGCTACACTCCTATTGAAGAAGGATGTTGGAAATCGCTGTATTCAACACAGATACACGGGAGTTCAGGCCCAATGCTTACACATGCTTTTCCACAACCTATCCCAGCCACTAACATAAGGAGGTTAGCAGGTACGTCTACAGTCAGGCAGGATGCGGGAGGGTTCTGCCCTGTCCTCAGCTCTCACAGGGAAGCATGCCTAGAAGCCAGCTCTCAACTAGCTGCATTCTTATGACAGTGTGAAGGTAGCAGTATTCTGAGTAAGGAGGTTCCCAGATTACCACTCTCCTGCACCTGGAGATACCGTCCAGGTCTGCATTGTTAACTTGCGTCTCAGAGGCCTCTGGCAAAAGTCTCTGGTGAAGACGTGCAAAACTCACTCTGCAGGCAGTGTGGAACTGTGAGGGACTGAGGGTGAGCTCACCTCTCAGCAGTAAGATGATTTTGGACAAGGCGTTCAGCTACCTTCTCACATATGGAACTTAGTATGTAGCACCAGTCTACCCCAGGAATTACTGGGAAATCGCTGGATTGAGCTTGGAGGCACTAGTCTTGTGTGCCGGCAGATTCCAGTTACCTCTCCCAACACTTCGGTGAAGCAGCGAGCCTAGGCCTTTTGGAAGCGAAACGTAGCTGCAGGCAGGAGGTAGGGTTACAGGCCATAAGCTCAACTCTCAGAAGTGGGTATGCATGGGAGGCAGATGTCTGCTACCCACTCGGACATGCGAGTGGGAACCTAGCTACACTCTGATGAAGAAGGACTTTGGAAATCGCTGTATTCAACTCAGATACACGTGGGTTCAGGCACAACGATTCCACATGCTTTTCTCACAACCTTTCCCTGCCACTAACATGAGGACGTTAGCAGCTCCTTCTACAGTCAAGCAGGATGCGGGAGGGTTGTGCCCTGTCCTTAGCTCTCACAGGGAAGCATGCCTTGAAGCCAGCTGTCAACTAGCTGCATTCTTATGGCAGGGTGAAGGTAGCAGTATTCTGAGACAGGAGGTTCCCAGATTACCACTCTACTGCACCTGGAGATACCCTCCAGGTCTGCATTGTTAACTTGCGTCTCAGAAGCCTCTGGCAAACGTCTCTGGTGAAGACGTGCGAAACTCACTCTGCAGGCAGTGTGGAACTGTGAGGGACTGAGGGCGAGCTCAACTCTCAGAAGTAAGATGTTTTGGACAAAGCGTTCAACTACCTACTCACGTATGGAACTTAGTATGTAGCACCAGTCTCCCCCAGGAATTTCTAGGAAATCACTTGATTGAGCTTGGAGGCACTCGTCTTGTGTCCCGGGAGATTCCTCTTACCTCTCCCAACACTTGCGTCAAGCAGCGAGCCTAGGCCTTTTGGAAGCGAAAGGTAGCAGCAGGCAGGATGTAGGGTTACAGGCCATAAGCTCAACTCTCAGAACTGTGTATGCATGGGAGGCAGATGTCTGCTACCCACTCGGACATGGGAGTTGGAACCTAGCTACACTCCTATTGAAGAAGGATGTTGGAAATCGCTGTATTCAACTCAGATACACGGGAGTTCAGGCCCAATGCTTACACATGCTTTTCCCACAACCTATCCCAGCCACTAACATAAGGAGGTTAGCAGGTACGTCTACACTCAGGCAGGATGCGGGAGGGATCTGCCCTGTCCTCAGCTCTCACAGGGAAGCATGCCTAGAAGCCAGCTCTCAACTAGCTGCATTCTTATGACAGTGTGAAGGTAGCAGTATTCTGAGACAGGAGGTTCCCAGATTACCACTCTACTGCACCTGGAGATACCCTCCAGGTCTGCATTGTTAACTTGCGTCTCATAGCCTCTGGCAAACGTCTCTGGGGAAGACGTGCGAAACTCACTCTGCAGGCAGTGTGGAACTGTGAGGGACTGAGGGTGAGCTCATCTCTCAGAAGTAAGATGTTTTTGGACAAGGCGTTCAACTACCTACTCACGTATGGAACTTAGTATGTAGCACCAGTCTACCCCAGGAATTACTGGGAAATCGCTGGATTGAGCTTGGAGGCACTCGTCTTGTGTGCCGGGAGATTCCAGTTACCTCTCCCAACACTTGCGTCAAGCAGCGAGCCTAGGCCTTTTGGAAGCGTAAGGTAGTGGCAGGCACGATGTAGGGTTACAGGCCATGAGCTCAACTCTCAGAAGTGTGTATGCATGGGAGGCAGATGTCTGCTACCCACTCGGACATGGGAGTTGGAACCTAGCTACACTCCTATTGAAGAAGGATGTTGGAAATCGCTGTATTCAACTCAGATACACGGGAGTTCAGGCCCAATGCTTACACATGCTTTTCCACAACCTATCCCAGCCACTAACATAAGGAGGTTAGCAGGTACGTCTATAGTCAGGCAGGATGCGGGAGGGATCTGCCCTGTCCTCAGCTCTCACAGGGAAGCATGCCTAGAAGCCAGCTCTCAACTAGCTGCATTCTTATGACAGTGTGAAGGTAGCAGTATTCTGAGTAAGGAGGTTCCCAGATTACCACTCTACTGCACCTGGAGATACCCTCCAGGTCTGCATTGTTAACTTGCGTCTCAGAGGCCTCTGGCAAAAGTCTCTGGTGAAGACGTGGGAAACTCACTCTGCAGGCAGTGTGGAACTGTGAGGGACTGAGGGTGAGCTCAACTCTCAGCAGTAAGAGGATTTTGGACAAGGCGTTCAGCTACCTTCTCACATATGGAACTTAGTATGTAGCACCAGTCTACCCCAGGAATTACTGGGAAATCGCTGGATTGAGCTTGGAGGCACTAGTCTTGTGTGCCGGCAGATTCCAGTTACCTCTCCCAACACTTCGGTGAAGCAGCGAGCCTACGCCTTTTGGAAGCGAAAGGTAGCTGCAGGCAGGAGGTAGGGTTACAGGCCATAAGCTCAACTCTCAGAAGTGGGTATGCATGGCAGGCAGATGTCTGCTACCCACTCGGACATGCGAGTGGGAACCTAGCTACACTCTGATGAAGAAGGACTTTGGAAATCGCTGTATTCAACTCAGATACACGTGGGTTCAGGCACAACGATTCCACATGCTTTTCTCACAACCTTTCCCTGCCACTAACATGAGGACGTTAGCAGCTCCTTCTACAGTCAAGCAGGATGCGGGAGGGTTGTGCCCTGTCCTTAGCTCTCACAGGGAAGCATGCCTTGAAGCCAGCTGTCAACTAGCTGCATTCTTATGGCAGGGTGAAGGTAGCAGTATTCTGAGTAAGGAGGTTCCCAGATTACCACTCTACTGCACCTGGAGATACCCTCCAGGTCTGCATTGTTAACTTGCGTCTCAGAAGCCTCTGGCAAAAGTCTCTGGTGAAGACGTGCGAAACTCACTCTGCAGGCAGTGTGGAACTGTGAGGGACTGTGGGTGAGCTCAACTCTCAGAAGTAAGATGTTTTTGGACAAGGCGTTCAACTACCTACTCACTTATGGAACTTAGTATGTAGCACCAGTCTACCCCAGGAATTACTAGGAAATCGCTTGATTGAGCTTGGAGGCACTCGTCTTGTGTGCCGGGAGATTCCAGTTACCTCTCCCAACACTTGCGTCAAGCAGCGAGCCTAGGCCTTTTGGAAGCGAAAGGTAGCGGCAGGCACGATGTAGGGTTACAGGCCATGAGCTCAACTCTCAGAAGTGTGTATGCATGGGAGGCAGATGTCTGCTACCCACTCGGACATGGGAGTTGGAACCTTGCTACACTCCTATTGAAGAAGGATGTTGGAAATCGCTCTATTCAACTCAGATACACGGGAGTTCAGGCCCAATGCTTACACATGCTTTTCCACAACCTATCCCAGCCACTAATATAAGGAGGTTAGCATGTACGTCTACAGTCAGGCAGGATGCGGGAGGGTTCTGCCCTGTCCTCAACTCTCACAGGGAAGCATGCCTAGAAGCCAGCTCTCAACTAGCTGGATTCTTATGACAGTGTGAAGGTAGCAGTATTCTGAGTAAGGAGGTTCCCAGATTGCCACTCTACTGCACCTGGAGATACCGTCCAGGTCTGCATTGTTAACTTGCGTCTCAGAGGCCTCTGGCAAAAGTCTCTGGTGAAGACGTGGGAAACTCAGTCTGCAGGCAGTGTGGAACTGTGAGGGACTGAGGGTGAGCTCAACTCTCAGCAGTAAGATGATTTTGGACAAGGCGTTCAGCTACCTTCTCACATATGGAACTTAGTATGTAGCACCAGTCTACCCCAGGAATTACTGGGAAATCGCTGGATTGAGCTTGGAGGCACTAGTCTTGTGTGCCGGGAGATTCCAGTTACCTCTCCCAACAGTTCGGTGAAGCAGCGAGCCTAGGCCTTTTGGAAGCGAAAGGTAGCTGCAGGCAGGAGGTAGGGTTACAGGCCATAAGCTCAACTCTAGAAGTGGGTATGCATGGGAAGCAGATGTATGCTACCCACTCGGACATGCGAGTGGGAACCTAGCTACACTCTGATGAAAAAGGACTTTGGAAATCGCTGTATTCAACTCAGATACACGTGGTTTCAGGCACAACGATTCCACATGCTTTTCTCACAACCTTTCCCTGCCACTAACATGAGGACGTTAGCAGCTCCTTCTACAGTCAAGCAGGATGCGGGAGGGTTGTGCCCTGTCCTTAGCTCTCACAGGGAAGCATGCCTTGAAGCCACATGTCAACTAGCTGCATTCTTATGGCAGGGTGAAGGTAGCAGTATTCTGAGACAGGAGGTTCCCAGATTACCACTCTACTGCACCTGGAGATACCCTCCAGGTCTGCATTGTTAACTTGCGTCTCAGAAGCCTCTGGCAAACGTCTCTGGTGAAGACGTGCGAAACTCACTCTGCAGGCAGTGTGGAACTGTGAGGGACTGAGGGTGAGCTCACCTCTCAGCAGTAAGATGATTTTGGACAAGGCGTTCAGCTACCTTCTCACATATGGAACTTAGTATGTAGCACCAGTCTACCCCAGGAATTACTGGGAAATCGCTGGATTGAGCTTGGAGGCACTAGTCTTGTGTGCCGGCAGATTCCAGTTACCTCTCCCAACACTTCGGTGAAGCAGCGAGCCTAGGCCTTTTGGAAGCGAAAGGTAGCTGCAGGCAGGAGGTAGGGTTACAGGCCATAAGCTCAACTCTCAGAAGTGGGTATGCATGGCAGGCAGATGTCTGCTACCCACTCGGACATGCGAGTGGGAACCTAGCTACACTCTGATGAAGAAGGACTTTGGAAATCGCTGTATTCAACTCAGATACACGTGGGTTCAGGCACAACGATTCCACATGCTTTTCTCACAACCTTTCCCTGCCACTAACATGAGGACGTTAGCAGCTCCTTCTACAGTCAAGCAGGATGCGGGAGGGTTGTGCCCTGTCCTTAGCTCTCACAGGGAAGCATGCCTTGAAGCCAGCTGTCAACTAGCTGCATTCTTATGGCAGGGTGAAGGTAGCAGTATTCTGAGACAGGAGGTTCCCAGATTACCACTCTACTGCACCTGGAGATACCCTCCAGGTCTGCATTGTTAACTTGCGTCTCAGAAGCCTCTGGCAAAAGTCTCTGGTGAAGACGTGCGAAACTCACTCTGCAGGCAGTGTGGAACTGTGAGGGACTGTGGGGGAGCTCACCTCTCAGAAGTAAGATGTTTTTGGACAAGGCGTTCAACTACCTACTCACTTATGGAACTTAGTATGTAGCACCAGTCTACCCCAGGAATTACTAGGAAATCGCTTGATTGAGCTTGGAGGCACTCGTCTTGTGTGCCGGGAGATTCCAGTTACCTCTCCCAACACTTGCGTCAAGCAGCGAGCCTAGGCCTTTTGGAAGCGAAAGGTAGCGGCAGGCACGATGTAGGGTTACAGGCCATGAGCTCAACTCTCAGAAGTGTGTATGCATGGGAGGCAGATGTCTGCTACCCACTCGGACATGGGAGTTGGAACCTAGCTACACTCCTATTGAAGAAGGATGTTGGAAATCGCTGTATTCAACTCAGATACACGGGAGTTCAGGCCCAATGCTTACACATGCTTTTCCACAACCTATCCCAGCCACTAATATAAGGAGGTTAGCAGGTACGTCTACAGTCAGGCAGGATGCGGGAGGGTTCTGCCCTGTCCTCAACTCTAACAGGGAAGCATGCCTAGAAGCCAGCTCTCAACTAGCTGCATTCTTATGACAGTGTGAAGGTAGCAGTATTCTGAGTAAGGAGGTTCCCAGATTGCCACTCTACTGCACCTGGAGATACCGTCCAGGTCTGCATTGTTAACTTGCGTCTCAGAGGCCTCTGGCAAAAGTCTCTGGTGAAGACGTGGGAAACTCAGTCTGCAGGCAGTGTGGAACTGTGAGGGACTGAGGGTGAGCTCAACTCTCAGCAGTAAGATGATTTTGGACAAGGCGTTCAGCTACCTTCTCACATATGGAACTTAGTATGTAGCACCAGTCTACCCCAGGAATTACTGGGAAATCGCTGGATTGAGCTTGGAGGCACTAGTCTTGTGTGCCGGGAGATTCCAGTTACCTCTCCCAACACTTCGGTGAAGCAGCGAGCCTAGGCCTTTTGGAAGCGAAAGGTAGCTGCAGGCAGGAGGTAGGGTTACAGGCCATAAGCTCATCTCTAGAAGTGGGTATGCATGGGAAGCAGATGTATGCTACCCACTCGGACATGCGAGTGGGAACCTAGCTACACTCTGATGAAAAAGGACTTTGGAAATCGCTGTATTCAACTCAGATACACGTGGTTTCAGGCACAACGATTCCACATGCTTTTCTCACAACCTTTCCCTGCCACTAACATGAGGACGTTAGCAGCTCCTTCTACAGTCAAGCAGGATGCGGGAGGGTTGTGCCCTGTCCTTAGCTCTCACAGGGAAGCATGCCTTGAAGCCACATGTCAACTAGCTGCATTCTTATGGCAGGGTGAAGGTAGCAGTATTCTGAGACAGGAGGTTCCCAGATTACCACTCTACTGCACCTGGAGATACCCTCCAGGTCTGCATTGTTAACTTGCGTCTCATAGCCACTGGCAAACGTCTCTGGTGAAGACGTGCGAAACTCACTCTGCAGGCAGTGTGGAACTGTGAGGGACTGAGGGTGAGCTCAACTCTCAGAAGTAAGATGTTTTTGGACAAGGCGTTCAACTACCTACTCTCGTATGGAACTTAGTATGTAGCACCAGTCTACCCCAGGAATAACTAGGAAATCGCTTGATTGAGCTTGGAGGCACTCGTCTTGTGTGCTGGGAGATTCCAGTTACCTCTCCCACACTTGCGTCAAGCAGCGAGCCTAGGCCTTTTGGAAGCGTAAGGTAGTGGCAGGCACGATGTAGGGTTACAGGCCATGAGCTCAACTCTCAGAAGTGTGTATGCATGGGAGGCAGATGTCTGCTACCCAGTCGGACATGGGAGTTGGAACCTAGCTACACTCCTATTGAAGAAGGATGTTGGAAATCGCTGTATTCAACTCAGATACACGGGAGTTCAGGCCCAATGCTTACACATGCTTTTCCACAACCTATCCCAGCCACTAACATAAGGAGGTTAGCAGGTACGTCTATAGTCAGGCAGGATGCGGGAGGGTTCTGCCCTGTCCTCAGCTCTCACAGGGAAGCATGCCTAGAAGCCAGCTCTCAACTAGCTGCATTCTTATGACAGTGTGAAGGTAGCAGTATTCTGAGTAAGGAGGTTCCCAGATTACCACTCTACTACACCTGGAGATACCCTCCAGGTCTGCATTGTTAACTTGCGTCTCAGAGGCATCTGGCAAAAGTCTCTGGTGAAGACGTGCGAAACTCTCTCTGCAGGCAGTGTGGAACTGTGAGGGACTGAGGGTGAGCTCACCTCTCAGCAGTAAGATGATTTTGGACAAGGCGTTCAGCTACCTTCTCACATATGGAACTTAGTATGTAGCACCAGTCTACCGCAGGAATTACTGGGAAATCGCTGGATTGAGCTTGGAGGCACTAGTCTTGTGTGCCGGCAGATTCCAGTTACCTCTCCCAACACTTCGGTGAAGCAGCGAGCCTAGGCCTTTTGGAAGCGAAAGGTAGCTGCAGGCAGGAGGTAGGGTTACAGGCCATAAGCTCAACTCTCAGAAGTGGGTATGCATGGCAGGCAGATGTCTGCTACCCACTCGGACATGCGAGTGGGAACCTAGCTACACTCTGATGAAGAAGGACTTTGGAAATCGCTGTATTCAACTCAGATACACGTGGGTTCAGGCACAACGATTCCACATGCTTTTCTCACAACCTTTCCCTGTCACTAACATGAGGACGTTAGCAGCTCCTTCTACAGTCAAGCAGGATGCGGGAGGGTTCTGCCCTGTCCTTAGCTCTCACAGGGAAGCATGCCTTGAAGCCAGCTGTCAACTAGCTGCATTCTTATGGCAGGGTCAAGGTAGCAGTATTCTGAGAGAGGAGGTTCCCAGATTACCACTCTACTGCACCTGGAGATACCCTCCAGGTCTGCATTGTTAACTTGCGTCTCAGAAGCCTCTGGCAAACGTCTCTGGTGAAGACGTGCGAAACTCACTCTGCAGGCAGTGTGGAACTGTGAGGGACTGTGGGTGAGCTCAACTCTCAGAAGTAAGATGTTTTTGGACAAGGCGTTCAACTACCTACTCACTTATGGAACTTAGTATGTAGCACCAGTCTACCCCAGGAATTACTAGGAAATCGTTTGATTGAGCTTGGAGGCACTCGTCTTGTGTGCCGGGAGATTCCAGTTACCTCTCCCAACACTTGCGTCAAGCAGCGAGCCTAGGCCTTTTGGAAGCGTAAGGTAGCGGCAGGCACGATGTAGGGTTACAGGCCATGAGCTCAACTCTCAGAAGTGTGTATGCATGGGAGGCAGATGTCTGCTACTCCCTCGGACATGGGAGTTGGAACCTAGCTACACTCCTATTGAAGAAGGATGTTGGAAATCGCTGTATTCAACTCAGATACACGGGAGTTCAGGCCCAATGCTTACACATGCTTTTCCACAACCTATCCCAGCCACTAACATAAGGAGGTTAGCAGGTACGTCTACAGTCAGGCAGGATGTTGGAGGGTTCTGCCCTGTCCTCAACTCTCACAGGGAAGCATGCCTAGAAGCCAGCTCTCAACTAGCTGCATTCTTATGACAGTGTGAAGGTAGCAGTATTCTGAGTAAGGAGGTTCCCAGATTGCCACTCTACTGCACCTGGAGATACCGTCCAGGTCTGCATTGTTAACTTGCGTCTCAGAGGCCTCTGGCAAAAGTCTCTGGTGAAGACGTGGGAAACTCAGTCTGCAGGCAGTGTGGAACTGTGAGGGACTGAGGGTGAGCTCAACTCTCAGCAGTAAGATGATTTTGGACAAGGCGTTCAGCTACCTTCTCACATATGGAACTTAGTATGTAGCACCAGTCTACCCCAGGAATTACTGGGAAATCGCTGGATTGACCTTGGAGGCACTAGTCTTGTGTGCCGGGAGATTCCAGTTACCTCTCCCAACACTTCGGTGAAGCAGCGAGCCTAGGCCTTTTGGAAGCGAAAGGTAGCTGCAGGCAGGAGGTAGGGTTACAGGCCATAAGCTCAACTCTAGAAGTGGGTATGCATGGGAAGCAGATGTCTGCTACCCACTCGGACATGCGAGTGGGAACCTAGCTACACTCTGATGAAGAAGGACTTTGGAAATCGCTGTATTCAACTCAGATACACGTGGGTTCAGGCACAACGATTCCACATGCTTTTCTCACAACCTTTCCCTGTCACTAACATGAGGACGTTAGCAGCTCCTTCTACAGTCAAGCAGGATGCGGGAGGGTTCTGCCCTGTCCTTAGCTCTCACAGGGAAGCATGCCTTGAAGCCAGCTGTCAACTAGCTGCATTCTTATGGCAGGGTGAAGGTAGCAGTATTCTGAGACAGGAGGTTCCCAGATTACCACTCTACTGCACCTGGAGATACCCTCCAGGTCTGCATTGTTAACTTGCGTCTCAGAAGCCTCTGGCAAACGTCTCTGGTGAAGACGTGCGAAACTCACTCTGCAGGCAGTGTGGAACTGTGAGGGACTGAGGGTGAGCTCAGCTCTCAGAAGTAAGATGTTTTTGGACAAGGCGTTCAACTACCTACTCACGTATGGAACTTAGTATGTAGCACCAGTCTACCCCAGGAATTACAAGGAAATCGCTTGATTGAGCTGGGAGGCACTAGTCTTGTGTGCCGGGAGATTCCAGTTACCTCTCCCAACACTTGCGTCAAGCAGCGAGCCTAGGCCTTTTGGAAGCGTAAGGTAGCGGCAGGCACGATGTAGGGTTACAGGCCATGAGCTCAACTCTCAGAAGTGTGTATGCATAGGAGGCAGATGTCTGCTACCCACTCGGACATGGGAGTTGGAACCTAGCTACACTCCTATTGAAGAAGGATGTTGGAAATCGCTGTATTCAACTCAGATACACGGGAGTTCAGGCCCAATGCTTACACATGCTTTTCCACAACCTATCCCAGCCACTAACATAAGGAGGTTAGCAGGTACGTCTACAGTCAGGCAGGATGCGGGAGGGTTCTGCCCTGTCCTCAGCTCTCACAGGGAAGCATGCCTAGAAGCCAGCTCTCAACTAGCTGCATTCTTATGACAGTGTGAAGGTAGCAGTATTCTGAGTAAGGAGGTTCCCAGATTACCACTCTACTGCACCTGGAGATACCCTCCAGGTCTGCATTGTTAACTTGCGTCTCAGAGGCCTCTGGCAAAAGTCTCTGGTGAAGACGTGCGAAACTCACTCCGCAGGCAGTGTGGAACTGTGAGGGACTGAGGGTGAGCTCACCTCTCAGCAGTAAGATGATTTTGGACAAGGCGTTCAGCTACCTTCTCACATATGGAACTTAGTATGTAGCACCAGTCTACCCCAGGAATTACTGGGAAATCGCTGGATTGACCTTGGAGGCACTAGTCTTGTGTGCCGGGAGATTCCAGTTACCTCTCCCAACACTTCGGTGAAGCAGCGAGCCTAGGCCTTTTGGAAGCGAAAGGTAGCTGCAGGCAGGAGGTAGGGTTACAGGCCATAAGCTCAACTCTAGAAGTGGGTATGCATGGGAAGCAGATGTCTGCTACCCACTCGGACATGCGAGTGGGAACCTAGCTACACTCTGATGAAGAAGGACTTTGGAAATCGCTGTATTCAACTCAGATACACGTGGGTTCAGGCACAACGATTCCACATGCTTTTCTCACAACCTTTCCCTGTCACTAACATGAGGACGTTAGCAGCTCCTTCTACAGTCAAGCAGGATGCGGGAGGGTTCTGCCCTGTCCTTAGCTCTCACAGGGAAGCATGCCTTGAAGCCAGCTGTCAACTAGCTGCATTCTTATGGCAGGGTGAAGGTAGCAGTATTCTGAGACAGGAGGTTCCCAGATTACCACTCTACTGCACCTGGAGATACCCTCCAGGTCTGCATTGTTAACTTGCGTCTCAGAAGCCTCTGGCAAACGTCTCTGGTGAAGACGTGCGAAACTCACTCTGCAGGCAGTGTGGAACTGTGAGGGACTGAGGGTGAGCTCAGCTCTCAGAAGTAAGATGTTTTTGGACAAGGCGTTCAACTACCTACTCACGTATGGAACTTAGTATGTAGCACCAGTCTACCCCAGGAATTACAAGGAAATCGCTTGATTGAGCTTGGAGGCACTAGTCTTGTGTGCCGGGAGATTCCAGTTACCTCTCCCAACACTTGCGTCAAGCAGCGAGCCTAGGCCTTTTGGAAGCGTAAGGTAGCGGCAGGCACGATGTAGGGTTACAGGCCATGAGCTCAACTCTCAGAAGTGTGTATGCATAGGAGGCAGATGTCTGCTACCCACTCGGACATGGGAGTTGGAACCTAGCTACACTCCTATTGAAGAAGGATGTTGGAAATCGCTGTATTCAACTCAGATACACGGGAGTTCAGGCCCAATGCTTACACATGCTTTTCCACAACCTATCCCAGCCACTAACATAAGGAGGTTAGCAGGTACGTCTACAGTCAGGCAGGATGCGGGAGGGTTCTGCCCTGTCCTCAGCTCTCACAGGGAAGCATGCCTAGAAGCCAGCTCTCAACTAGCTGCATTCTTATGACAGTGTGAAGGTAGCAGTATTCTGAGTAAGGAGGTTCCCAGATTACCACTCTACTGCACCTGGAGATACCCTCCAGGTCTGCATTGTTAACTTGCGTCTCAGAGGCCTCTGGCAAAAGTCTCTGGTGAAGACGTGCGAAACTCACTCCGCAGGCAGTGTGGAACTGTGAGGGACTGAGGGTGAGCTCACCTCTCAGCAGTAAGATGATTTTGGACAAGGCGTTCAGCTACCTTCTCACATATGGAACTTAGTATGTAGCACCAGTCTACCCCAGGAATTACTGGGAAATCGCTTGGATTGAGCTTGGAGGCACTAGTCTTGTGTGCCGGCAGATTCCAGTTACCTCTCCCAACACTTCGGTGAAGCAGCGAGCCTAGGCCTTTTGGAAGCGAAAGGTAGCTGCAGGCAGGAGGTAGGGTTACAGGCCATAAGCTCAACTCTCAGAAGTGGGTATGCATGGGAGGCAGATGTCTGCTACCCACTCGGACATGCGAGTGGGAACCTAGCTACACTCTGATGAAGAAGGACTTTGGAAATCGCTGTATTCAACTCAGATACACGTGGGTTCAGGCACAACGATTCCACATGCTTTTCGCACAACCTTTCCCTGCCACTAACATGAGGACGTTAGCAGCTCCTTCTACAGTCAAGCAGGATGCGGGAGGGTTGTGCCCTGTCCTTAGCTCTCACAGGGAAGCATGCCTTGAAGCCAGCTGTCAACTAGCTGCATTCTTATGGCAGGGTGAAGGTAGCAGTATTCTGAGACAGGAGGTTCCCAGATTACCACTCTACTGCACCTGGAGATACCCTCCAGGTCTGCATTGTTAACTTGCGTCTCAGAAGCCTCTGGCAAACGTCTCTGGTGAAGACGTGCGAAACTCACTCTGCAGGCAGTGTGGAACTGTGAGGGACTGAGGGTGAGCTCAACTCTCAGAAGTAAGATGTTTTTGGACAAGGCGTTCAACTACCTACTCACTTATGGAACTTAGTATGTAGCACCAGTCTACCCCTGGAATTACTAGGAAATCGCTTGATTGAGCTTGGAGGCACTCGTCTTGTGTGCCGGGAGATTCCAGTTACCTCTCCCAACACTTGCGTCAAGCAGCGAGCCTAGGCCTTTTGGAAGCGAAAGGTAGCGGCAGGCAGGATGTAGGGTTACAGGCCATGAGCTCAACTCTCAGAAGTGTGTATGCATGGGAGGCAGATGTCTGCTACCCACTCGGACATGGGAGTTGGAACCTAGCTACACTCCTATTGAAGAAGGATGTTGGAAATCGCTGTATTCAACTCAGATACACGGGAGTTCAGGCCCAATGCTTACACATGCTTTTCCACAACCTATCCCAGCCACTAACATAAGGAGGTTAGCAGGTACGTCTACAGTCAGGCAGGATGCGGGAGGGTTCTGCCCTGTCCTCAGCTCTCACAGGGAAGCATGCCTAGAAGCCAGCTCTCAACTAGCTGCATTCTTATGACAGTGTGAAGGTAGCAGTATTCTGAGTAAGGAGGTTCCCAGATTACCACTCTACTGCACCTGGAGATACCGTCCAGGTCTGCATTGTTAACTTGCGTCTCAGAGGCCTCTGGCAAAAGTCTCTGGTGAAGACGTGCGAAACTCACTCTGCAGGGAGTGTGGAACTGTGAGGGACTGAGGGTGAGCTCACCTCTCAGCAGTAAGATGATTTTGGACAAGGCGTTCAGCTACCTTCTCACATATGGAACTTAGAATGTAGCACCAGTCTACCCCAGGAATTACTGGGAAATCGCTGGATTGACCTTGGAGGCACTAGTCTTGTGTGCCGGGAGATTCCAGTTACCTCTCCCAACACTTCGGTGAAGCAGCGAGCCTAGGCCTTTTGGAAGCGAAAGGAGCTGCAGGCAGGAGGTAGGGTTACAGGCCATAAGCTCAACTCTAGAAGTGGGTATGCATGGGAAGCAGATGTCTGCTACCCACTCGGACATGCGAGTGGGAACCTAGCTACACTCTGATGAAGAAGGACTTTGGAAATCGCTGTATTCAACTCAGATACACGTGGGTTCAGGCACAACGATTCCACATGCTTTTCTCACAACCTTTCCCTGTCACTAACATGAGGACGTTAGCAGCTCCTTCTACAGTCAAGCAGGATGCGGGAGGGTTCTGCCCTGTCCTTAGCTCTCACAGGGAAGCATGCCTTGAAGCCAGCTGTCAACTAGCTGCATTCTTATGGCAGGGTGAAGGTAGCAGTATTCTGAGACAGGAGGTTCCCAGATTACCACTCTACTGCACCTGGAGATACCCTCCAGGTCTGCATTGTTAACTTGCGTCTCAGAAGCCTCTGGCAAACGTCTCTGGTGAAGACGTGCGAAACTCACTCTGCAGGCAGTGTGGAACTGTGAGGGACTGAGGGTGAGCTCAGCTCTCAGAAGTAAGATGTTTTTGGACAAGGCGTTCAACTACCTACTCACGTATGGAACTTAGTATGTAGCACCAGTCTACCCCAGGAATTACAAGGAAATCGCTTGATTGAGCTTGGAGGCACTAGTCTTGTGTGCCGGGAGATTCCAGTTACCTCTCCCAACACTTGCGTCAAGCAGCGAGCCTAGGCCTTTTGGAAGCGTAAGGTAGCGGCAGGCACGATGTAGGGTTACAGGCCATGAGCTCAACTCTCAGAAGTGTGTATGCATAGGAGGCAGATGTCTGCTACCCACTCGGACATGGGAGTTGGAACCTAGCTACACTCCTATTGAAGAAGGATGTTGGAAATCGCTGTATTCAACTCAGATACACGGGAGTTCAGGCCCAATGCTTACACATGCTTTTCCACAACCTATCCCAGCCACTAACATAAGGAGGTTAGCAGGTACGTCTACAGTCAGGCAGGATGCGGGAGGGTTCTGCCCTGTCCTCAGCTCTCACAGGGAAGCATGCCTAGAAGCCAGCTCTCAACTAGCTGCATTCTTATGACAGTGTGAAGGTAGCAGTATTCTGAGTAAGGAGGTTCCCAGATTACCACTCTACTGCACCTGGAGATACCCTCCAGGTCTGCATTGTTAACTTGCGTCTCAGAGGCCTCTGGCAAAAGTCTCTGGTGAAGACGTGCGAAACTCACTCCGCAGGCAGTGTGGAACTGTGAGGGACTGAGGGTGAGCTCACCTCTCAGCAGTAAGATGATTTTGGACAAGGCGTTCAGCTACCTTCTCACATATGGAACTTAGTATGTAGCACCAGTCTACCCCAGGAATTACTGGGAAATCGCTTGGATTGAGCTTGGAGGCACTAGTCTTGTGTGCCGGCAGATTCCAGTTACCTCTCCCAACACTTCGGTGAAGCAGCGAGCCTAGGCCTTTTGGAAGCGAAAGGTAGCTGCAGGCAGGAGGTAGGGTTACAGGCCATAAGCTCAACTCTCAGAAGTGGGTATGCATGGGAGGCAGATGTCTGCTACCCACTCGGACATGCGAGTGGGAACCTAGCTACACTCTGATGAAGAAGGACTTTGGAAATCGCTGTATTCAACTCAGATACACGTGGGTTCAGGCACAACGATTCCACATGCTTTTCGCACAACCTTTCCCTGCCACTAACATGAGGACGTTAGCAGCTCCTTCTACAGTCAAGCAGGATGCGGGAGGGTTGTGCCCTGTCCTTAGCTCTCACAGGGAAGCATGCCTTGAAGCCAGCTGTCAACTAGCTGCATTCTTATGGCAGGGTGAAGGTAGCAGTATTCTGAGACAGGAGGTTCCCAGATTACCACTCTACTGCACCTGGAGATACCCTCCAGGTCTGCATTGTTAACTTGCGTCTCAGAAGCCTCTGGCAAACGTCTCTGGTGAAGACGTGCGAAACTCACTCTGCAGGCAGTGTGGAACTGTGAGGGACTGAGGGTGAGCTCAACTCTCAGAAGTAAGATGTTTTTGGACAAGGCGTTCAACTACCTACTCACTTATGGAACTTAGTATGTAGCACCAGTCTACCCCTGGAATTACTAGGAAATCGCTTGATTGAGCTTGGAGGCACTCGTCTTGTGTGCCGGGAGATTCCAGTTACCTCTCCCAACACTTGCGTCAAGCAGCGAGCCTAGGCCTTTTGGAAGCGAAAGGTAGCGGCAGGCAGGATGTAGGGTTACAGGCCATGAGCTCAACTCTCAGAAGTGTGTATGCATGGGAGGCAGATGTCTGCTACCCACTCGGACATGGGAGTTGGAACCTAGCTACACTCCTATTGAAGAAGGATGTTGGAAATCGCTGTATTCAACTCAGATACACGGGAGTTCAGGCCCAATGCTTACACATGCTTTTCCACAACCTATCCCAGCCACTAACATAAGGAGGTTAGCAGGTACGTCTACAGTCAGGCAGGATGCGGGAGGGTTCTGCCCTGTCCTCAGCTCTCACAGGGAAGCATGCCTAGAAGCCAGCTCTCAACTAGCTGCATTCTTATGACAGTGTGAAGGTAGCAGTATTCTGAGTAAGGAGGTTCCCAGATTACCACTCTACTGCACCTGGAGATACCGTCCAGGTCTGCATTGTTAACTTGCGTCTCAGAGGCCTCTGGCAAAAGTCTCTGGTGAAGACGTGCGAAACTCACTCTGCAGGGAGTGTGGAACTGTGAGGGACTGAGGGTGAGCTCACCTCTCAGCAGTAAGATGATTTTGGACAAGGCGTTCAGCTACCTTCTCACATATGGAACTTAGAATGTAGCACCAGTCTACCCCAGGAATTACTGGGAAATCGCTGGATTGACCTTGGAGGCACTAGTCTTGTGTGCCGGGAGATTCCAGTTACCTCTCCCAACACTTCGGTGAAGCAGCGAGCCTAGGCCTTTTGGAAGCGAAAGGAGCTGCAGGCAGGAGGTAGGGTTACAGGCCATAAGCTCAACTCTAGAAGTGGGTATGCATGGGAAGCAGATGTCTGCTACCCACTCGGACATGCGAGTGGGAACCTAGCTACACTCTGATGAAGAAGGACTTTGGAAATCGCTGTATTCAACTCAGATACACGTGGGTTCAGGCACAACGATTCCACATGCTTTTCTCACAACCTTTCCCTGTCACTAACATGAGGACGTTAGCAGCTCCTTCTACAGTCAAGCAGGATGCGGGAGGGTTCTGCCCTGTCCTTAGCTCTCACAGGGAAGCATGCCTTGAAGCCAGCTGTCAACTAGCTGCATTCTTATGGCAGGGTGAAGGTAGCAGTATTCTGAGACAGGAGGTTCCCAGATTACCACTCTACTGCACCTGGAGATACCCTCCAGGTCTGCATTGTTAACTTGCGTCTCAGAAGCCTCTGGCAAACGTCTCTGGTGAAGACGTGCGAAACTCACTCTGCAGGCAGTGTGGAACTGTGAGGGACTGAGGGTGAGCTCAGCTCTCAGAAGTAAGATGTTTTTGGACAAGGCGTTCAACTACCTACTCACGTATGGAACTTAGTATGTAGCACCAGTCTACCCCAGGAATTACAAGGAAATCGCTTGATTGAGCTTGGAGGCACTAGTCTTGTGTGCCGGGAGATTCCAGTTACCTCTCCCAACACTTGCGTCAAGCAGCGAGCCTAGGCCTTTTGGAAGCGTAAGGTAGCGGCAGGCACGATGTAGGGTTACAGGCCATGAGCTCAACTCTCAGAAGTGTGTATGCATAGGAGGCAGATGTCTGCTACCCACTCGGACATGGGAGTTGGAACCTAGCTACACTCCTATTGAAGAAGGATGTTGGAAATCGCTGTATTCAACTCAGATACACGGGAGTTCAGGCCCAATGCTTACACATGCTTTTCCACAACCTATCCCAGCCACTAACATAAGGAGGTTAGCAGGTACGTCTACAGTCAGGCAGGATGCGGGAGGGTTCTGCCCTGTCCTCAGCTCTCACAGGGAAGCATGCCTAGAAGCCAGCTCTCAACTAGCTGCATTCTTATGACAGTGTGAAGGTAGCAGTATTCTGAGTAAGGAGGTTCCCAGATTACCACTCTACTGCACCTGGAGATACCCTCCAGGTCTGCATTGTTAACTTGCGTCTCAGAGGCCTCTGGCAAAAGTCTCTGGTGAAGACGTGCGAAACTCACTCCGCAGGCAGTGTGGAACTGTGAGGGACTGAGGGTGAGCTCACCTCTCAGCAGTAAGATGATTTTGGACAAGGCGTTCAGCTACCTTCTCACATATGGAACTTAGTATGTAGCACCAGTCTACCCCAGGAATTACTGGGAAATCGCTTGGATTGAGCTTGGAGGCACTAGTCTTGTGTGCCGGCAGATTCCAGTTACCTCTCCCAACACTTCGGTGAAGCAGCGAGCCTAGGCCTTTTGGAAGCGAAAGGTAGCTGCAGGCAGGAGGTAGGGTTACAGGCCATAAGCTCAACTCTCAGAAGTGGGTATGCATGGGAGGCAGATGTCTGCTACCCACTCGGACATGCGAGTGGGAACCTAGCTACACTCTGATGAAGAAGGACTTTGGAAATCGCTGTATTCAACTCAGATACACGTGGGTTCAGGCACAACGATTCCACATGCTTTTCGCACAACCTTTCCCTGCCACTAACATGAGGACGTTAGCAGCTCCTTCTACAGTCAAGCAGGATGCGGGAGGGTTGTGCCCTGTCCTTAGCTCTCACAGGGAAGCATGCCTTGAAGCCAGCTGTCAACTAGCTGCATTCTTATGGCAGGGTGAAGGTAGCAGTATTCTGAGACAGGAGGTTCCCAGATTACCACTCTACTGCACCTGGAGATACCCTCCAGGTCTGCATTGTTAACTTGCGTCTCAGAAGCCTCTGGCAAACGTCTCTGGTGAAGACGTGCGAAACTCACTCTGCAGGCAGTGTGGAACTGTGAGGGACTGAGGGTGAGCTCAACTCTCAGAAGTAAGATGTTTTTGGACAAGGCGTTCAACTACCTACTCACTTATGGAACTTAGTATGTAGCACCAGTCTACCCCTGGAATTACTAGGAAATCGCTTGATTGAGCTTGGAGGCACTCGTCTTGTGTGCCGGGAGATTCCAGTTACCTCTCCCAACACTTGCGTCAAGCAGCGAGCCTAGGCCTTTTGGAAGCGAAAGGTAGCGGCAGGCAGGATGTAGGGTTACAGGCCATGAGCTCAACTCTCAGAAGTGTGTATGCATGGGAGGCAGATGTCTGCTACCCACTCGGACATGGGAGTTGGAACCTAGCTACACTCCTATTGAAGAAGGATGTTGGAAATCGCTGTATTCAACTCAGATACACGGGAGTTCAGGCCCAATGCTTACACATGCTTTTCCACAACCTATCCCAGCCACTAACATAAGGAGGTTAGCAGGTACGTCTACAGTCAGGCAGGATGCGGGAGGGTTCTGCCCTGTCCTCAGCTCTCACAGGGAAGCATGCCTAGAAGCCAGCTCTCAACTAGCTGCATTCTTATGACAGTGTGAAGGTAGCAGTATTCTGAGTAAGGAGGTTCCCAGATTACCACTCTACTGCACCTGGAGATACCGTCCAGGTCTGCATTGTTAACTTGCGTCTCAGAGGCCTCTGGCAAAAGTCTCTGGTGAAGACGTGCGAAACTCACTCTGCAGGGAGTGTGGAACTGTGAGGGACTGAGGGTGAGCTCACCTCTCAGCAGTAAGATGATTTTGGACAAGGCGTTCAGCTACCTTCTCACATATGGAACTTAGAATGTAGCACCAGTCTACCCCAGGAATTACTGGGAAATCGCTGGATTGAGCTTGGAGGCACTAGTCTTGTGTGCCGGGAGATTCCAGTTACCTCTCCCAACACTTCGGTGAAGCAGCGAGCCTAGGCCTTTTGGAAGCGAAAGGTAGCTGCAGGCAGGAGGTAGGGTTACAGGCCATAAGCTCAACTCTCAGAAGTGGGTATGCATGGGAGGCAGATGTCTGCTACCCACTCGGACATGCGAGTGGGAACCTAGCTACACTCTGATGAAGAAGGACTTTGGAAATCGCTGTATTCAACTCAGATACACGTGGGTTCAGGCACAACGATTCCACATGCTTTTCTCACAACCTTTCCCTGCCACTAACATGAGGACGTTAGCAGTTCCTTCTACAGTCAAGCAGGAAGCGGGAGGGTTGTGCCCTGTCCTTAGCTCTCACAGGGAAGCATGCCTTGAAGCCAGCTGTCAACTAGCTGCATTCTTATGGCAGGGTGAAGGTAACAGTATTCTGAGACAGGAGGTTCCCAGATTACCACTCTACTGCACCTGGAGATACCGTCCAGGTCTGCATTGTTAACTTGCGTCTCAGAGGCCTCTGGCAAGTCTCTGGTGAAGACGTGCGAAACTCACTCTGCAGGCAGTGTGGAACTGTGAGGGACTGAGGGTGAGCTCACCTCTCAGCACTAAGATGATTTTGGACAAGGCGTTCAGCTACCTTCTCACGTATGGAACTTAGTATGTAGCACCAGTCTACCCCAGGAATTACTGGGAAATCGCTTGATTGAGCTTGGAGGCACTCGTCTTGTGTGCCGGGAGATTCCAGTTACCTCTCCCAACACTTGCGTCAAGCAGCGAGCCTAGGCCTTTTGGAAGCGTAAGGTAGCGGCAGGCACGATGTAGGGTTACAGGCCATGAGCTCAACTCTCAGAAGTGTGTATGTATAGGAGGCAGATGTCTGCTACCCACTCGGACATGGGAGTTGGAACCTAGCTACACTCCTATTGAAGAAGGATGTTGGAAATCGCTGTATTCAACTCAGATACACGGGAGTTCAGGCCCAATGCTTACACATGCTTTTCCACAACCTATCCCAGCCACTAACATAAGGAGGTTAGCAGGTACGTCTACAGTCAGGCAGGATACGGGAGGGTTCTGCCCTGTCCTCAGCTCTCACAGGGAAGCATGCCTAGAAGCCAGCTCTCAACTAGCTGCATTCTTATGACAGTGTGAAGGTAGCAGTATTCTGAGTAAGGAGGTTCCCAGATTACCACTCTACTGCACCTGGAGATACCCTCCAGGTCTGCATTGTTAACTTGCGTCTCAGAGGCCTCTGGCAAAAGTCTCTGGTGAAGACGTGCGAAACTCACTCCGCAGGCAGTGTGGAACTGTGAGGGACTGAGGGTGAGCTCACCTCTCAGCAGTAAGATGATTTTGGACAAGGCGTTCAGCTACCTTCTCACATATGGAACTTAGTATGTAGCACCAGTCTACCCCAGGAATTACTGGGAAATCGCTTGGATTGAGCTTGGAGGCACTAGTCTTGTGTGCCGGCAGATTCCAGTTACCTCTCCCAACACTTCGGTGAAGCAGCGAGCCTAGGCCTTTTGGAAGCGAAAGGTAGCTGCAGGCAGGAGGTAGGGTTACAGGCCATAAGCTCAACTCTCAGAAGTGGGTATGCATGGGAGGCAGATGTCTGCTACCCACTCGGACATGCGAGTGGGAACCTAGCTACACTCTGATGAAGAAGGACTTTGGAAATCGCTGTATTCAACTCAGATACACGTGGGTTCAGGCACAACGATTCCACATGCTTTTCTCACAACCTTTCCCTGCCACTAACATGAGGACGTTAGCAGCTCCTTCTACAGTCAAGCAGGATGCGGGAGGGTTGTGCCCTGTCCTTAGCTCTCACAGGGAAGCATGCCTTGAAGCCAGCTGTCAACTAGCTGCATTCTTATGGCAGGGTGAAGGTAGCAGTATTCTGAGACAGGAGGTTCCCAGATTACCACTCTACTGCACCTGGAGATACCCTCCAGGTCTGCATTGTTAACTTGCGTCTCAGAGGCCTCTGGCAAAAGTCTCTGGTGAAGACGTGGGAAACTCAGTCTGCAGGCAGTGTGGAACTGTGAGGGACTGAGGGTGAGCTCAACTCTCAGCAGTAAGATGATTTTGGACAAGGCGTTCAGCTACCTTCTCACATATGGAACTTAGTATGTAGCACCAGTCTACCCCAGGAATTACTGGGAAATCGCTGGATTGACCTTGGAGGCACTAGTCTTGTGTGCCGGGAGATTCCAGTTACCTCTCCCAACACTTCGGTGAAGCAGCGAGCCTAGGCCTTTTGGAAGCGAAAGGTAGCTGCAGGCAGGAGGTAGGGTTACAGGCCATAAGCTCAACTCTAGAAGTGGGTATGCATGGGAAGCAGATGTCTGCTACCCACTCGGACATGCGAGTGGGAACCTAGCTACACTCTGATGAAGAAGGACTTTGGAAATCGCTGTATTCAACTCAGATACACGTGGGTTCAGGCACAACGATTCCACATGCTTTTCTCACAACCTTTCCCTGTCACTAACATGAGGACGTTAGCAGCTCCTTCTACAGTCAAGCAGGATGCGGGAGGGTTCTGCCCTGTCCTTAGCTCTCACAGGGAAGCATGCCTTGAAGCCAGCTGTCAACTAGCTGCATTCTTATGGCAGGGTGAAGGTAGCAGTATTCTGAGACAGGAGGTTCCCAGATTACCACTCTACTGCACCTGGAGATACCCTCCAGGTCTGCATTGTTAACTTGCGTCTCAGAAGCCTCTGGCAAACGTCTCTGGTGAAGACCTGCGAAACTCACTCTGCAGGCAGTGTGGAACTGTGAGGGACTGAGGGTGAGCTCAGCTCTCAGAAGTAAGATGTTTTTGGACAAGGCGTTCAACTACCTACTCACGTATGGAACTTAGTATGTAGCACCAGTCTACCCCAGGAATTACAAGGAAATCGCTTGATTGAGCTTGGAGGCACTAGTCTTGTGTGCCGGGAGATTCCAGTTACCTCTCCCAACACTTGCGTCAAGCAGCGAGCCTAGGCCTTTTGGAAGCGTAAGGTAGCGGCAGGCACGATGTAGGGTTACAGGCCATGAGCTCAACTCTCAGAAGTGTGTATGCATAGGAGGCAGATGTCTGCTACCCACTCGGACATGGGAGTTGGAACCTAGCTACACTCCTATTGAAGAAGGATGTTGGAAATCGCTGTATTCAACTCAGATACACGGGAGTTCAGGCCCAATGCTTACACATGCTTTTCCACAACCTATCCCAGCCACTAACATAAGGAGGTTAGCAGGTACGTCTACAGTCAGGCAGGATGCGGGAGGGTTCTGCCCTGTCCTCAGCTCTCACAGGGAAGCATGCCTAGAAGCCAGCTCTCAACTAGCTGCATTCTTATGACAGTGTGAAGGTAGCAGTATTCTGAGTAAGGAGGTTCCCAGATTACCACTCTACTGCACCTGGAGATACCCTCCAGGTCTGCATTGTTAACTTGCGTCTCAGAGGCCTCTGGCAAAAGTCTCTGGTGAAGACGTGCGAAACTCACTCCGCAGGCAGTGTGGAACTGTGAGGGACTGAGGGTGAGCTCACCTCTCAGCAGTAAGATGATTTTGGACAAGGCGTTCAGCTACCTTCTCACATATGGAACTTAGTATGTAGCACCAGTCTACCCCAGGAATTACTGGGAAATCGCTTGGATTGAGCTTGGAGGCACTAGTCTTGTGTGCCGGCAGATTCCAGTTACCTCTCCCAACACTTCGGTGAAGCAGCGAGCCTAGGCCTTTTGGAAGCGAAAGGTAGCTGCAGGCAGGAGGTAGGGTTACAGGCCATAAGCTCAACTCTCAGAAGTGGGTATGCATGGGAGGCAGATGTCTGCTACCCACTCGGACATGCGAGTGGGAACCTAGCTACACTCTGATGAAGAAGGACTTTGGAAATCGCTGTATTCAACTCAGATACACGTGGGTTCAGGCACAACGATTCCACATGCTTTTCGCACAACCTTTCCCTGCCACTAACATGAGGACGTTAGCAGCTCCTTCTACAGTCAAGCAGGATGCGGGAGGGTTGTGCCCTGTCCTTAGCTCTCACAGGGAAGCATGCCTTGAAGCCAGCTGTCAACTAGCTGCATTCTTATGGCAGGGTGAAGGTAGCAGTATTCTGAGACAGGAGGTTCCCAGATTACCACTCTACTGCACCTGGAGATACCCTCCAGGTCTGCATTGTTAACTTGCGTCTCAGAAGCCTCTGGCAAACGTCTCTGGTGAAGACGTGCGAAACTCACTCTGCAGGCAGTGTGGAACTGTGAGGGACTGAGGGTGAGCTCAACTCTCAGAAGTAAGATGTTTTTGGACAAGGCGTTCAACTACCTACTCACTTATGGAACTTAGTATGTAGCACCAGTCTACCCCTGGAATTACTAGGAAATCGCTTGATTGAGCTTGGAGGCACTCGTCTTGTGTGCCGGGAGATTCCAGTTACCTCTCCCAACACTTGCGTCAAGCAGCGAGCCTAGGCCTTTTGGAAGCGAAAGGTAGCGGCAGGCAGGATGTAGGGTTACAGGCCATGAGCTCAACTCTCAGAAGTGTGTATGCATGGGAGGCAGATGTCTGCTACCCACTCGGACATGGGAGTTGGAACCTAGCTACACTCCTATTGAAGAAGGATGTTGGAAATCGCTGTATTCAACTCAGATACACGGGAGTTCAGGCCCAATGCTTACACATGCTTTTCCACAACCTATCCCAGCCACTAACATAAGGAGGTTAGCAGGTACGTCTACAGTCAGGCAGGATGCGGGAGGGTTCTGCCCTGTCCTCAGCTCTCACAGGGAAGCATGCCTAGAAGCCAGCTCTCAACTAGCTGCATTCTTATGACAGTGTGAAGGTAGCAGTATTCTGAGTAAGGAGGTTCCCAGATTACCACTCTACTGCACCTGGAGATACCGTCCAGGTCTGCATTGTTAACTTGCGTCTCAGAGGCCTCTGGCAAAAGTCTCTGGTGAAGACGTGCGAAACTCACTCCGCAGGCAGTGTGGAACTGTGAGGGACTGAGGGTGAGCTCACCTCTCAGCAGTAAGATGATTTTGGACAAGGCGTTCAGCTACCTTCTCACATATGGAACTTAGAATGTAGCACCAGTCTACCCCAGGAATTACTGGGAAATCGCTGGATTGACCTTGGAGGCACTAGTCTTGTGTGCCGGGAGATTCCAGTTACCTCTCCCAACACTTCGGTGAAGCAGCGAGCCTAGGCCTTTTGGAAGCGAAAGGTAGCTGCAGGCAGGAGGTAGGGTTACAGGCCATAAGCTCAACTCTAGAAGTGGGTATGCATGGGAAGCAGATGTCTGCTACCCACTCGGACATGCGAGTGGGAACCTAGCTACACTCTGATGAAGAAGGACTTTGGAAATCGCTGTATTCAACTCAGATACACGTGGGTTCAGGCACAACGATTCCACATGCTTTTCTCACAACCTTTCCCTGTCACTAACATGAGGACGTTAGCAGCTCCTTCTACAGTCAAGCAGGATGCGGGAGGGTTGTGCCCTGTCCTTAGCTCTCACAGGGAAGCATGCCTTGAAGCCAGCTGTCAACTAGCTGCATTCTTATGGCAGGGTGAAGGTAGCAGTATTCTGAGACAGGAGGTTCCCAGATTACCACTCTACTGCACCTGGAGATACCCTCCAGGTCTGCATTGTTAACTTGCGTCTCAGAAGCCTCTGGCAAACGTCTCTGGTGAAGACGTGCGAAACTCACTCTGCAGGCAGTGTGGAACTGTGAGGGACTGAGGGTGAGCTCAGCTCTCAGAAGTAAGATGTTTTTGGACAAGGCGTTCAACTACCTACTCACGTATGGAACTTAGTATGTAGCACCAGTCTACCCCAGGAATTACAAGGAAATCGCTTGATTGAGCTTGGAGGCACTAGTCTTGTGTGCCGGGAGATTCCAGTTACCTCTCCCAACACTTGCGTCAAGCAGCGAGCCTAGGCCTTTTGGAAGCGTAAGGTAGCGGCAGGCACGATGTAGGGTTACAGGCCATGAGCTCAACTCTCAGAAGTGTGTATGCATAGGAGGCAGATGTCTGCTACCCACTCGGACATGGGAGTTGGAACCTAGCTACACTCCTATTGAAGAAGGATGTTGGAAATCGCTGTATTCAACTCAGATACACGGGAGTTCAGGCCCAATGCTTACACATGCTTTTCCACAACCTATCCCAGCCACTAACATAAGGAGGTTAGCAGGTACGTCTACAGTCAGGCAGGATGCGGGAGGGTTCTGCCCTGTCCTCAGCTCTCACAGGGAAGCATGCCTAGAAGCCAGCTCTCAACTAGCTGCATTCTTATGACAGTGTGAAGGTAGCAGTATTCTGAGTAAGGAGGTTCCCAGATTACCACTCTACTGCACCTGGAGATACCCTCCAGGTCTGCATTGTTAACTTGCGTCTCAGAGGCCTCTGGCAAAAGTCTCTGGTGAAGACGTGCGAAACTCACTCCGCAGGCAGTGTGGAACTGTGAGGGACTGAGGGTGAGCTCACCTCTCAGCAGTAAGATGATTTTGGACAAGGCGTTCAGCTACCTTCTCACATATGGAACTTAGTATGTAGCACCAGTCTACCCCAGGAATTACTGGGAAATCGCTTGGATTGAGCTTGGAGGCACTAGTCTTGTGTGCCGGCAGATTCCAGTTACCTCTCCCAACACTTCGGTGAAGCAGCGAGCCTAGGCCTTTTGGAAGCGAAAGGTAGCTGCAGGCAGGAGGTAGGGTTACAGGCCATAAGCTCAACTCTCAGAAGTGGGTATGCATGGGAGGCAGATGTCTGCTACCCACTCGGACATGCGAGTGGGAACCTAGCTACACTCTGATGAAGAAGGACTTTGGAAATCGCTGTATTCAACTCAGATACACGTGGGTTCAGGCACAACGATTCCACATGCTTTTCGCACAACCTTTCCCTGCCACTAACATGAGGACGTTAGCAGCTCCTTCTACAGTCAAGCAGGATGCGGGAGGGTTGTGCCCTGTCCTTAGCTCTCACAGGGAAGCATGCCTTGAAGCCAGCTGTCAACTAGCTGCATTCTTATGGCAGGGTGAAGGTAGCAGTATTCTGAGACAGGAGGTTCCCAGATTACCACTCTACTGCACCTGGAGATACCCTCCAGGTCTGCATTGTTAACTTGCGTCTCAGAAGCCTCTGGCAAACGTCTCTGGTGAAGACGTG
The DNA here is from genome assembly GCF_048164855.1 of Canis lupus baileyi. Taxonomy (NCBI): domain Eukaryota; kingdom Metazoa; phylum Chordata; class Mammalia; order Carnivora; family Canidae; genus Canis; species Canis lupus. The sequence goes on along the minus strand of NC_132848.1, from coordinate 127,309 downwards.
CGAAACTCACTCTGCAGGCAGTGTGGAACTGTGAGGGACTGAGGGTGAGCTCAACTCTCAGAAGTAAGATGTTTTTGGACAAGGCGTTCAACTACCTACTCACTTATGGAACTTAGTATGTAGCACCAGTCTACCCCTGGAATTACTAGGAAATCGCTTGATTGAGCTTGGAGGCACTCGTCTTGTGTGCCGGGAGATTCCAGTTACCTCTCCCAACACTTGCGTCAAGCAGCGAGCCTAGGCCTTTTGGAAGCGAAAGGTAGCGGCAGGCAGGATGTAGGGTTACAGGCCATGAGCTCAACTCTCAGAAGTGTGTATGCATGGGAGGCAGATGTCTGCTACCCACTCGGACATGGGAGTTGGAACCTAGCTACACTCCTATTGAAGAAGGATGTTGGAAATCGCTGTATTCAACTCAGATACACGGGAGTTCAGGCCCAATGCTTACACATGCTTTTCCACAACCTATCCCAGCCACTAACATAAGGAGGTTAGCAGGTACGTCTACAGTCAGGCAGGATGCGGGAGGGTTCTGCCCTGTCCTCAGCTCTCACAGGGAAGCATGCCTAGAAGCCAGCTCTCAACTAGCTGCATTCTTATGACAGTGTGAAGGTAGCAGTATTCTGAGTAAGGAGGTTCCCAGATTACCACTCTACTGCACCTGGAGATACCGTCCAGGTCTGCATTGTTAACTTGCGTCTCAGAGGCCTCTGGCAAAAGTCTCTGGTGAAGACGTGCGAAACTCACTCTGCAGGGAGTGTGGAACTGTGAGGGACTGAGGGTGAGCTCACCTCTCAGCAGTAAGATGATTTTGGACAAGGCGTTCAGCTACCTTCTCACATATGGAACTTAGAATGTAGCACCAGTCTACCCCAGGAATTACTGGGAAATCGCTGGATTGAGCTTGGAGGCACTAGTCTTGTGTGCCGGGAGATTCCAGTTACCTCTCCCAACACTTCGGTGAAGCAGCGAGCCTAGGCCTTTTGGAAGCGAAAGGTAGCTGCAGGCAGGAGGTAGGGTTACAGGCCATAAGCTCAACTCTCAGAAGTGGGTATGCATGGGAGGCAGATGTCTGCTACCCACTCGGACATGCGAGTGGGAACCTAGCTACACTCTGATGAAGAAGGACTTTGGAAATCGCTGTATTCAACTCAGATACACGTGGGTTCAGGCACAACGATTCCACAAGCTTTTCTCACAATCTTTCCCTGCCACTAACATGAGGACGTTAGCAGTTCCTTCTACAGTCAAGCAGGAAGCGGGAGGGTTGTGCCCTGTCCTTAGCTCTCACAGGGAAGCATGCCTTGAAGCCAGCTGTCAACTAGCTGCATTCTTATGGCAGGGTGAAGGTAGCAGTATTCTGAGACAGGAGGTTCCCAGATTACCACTCTACTGCACCTGGAGATACCGTCCAGGTCTGCATTGTTAACTTGCGTCTCAGAGGCCTCTGGCAAGTCTCTGGTGAAGACGTGCGAAACTCACTCTGCAGGCAGTGTGGAACTGTGAGGGACTGAGGGTGAGCTCACCTCTCAGCACTAAGATGATTTTGGACAAGGCGTTCAGCTACCTTCTCACGTATGGAACTTAGTATGTAGCACCAGTCTACCCCAGGAATTACTGGGAAATCGCTTGATTGAGCTTGGAGGCACTCGTCTTGTGTGCCGGGAGATTCCAGTTACCTCTCCCAACACTTGCGTCAAGCAGCGAGCCTAGGCCTTTTGGAAGCGAAAGGTAGCAGCAGGCAGGATGTAGGGTTACAGGCCATAAGCTCAACTCTCAGAACTGTGTATGCATGGGAGGCAGATGTCTGCTACCCACTCGGACATGGGAGTTGGAACCTAGCTACACTCCTATTGAAGAAGGATGTTGGAAATCGCTGTATTCAACTCAGATACACGGGAGTTCAGGCCCAATGCTTACACATGCTTTTCCACAACCTATCCCAGCCACTAAGATAAGGAGGTTAGCAGGTACGTGTACAGTCAGGCAGGATGCGGGAGGGTTCTGCCTTGTCCTCAACTCTCACAGGGAAGCATGCCTAGAAGCCAGCTCTCAACTAGCTGCATTCTTATGACAGTGTGAAGGTAGCAGTATTCTGAGTAAGGAGGTTCCCAGATTGCCACTCTACTGCACCTGGAGATACCGTCCAGGTCTGCATTGTTAACTTGCGTCTCAGAGGCCTCTGGCAAAAGTCTCTGGTGAAGACGTGGGAAACTCAGTCTGCAGGCAGTGTGGAACTGTGAGGGACTGAGGGTGAGCTCAACTCTCAGCAGTAAGATGATTTTGGACAAGGCGTTCAGCTACCTTCTCACATATGGAACTTAGTATGTAGCACCAGTCTACCCCAGGAATTACTGGGAAATCGCTGGATTGACCTTGGAGGCACTAGTCTTGTGTGCCGGGAGATTCCAGTTACCTCTCCCAACACTTCGGTGAAGCAGCGAGCCTAGGCCTTTTGGAAGCGAAAGGTAGCTGCAGGCAGGAGGTAGGGTTACAGGCCATAAGCTCAACTCTAGAAGTGGGTATGCATGGGAAGCAGATGTCTGCTACCCACTCGGACATGCGAGTGGGAACCTAGCTACACTCTGATGAAGAAGGACTTTGGAAATCGCTGTATTCAACTCAGATACACGTGGGTTCAGGCACAACGATTCCACATGCTTTTCTCACAACCTTTCCCTGCCACTAACATGAGGACGTTAGCAGCTCCTTCTACAGTCAAGCAGGATGCGGGAGGGTTGTGCCCTGTCCTTAGCTCTCACAGGGAAGCATGCCTTGAAGCCAGCTGTCAACTAGCTGCATTCTTATGGCAGGGTGAAGGTAGCAGTATTCTGAGACAGGAGGTTCCCAGATTACCACTCTACTGCACCTGGAGATACCGTCCAGGTCTGCATTGTTAACTTGCGTCTCAGAGGCCTCTGGCAAAAGTCTCTGGTGAAGACGTGGGAAACTCAGTCTGCAGGCAGTGTGGAACTGTGAGGGACTGAGGGTGAGCTCAACTCTCAGCAGTAAGATGATTTTGGACAAGGCGTTCAGCTACCTTCTCACATATGGAACTTAGTATGTAGCACCAGTCTACCCCAGGAATTACTGGGAAATCGCTGGATTGACCTTGGAGGCACTAGTCTTGTGTGCCGGGAGATTCCAGTTACCTCTCCCAACACTTCGGTGAAGCAGCGAGCCTAGGCCTTTTGGAAGCGAAAGGTAGCTGCAGGCAGGAGGTAGGGTTACAGGCCATAAGCTCAACTCTAGAAGTGGGTATGCATGGGAAGCAGATGTCTGCTACCCACTCGGACATGCGAGTGGGAACCTAGCTACACTCTGATGAAGAAGGACTTTGGAAATCGCTGTATTCAACTCAGATACACGTGGGTTCAGGCACAACGATTCCACATGCTTTTCTCACAACCTTTCCCTGTCACTAACATGAGGACGTTAGCAGCTCCTTCTACAGTCAAGCAGGATGCGGGAGGGTTCTGCCCTCTCCTTAGCTCTCACAGGGAAGCATGCCTTGAAGCCAGCTGTCAACTAGCTGCATTCTTATGGCAGGGTGAAGGTAGCAGTATTCTGAGACAGGAGGTTCCCAGATTACCACTCTACTGCACCTGGAGATACCCTCCAGGTCTGCATTGTTAACTTGCGTCTCAGAAGCCTCTGGCAAACGTCTCTGGTGAAGACGTGCGAAACTCACTCTGCAGGCAGTGTGGAACTGTGAGGGACTGAGGGTGAGCTCAGCTCTCAGAAGTAAGATGTTTTTGGACAAGGCGTTCAACTACCTACTCACGTATGGAACTTAGTATGTAGCACCAGTCTACCCCAGGAATTACAAGGAAATCGCTTGATTGAGCTTGGAGGCACTAGTCTTGTGTGCCGGGAGATTCCAGTTACCTCTCCCAACACTTGCGTCAAGCAGCGAGCCTAGGCCTTTTGGAAGCGTAAGGTAGCGGCAGGCACGATGTAGGGTTACAGGCCATGAGCTCAACTCTCAGAAGTGTGTATGCATAGGAGGCAGATGTCTGCTACCCACTCGGACATGGGAGTTGGAACCTAGCTACACTCCTATTGAAGAAGGATGTTGGAAATCGCTGTATTCAACTCAGATACACGGGAGTTCAGGCCCAATGCTTACACATGCTTTTCCACAACCTATCCCAGCCACTAACATAAGGAGGTTAGCAGGTACGTCTACAGTCAGGCAGGATGCGGGAGGGTTCTGCCCTGTCCTCAGCTCTCACAGGGTAGCATGCCTAGAAGCCAGCTCTCAACTAGCTGCATTCTTATGACAGTGTGAAGGTAGCAGTATTCTGAGTAAGGAGGTTCCCAGATTACCACTCTACTGCACCTGGAGATACCCTCCAGGTCTGCATTGTTAACTTGCGTCTCAGAGGCCTCTGGCAAAAGTCTCTGGTGAAGACGTGCGAAACTCACTCCGCAGGCAGTGTGGAACTGTGAGGGACTGAGGGTGAGCTCACCTCTCAGCAGTAAGATGATTTTGGACAAGGCGTTCAGCTACCTTCTCACATATGGAACTTAGTATGTAGCACCAGTCTACCCCAGGAATTACTGGGAAATCGCTTGGATTGAGCTTGGAGGCACTAGTCTTGTGTGCCGGCAGATTCCAGTTACCTCTCCCAACACTTCGGTGAAGCAGCGAGCCTAGGCCTTTTGGAAGCGAAAGGTAGCTGCAGGCAGGAGGTAGGGTTACAGGCCATAAGCTCAACTCTCAGAAGTGGGTATGCATGGGAGGCAGATGTCTGCTACCCACTCGGACATGCGAGTGGGAACCTAGCTACACTCTGATGAAGAAGGACTTTGGAAATCGCTGTATTCAACTCAGATACACGTGGGTTCAGGCACAACGATTCCACATGCTTTTCGCACAACCTTTCCCTGCCACTAACATGAGGACGTTAGCAGCTCCTTCTACAGTCAAGCAGGATGCGGGAGGGTTGTGCCCTGTCCTTAGCTCTCACAGGGAAGCATGCCTTGAAGCCAGCTGTCAACTAGCTGCATTCTTATGGCAGGGTGAAGGTAGCAGTATTCTGAGACAGGAGGTTCCCAGATTACCACTCTACTGCACCTGGAGATACCGTCCAGGTCTGCATTGTTAACTTGCGTCTCAGAGGCCTCTGGCAAGTCTCTGGTGAAGACGTGCGAAACTCACTCTGCAGGCAGTGTGGAACTGTGAGGGACTGAGGGTGAGCTCACCTCTCAGCACTAAGATGATTTTGGACAAGGCGTTCAGCTACCTTCTCACGTATGGAACTTAGTATGTAGCACCAGTCTACCCCAGGAATTACTGGGAAATCGCTTGATTGAGCTTGGAGGCACTCGTCTTGTGTGCCGGGAGATTCCAGTTACCTCTCCCAACACTTGCGTCAAGCAGCGAGCCTAGGCCTTTTGGAAGCGAAAGGTAGCAGCAGGCAGGATGTAGGGTTACAGGCCATAAGCTCAACTCTCAGAACTGTGTATGCATGGGAGGCAGATGTCTGCTACCCATTCGGACATGGGAGTTGGAACCTAGCTACACTCCTATTGAAGAAGGATGTTGGAAATCGCTGTATTCAACTCAGATACACGGGAGTTCAGGCCCAATGCTTACACATGCTTTTCCACAACCTATCCCAGCCACTAATATAAGGAGGTTAGCAGGTACGTCTACAGTCAGGCAGGATGCGGGAGGGTTCTGCCCTGTCCTCAACTCTCACAGGGAAGCATGCCTAGAAGCCAGCTCTCAACTAGCTGCATTCTTATGACAGTGTGAAGGTAGCAGTATTCTGAGTAAGGAGGTTCCCAGATTGCCACTCTACTGCACCTGGAGATACCGTCCAGGTCTGCATTGTTAACTTGCGTCTCAGAGGCCTCTGGCAAAAGTCTCTGGTGAAGACGTGGGAAACTCAGTCTGCAGGCAGTGTGGAACTGTGAGGGACTGAGGGTGAGCTCAACTCTCAGCAGTAAGATGATTTTGGACAAGACGTTCAGCTACCTTCTCACATATGGAACTCAGTATGTAGCACCAGTCTACCCCAGGAATTACTGGGAAATCGCTGGATTGAGCTTGGAGGCACTAGTCTTGTGTGCCGGCAGATTCCAGTTACCTCTCCCAACACTTCGGTGAAGCAGCGAGCCTAGGCCTTTTGGAAGCGAAAGGTAGCTGCAGGCAGGAGGTAGGGTTACAGGCCATAAGCTCAACTCTCAGAAGTGGGTATGCATGGGAGGCAGATGTCTGCTACCCACTCGGACATGCGAGTGGGAACCTAGCTACACTCTGATGAAGAAGGACTTTGGAAATCGCTGTATTCAACTCAGATACACGTGGGTTCAGGCACAACGATTCCACATGCTTTTCTCACAACCTTTCCCTGCCACTAACATGAGGACGTTAGCAGCTCCTTCTACAGTCAAGCAGGATGCGGGAGGGTTCTGCCCTGTCCTTAGCTCTCACAGGGAAGCATGCCTTGAAGCCAGCTGTCAACTAGCTGCATTCTTATGGCAGGGTGAAGGTAGCAGTATTCTGAGACAGGAGGTTCCCAGATTACCACTCTACTGCACCTGGAGATACCCTCCAGGTCTGCATTGTTAACTTGCGTCTCAGAAGCCTCTGGCAAACGTCTCTGGTGAAGACGTGCGAAACTCACTCTGCAGGCAGTGTGGAACTGTGAGGGACTGAGGGTGAGCTCAACTCTCAGAAGTAAGATGTTTTTGGACAAGGCGTTAAACTACCTACTCACTTATGGAACTTAGTATGTAGCACCAGTCTACCCCAGGAATTACTAGGAAATCGCTTGATTGAGCTTGGAGGCACTCGTCTTGTGTGCCGGGAGATTCCAGTTACCTCTCCCAACACTTGCGTCAAGCAGCGAGCCTAGGCCTTTTGGAAGCGTAAGGTAGCGGCAGGCACGATGTAGGGTTACAGGCCATGAGCTCAACTCTCAGAAGTGTGTATGCATAGGAGGCAGATGTCTGCTACCCACTCGGACATGGGAGTTGGAACCTAGCTACACTCCTATTGAAGAAGGATGTTGGAAATCGCTGTATTCAACTCAGATACACGGGAGTTCAGGCCCAATGCTTACACATGCTTTTCCACAACCTATCCCAGCCACTAACATAAGGAGGTTAGCAGGTACGTCTACAGTCAGGCAGGATGCGGGAGGGTTCTGCCCTGTCCTCAGCTCTCACAGGGAAGCATGCCTAGAAGCCAGCTCTCAACTAGCTGCATTCTTTTTTTTTTTTTTTTTTTTTTTTTTTAAATTTTTATTTATTTATGATAGGCACACAGAGAGAGAGAGGAGAGAGGCAGAGACACAGGCAGAGGGAGAGGCAGGCTCCACGCACCGGGAGCCTGACGTGGGATTCGATCCCGGGTCTCCAGGATCGCGCCCTGGGCCAAAGGCAGGCGCCAAACCGCTGCGCCACCCAGGGATCCCCAACTAGCTGCATTCTTATGACAGTGTGAAGGTAGCAGTATTCTGAGTAAAGAGGTTCCCAGATTACCACTCTACTGCACCTGGAGATACCCTCCAGGTCTGCATTGTTAACTTGCGTCTCAGAGGCCTCTGGCAAAAGTCTCTGGTGAAGACGTACAAAACTCACTCTGCAGGCAGTGTGGAACTGTGAGGGACTGAGGGTGAGCTCAACTCTCAGAAGTAAGATGTTTTTGGACAAGGCGTTCAACTACCTACTCACGTATGGAACTTAGTATGTAGCACCAGTCTACCCCAGGAATAACTAGGAAATCGCTTGATTGAGCTTGGAGGCACTCGTCTTGTGTCCCGGGAGATTCCAGTTACCTCTCCCAACACTTGCGTCAAGCAGCGAGCCTAGGCCTTTTGGAAGCGTAAGGTAGTGGCAGGCACGATGTAGGGTTACAGGCCATGAGCTCAACTCTCAGAAGTGTGTATGCATGGGAGGCAGATGTCTGCTACCCACTCGGACATGGGAGTTGGAACCTAGCTACACTCCTATTGAAGAAGGATGTTGGAAATCGCTGTATTCAACTCAGATACACGGGAGTTCAGGCCCAATGCTTACACATGCTTTTCCACAACCTATCCCAGCCACTAACATAAGGAGGTTAGCAGGTACGTCTATAGTCAGGCAGGATGCGGGAGGGTTCTGCCCTGTCCTCAGCTCTCACAGGGAAGCATGCCTAGAAGCCAGCTCTCAACTAGCTGCATTCTTATGACAGTGTGAAGGTAGCAGTATTCTGAGTAAGGAGGTTCCCAGATTACCACTCTACTGCACCTGGAGATACCGTCCAGGTCTGCATTGTTAACTTGCGTCTCAGAGGCCTCTGGCAAAAGTCTCTGGTGAAGACGTGCGAAACTCACTCTGCAGGGAGTGTGGAACTGTGAGGGACTGAGGGTGAGCTCACCTCTCAGCAGTAAGATGATTTTGGACAAGGCGTTCAGCTACCTTCTCACATATGGAACTTAGTATGTAGCACCAGTCTACCGCAGGAATTACTGGGAAATCGCTGGATTGAGCTTGGAGGCACTAGTCTTGTGTGCCGGCAGATTCCAGTTACCTCTCCCAACACTTCGGTGAAGCAGCGAGCCTAGGCCTTTTGGAAGCGAAAGGTAGCTGCAGGCAGGAGGTAGGGTTACAGGCCATAAGCTCAACTCTCAGAAGTGGGTATGCATGGGAGGCAGATGTCTGCTACCCACTCGGACATGCGAGTGGGAACCTAGCTACACTCTGATGAAGAAGGACTTTGGAAATCGCTGTATTCAACTCAGATACACGTGGGTTCAGGCACAACGATTCCACATGCTTTTCTCACAACCTTTCCCTGCCACTAACATGAGGACGTTAGCAGTTCCTTCTACAGTCAAGCAGGAAGCGGGAGGGTTGTGCCCTGTCCTTAGCTCTCACAGGGAAGCATGCCTTGAAGCCACCTGTCAACTAGCTGCATTCTTATGGCAGGGTGAAGGTAGCAGTACTCTGAGACAGGAGGTTCCCAGATTACCACTCTACTGCACCTGGAGATACCCTCCAGGTCTGCATTGTTAACTTGCGTCTCAGAAGCCTCTGGCAAACGTCTCTGGTGAAGACGTGCGAAACTCACTCTGCAGGCAGTGTGGAACTGTGAGGGACTGAGGGTGAGCTCAACTCTCAGAAGTAAGATGTTTTTGGACAAGGCGTTCAACTACCTACTCACGTATGGAACTTAGTATGTAGCACCAGTCTACCCCAGGAATTACTAGGAAATCGCTTGATTGAGCTTGGAGGCACTCGTCTTGTGTGCCGGGAGATTCCAGTTACCTCTCCCAACACTTGCGTCAAGCAGCGAGCCTAGGCCTTTTGGAAGCGAAAGGTAGCGGCAGGCAGGAGGTAGGGTTACAGGCCATGAGCTCAACTCTCAGAAGTGTGTATGCATGGGAGGCAGATGTCTCCTACCCACTCGGACATGGGAGTTGGAACCTAGCTACACTCCTATTGAAGAAGGATGTTGGAAATCGCTGTATTCAACTCAGATACACGGGAGTTCAGGCCCAATGCTTACACATGCTTTTCCCACAACCTATCCCAGCCACTAACATAAGGAGGTTAGCAGGTACGTCTACAGTCAGGCAGGATGCGGGAGGGTTCTGCCCTGTCCTCAACTCTCACAGGGAAGCATGCCTAGAAGCCAGCTCTCAACTAGCTGCATTCTTATGACAGTGTGAAGGTAGCAGTATTCTAAGGAGGTTGCCAGATTGCCACTCTACTGCACCTGGAGATACCGTCCAGGTCTGCATTGTTAACTTGCGTCTCAGAGGCCTCTGGCAAAAGTCTCTGGTGAAGACGTGCGAAACTCACTCTGCAGGCAGTGTGGAACTGTGAGGGACTGAGGGTGAGCTCAACTCTCAGCAGTGAGATGATTTTGGACAAGGCGTTCAGCTACCTTCTCACATATGGAACTTAGAATGTAGCACCAGTCTACCCCAGGAATTACTAGGAAATCGCTGGATTGAGCTTGGAGGCACTAGTCTTGTGTGCCGGCAGATTCCAGTTACCTCTCCCAACACTTCGGTGAAGCAGCGAGCCTAGGCCTTTTGGAAGCGAAAGGTAGCTGCAGGCAGGAGGTAGGGTTACAGGCCATAAGCTCAACTCTCAGAAGTGGGTATGCATGGGAGGCAGATGTCTGCTACCCACTCGGACATGCGAGTGGGAACCTAGCTACACTCTGATGAAGAAGGACTTTGGAAATCGCTGTATTCAACTCAGATACACGTGGGTTCAGGCACAACGATTCCACATGCTTTTCTCACAACCTTTCCCTGCCACTAACATGAGGACGTTAGCAGTTCCTTCTACAGTCAAGCAGGAAGGGGGAGGGTTGTGCCCTGTCCTTAGCTCTCACAGGGAAGCATGCCTTGAAGCCACCTGTCAACTAGCTGCATTCTTATGGCAGGGTGAAGGTAGCAGTATTCTGAGACAGGAGGTTCCCAGATTACCACTCTACTGCACCTGGAGATACCCTCCAGGTCTGCATTGTTAACTTGCGTCTCAGAGGCCACTGGCAAGTCTCTGGTGAAGACGTGCGAAACTCACTCTGCAGGCAGTGTGGAACTGTGAGGGACTGAGGGTGAGCTCACCTCTCAGCACTAAGATGATTTTGGACAAGGCGTTCAGCTACCTTCTCACGTATGGAACTTAGTATGTAGCACCAGTCTACCCCAGGAATTACTGGGAAATCGCTTGATTGAGCTTGGAGGCACTCGTCTTGTGTGCCGGGAGATTCCAGTTACCTCTCCCAACACTTGCGTCAAGCAGCGAGCCTAGGCCTTTTGGAAGCGAAAGGTAGCGGCAGGCACGATGTAGGGTTACAGGCCATGAGCTCAACTCTCAGAAGTGTGTATGCATGGGAGGCAGATGTCTGCTACCCACTCGGACATGGGAGTTGGAACCTAGCTACACTCCTATTGAAGAAGGATGTTGGAAATCGCTGTATTCAACTCAGATACACGGGAGTTCAGGCCCAATGCTTACACATGCTTTTCCACAACCTATCCCAGCCACTAATATAAGGAGGTTAGCAGGTACGTCTACAGTCAGGCAGGATGCGGGAGGGTTCTGCCCTGTCCTCAACTCTCACAGGGAAGCATGCCTAGAAGCCAGCTCTCAACTAGCTGCATTCTTATGACAGTGTGAAGGTAGCAGTATTCTGAGTAAGGAGGTTCCAGATTGCCACTCTACTGCACCTGGAGATACCGTCCAGGTCTGCATTGTTAACTTGCGTCTCAGAGGCCTCTGGCAAAAGTCTCTGGTGAAGACGTGGGAAACTCAGTCTGCAGGCAGTGTGGAACTGTGAGGGACTGAGGGTGAGCTCAACTCTCAGCAGTAAGATGATTTTGGACAAGGCGTTCAGCTACCTTCTCACATATGGAACTTAGTATGTAGCACCAGTCTACCCCAGGAATTACTGGGAAATCGCTGGATTGAGCTTGGAGGCACTAGTCTTGTGTGCCGGGAGATTCCAGTTACCTCTCCCAACACTTCGGTGAAGCAGCGAGCCTAGGCCTTTTGGAAGCGAAAGGTAGCTGCAGGCAGGAGGTAGGGTTAGAGGCCATAAGCTCAACTCTAGAAGAGGGTATGCATGGGAAGCAGATGTATGCTACCCACTCGGACATGCGAGTGGGAACCTAGCTACACTCTGATGAAAAAGGACTTTGGAAATCGCTGTATTCAACTCAGATACACGTGGGTTCAGGCACAACGATTCCACATGCTTTTCTCACAACCTTTCCCTGCCACTAACATGAGGACGTTAGCAGCTCCTTCTACAGTCAAGCAGGATGCGGGAGGGTTGTGCCCTGTCCTTAGCTCTCACAGGGAAGCATGCCTTGAAGCCACATGTCAACTAACTGCATTCTTATGGCAGGGTGAAGGTAGCAGTATTCTGAGACAGGAGGTTCCCAGATTACCACTCTACTGCACCTGGAGATACCCTCCAGGTCTGCATTGTTAACTTGCGTCTCATAGCCTCTGGCAAACGTCTCTGGTGAAGACGTGCGAAACTCACTCTGCAGGCAGTGTGGAACTGTGAGGGACTGAGGGTGAGCTCAACTCTCAGAAGTAAGATGTTTTTGGACAAGGCGTTCAACTACCTACTCACGTATGGAACTTAGTATGTAGCACCAGTCTACCCCAGGAATAACTAGGAAATCGCTTGATTGAGCTTGGAGGCACTCGTCTTGTGTCCCGGGAGATTCCAGTTACCTCTCCCAACACTTGCGTCAAGCAGCGAGCCTAGGCCTTTTGGAAGCGTAAGGTAGTGGCAGGCACGATGTAGGGTTACAGGCCATGAGCTCAACTCTCAGAAGTGTGTATGCATGGGAGGCAGATGTCTGCTACCCACTCGGACATGGGAGTTGGAACCTAGCTACACTCCTATTGAAGAAGGATGTTGGAAATCGCTGTATTCAACTCAGATACACGGGAGTTCAGGCCCAATGCTTACACATGCTTTTCCACAACCTATCCCAGCCACTAACATAAGGAGGTTAGCAGGTACGTCTATAGTCAGGCAGGATGCGGGAGGGTTCTGCCCTGTCCTCAGCTCTCACAGGGAAGCATGCCTAGAAGCCAGCTCTCAACTAGCTGCATTCTTATGACAGTGTGAAGGTAGCAGTATTCTGAGTAAGGAGGTTCCCAGATTACCACTCTACTGCACCTGGAGATACCCTCCAGGTCTGCATTGTTAACTTGCGTCTCAGAGGCCTCTGGCAAAAGTCTCTGGTGAAGACGTGCGAAACTCTCTCTGCAGGCAGTGTGGAACTGTGAGGGACTGAGGGTGAGCTCACCTCTCAGCAGTAAGATGATTTTGGACAAGGCGTTCAGCTACCTTCTCACATATGGAACTTAGTATGTAGCACCAGTCTACCCCAGGAATTACTGGGAAATCGCTGGATTGAGCTTGGAGGCACTAGTCTTGTGTGCCGGCAGATTCCAGTTACCTCTCCCAACACTTCGGTGAAGCAGCGAGCCTAGGCCTTTTGGAAGCGAAAGGTAGCTGCAGGCAGGAGGTAGGGTTACAGGCCATAAGCTCAACTCTCAGAAGTGGGTATGCATGGGAGGCAGATGTCTGCTACCCACTCGGACATGCGAGTGGGAACCTAGCTACACTCTGATGAAGAAGGACTTTGGAAATCGCTGTATTCAACTCAGATACACGTGGGTTCAGGCACAACGATTCCACATGCTTTTCTCACAACCTTTCCCTGCCACTAACATGAGGACGTTAGCAGCTCCTTCTACAGTCAAGCAGGATGCGGGAGGGTTGTGCCCTGTCCTTAGCTCTCACAGGGAAGCATGCCTTGAAGCCACCTGTCAACTAGCTGTATTCTTATGGCAGGGTGAAGGTAGCAGTATTCTGAGACAGGAGGTTCCCAGATTACCACTCTACTGCACCTGGAGATACCCTCCAGGTCTGCATTGTTAACTTGCGTCTCAGAGGCCTCTGGCAAAAGTCTCTGGTGAAGACGTGCAAAACTCACTCTGCAGGCAGTGTGGAACTGTGAGGGACTGAGGGTGAGCTCAACTCTCAGCAGTAAGATGATTTTGGACAAGGCGTTCAGCTACCTTCTCACATATGGAACTTAGAATGTAGCACCAGTCTACCCCAGGAATTACTAGGAAATCGCTGGATTGAGCTTGGAGGCACTAGTCTTGTGTGCCGGGAGATTCCAGTTACCTCTCCCAACACTTCGGTGAAGCAGCGAGCCTAGGCCTTTTGGAAGCGAAAGGTAGCTGCAGGCAGGAGGTAGGGTTACAGGCCATAAGCTCAACTCTCCGAAGTGGGTATGCATGGGAGGCAGGTGTCTGCTACCCACTCGGACATGCGAGTGGGAACCTAGCTACACTCTGATGAAGAAGGACTTTGGAAATGGCTGTATTCAACTCAGATACACGTGGGTTCAGGCACAACGATTCCACATGCTTTTCTCACAACCTTTCCCTGCCACTAACATGAGGACGTTAGCAGTTCCTTCTACAGTCAAGCAGGAAGCGGGAGGGTTGTGCCCTGTCCTTAGCTCTCACAGGGAAGCATGCCTTGAAGCCACCTGTCAACTAGCTGCATTCTTATGGCAGGGTGAAGGTAGCAGTACTCTGAGACAGGAGGTTCCCAGATTACCACTCTACTGCACCTGGAGATACCCTCCAGGTCTGCATTGTTAACTTGCGTCTCAGAAGCCTCTGGCAAACGTCTCTGGTGAAGACGTGCGAAACTCACTCTGCAGGCAGTGTGGAACTGTGAGGGACTGAGGGTGAGCTCAACTCTCAGAAGTAAGATGTTTTTGGACAAGGCGTTCAACTACCTACTCACGTATGGAACTTAGTATGTAGCACCAGTCTACCCCAGGAATTACTAGGAAATCGCTTGATTGAGCTTGGAGGCACTCGTCTTGTGTGCCGGGAGATTCCAGTTACCTCTCCCAACACTTGCGTCAAGCAGCGAGCCTAGGCCTTTTGGAAGCGAAAGGTAGCGGCAGGCAGGAGGTAGGGTTACAGGCCATGAGCTCAACTCTCAGAAGTGTGTATGCATGGGAGGCAGATGTCTCCTACCCACTCGGACATGGGAGTTGGAACCTAGCTACACTCCTATTGAAGAAGGATGTTGGAAATCGCTGTATTCAACTCAGATACACGGGAGTTCAGGCCCAATGCTTACACATGCTTTTCCCACAACCTATCCCAGCCACTAACATAAGGAGGTTAGCAGGTACGTCTACAGTCAGGCAGGATGCGGGAGGGTTCTGCCCTTTCCTCAACTCTCACAGGGAAGCATGCCTAGAAGCCAGCTCTCAACTAGCTGCATTCTTATGACAGTGTGAAGGTAGCAGTATTCTGAGTAAGGAGGTTCCCAGATTGCCACTCTACTGCACCTGGAGATACCGTCCAGGTCTGCATTGTTAACTTGCGTCTCAGAGGCCTCTGGCAAAAGTCTCTGGTGAAGACGTGCGAAACTCACTCTGCAGGCAGTGTGGAACTGTGAGGGACTGAGGGTGAGCTCAACTCTCAGCAGTAAGATGATTTTGGACAAGGCGTTCAGCTACCTTCTCACATATGGAACTTCGTATGTAGCACCAGTCTACCCCAGGAATTACTGGGAAATCGCTGGATTGAGCTTGGAGGCACTAGTCTTGTGTGCCGGGAGATTCCAGTTACCTCTCCCAACACTTCGGTGAAGCAGCGAGCCTAGGCCTTTTGGAAGCGAAAGGTAGCTGCAGGCAGGAGGTAGGGTTACAGGCCATAAGCTCAACTCTAGAAGTGGGTATGCATGGGAAGCAGATGTATGCTACCCACTCGGACATGCGAGTGGGAACCTAGCTACACTCTGATGAAAAAGGACTTTGGAAATCGCTGTATTCTACTCAGATACACGTGGTTTCAGGCACAACGATTCCACATGCTTTTCTCACAACCTTTCCCTGCCACTAACATGAGGACGTTAGCAGCTCCTTCTACAGTCAAGCAGGATGCGGGAGGGTTGTGCCCTGTCCTTAGCTCTCACAGGGAAGCATGCCTTGAAGCCACATGTCAACTAACTGCATTCTTATGGCAGGGTGAAGGTAGCAGTATTCTGAGACAGGAGGTTCCCAGATTACCACTCTACTGCACCTGGAGATACCCTCCAGGTCTGCATTGTTAACTTGCGTCTCATAGCCTCTGGCAAACGTCTCTGGTGAAGACGTGCGAAACTCACTCTGCAGGCAGTGTGGAACTGTGAGGGACTGAGGGTGAGCTCAACTCTCAGAAGTAAGATGTTTTTGGACAAGGCGTTCAACTACCTACTCACGTATGGAACTTAGTATGTAGCACCAGTCTACCCCAGGAATAACTAGGAAATCGCTTGATTGAGCTTGGAGGCACTCGTCTTGTGTCCCGGGAGATTCCAGTTACCTCTCCCAACACTTGCGTCAAGCAGCGAGCCTAGGCCTTTTGGAAGTGTAAGGTAGCGGCAGGCACGATGTAGGGTTACAGGCCATGAGCTCAACTCTCAGAATTGTGTATGCATGGGAGGCAGATGTCTGCTACCCACTCGGACATGGGAGTTGGAACCTAGCTACACTCCTATTGAAGAAGGATGTTGGAAATCGCTGTATTCAACTCAGATACACGGGAGTTCAGGCCCAATGCTTACACATGCTTTTCCACAACCTATCCCAGCCACTAACATAAGGAGGTTAGCAGGTACGTCTATAGTCAGGCAGGATGCGGGAGGGTTCTGCCCTGTCCTCAGCTCTCACAGGGAAGCATGCCTAGAAGCCATCTCTCAACTAGCTGCATTCTTATGACAGTGTGAGGGTAGCAGTATTCTGAGTAATGAGGTTCCCAGATTACCACTCTACTGCACCTGGAGATACCCTCCAGGTCTGCATTGTTAACTTGCGTCTCAGAGGCCTCTGGCAAAAGTCTCTGGTGAAGACGTGCAAAACTCACTCTGCAGGCAGTGTGGAACTGTGAGGGACTGAGGGTGAGCTCAACTCTCAGCAGTAAGATGATTTTGGACAAGGCGTTCAGCTACCTTCTCACATATGGAACTTAGAATGTAGCACCAGTCTACCCCAGGAATTACTAGGAAATCGCTGGATTGAGCTTGGAGGCACTAGTCTTGTGTGCCGGGAGATTCCAGTTACCTCTCCCAACACTTCGGTGAAGCAGCGAGCCTAGGCCTTTTGGAAGCGAAAGGTAGCTGCAGGCAGGAGGTAGGGTTACAGGCCATAAGCTCAACTCTCCGAAGTGGGTATGCATGGGAGGCAGGTGTCTGCTACCCACTCGGACATGCGAGTGGGAACCTAGCTACACTCTGATGAAGAAGGACTTTGGAAATCGCTGTATTCAACTCAGATACACGTGGGTTCAGGCACAACGATTCCACATGCTTTTCTCACAACCTTTCCCTGCCACTAACATGAGGACGTTAGCAGTTCCTTCTACAGTCAAGCAGGAAGCGGGAGGGTTGTGCCCTGTCCTTAGCTCTCACAGGGAAGCATGCCTTGAAGCCACCTGTCAACTAGCTGCATTCTTATGGCAGGGTGAAGGTAGCAGTACTCTGAGACAGGAGGTTCCCAGATTACCACTCTACTGCACCTGGAGATACCCTCCAGGTCTGCATTGTTAACTTGCGTCTCAGAGGCCACTGGCAAGTCTCTGGTGAAGACGTGCGAAACTCACTCTGCAGGCAGTGTGGAACTGTGAGGGACTGAGGGTGAGCTCACCTCTCAGCACTAAGATGATTTTGGACAAGGCGTTCAGCTACCTTCTCACGTATGGAACTTAGTATGTAGCACCAGTCTACCCCAGGAATTACTGGGAAATCGCTTGATTGAGCTTGGAGGCACTCGTCTTGTGTGCCGGGAGATTCCAGTTACCTCTCCCAACACTTGCGTCAAGCAGCGAGCCTAGGCCTTTTGGAAGCGAAAGGTAGCGGCAGGCACGATGTAGGGTTACAGGCCATGAGCTCAACTCTCAGAAGTGTGTATGCATGGGAGGCAGATGTCTGCTACCCACTCGGACATGGGAGTTGGAACCTAGCTACACTCCTATTGAAGAAGGATGTTGGAAATCGCTGTATTCAACTCAGATACACGGGAGTTCAGGCCCAATGCTTACACATGCTTTTCCACAACCTATCCCAGCCACTAATATAAGGAGGTTAGCAGGTACGTCTACAGTCAGGCAGGATGCGGGAGGGTTCTGCCCTGTCCTCAACTCTCACAGGGAAGCATGCCTAGAAGCCAGCTCTCAACTAGCTGCATTCTTATGACAGTGTGAAGGTAGCAGTATTCTGAGTAAGGAGGTTCCAGATTGCCACTCTACTGCACCTGGAGATACCGTCCAGGTCTGCATTGTTAACTTGCGTCTCAGAGGCCTCTGGCAAAAGTCTCTGGTGAAGACGTGGGAAACTCAGTCTGCAGGCAGTGTGGAACTGTGAGGGACTGAGGGTGAGCTCAACTCTCAGCAGTAAGATGATTTTGGACAAGGCGTTCAGCTACCTTCTCACATATGGAACTTAGTATGTAGCACCAGTCTACCCCAGGAATTACTGGGAAATCGCTGGATTGAGCTTGGAGGCACTAGTCTTGTGTGCCGGGAGATTCCAGTTACCTCTCCCAACACTTCGGTGAAGCAGCGAGCCTAGGCCTTTTGGAAGCGAAAGGTAGCTGCAGGCAGGAGGTAGGGTTAGAGGCCATAAGCTCAACTCTAGAAGAGGGTATGCATGGGAAGCAGATGTATGCTACCCACTCGGACATGCGAGTGGGAACCTAGCTACACTCTGATGAAAAAGGACTTTGGAAATCGCTGTATTCAACTCAGATACACGTGGGTTCAGGCACAACGATTCCACATGCTTTTCTCACAACCTTTCCCTGCCACTAACATGAGGACGTTAGCAGCTCCTTCTACAGTCAAGCAGGATGCGGGAGGGTTGTGCCCTGTCCTTAGCTCTCACAGGGAAGCATGCCTTGAAGCCACATGTCAACTAACTGCATTCTTATGGCAGGGTGAAGGTAGCAGTATTCTGAGACAGGAGGTTCCCAGATTACCACTCTACTGCACCTGGAGATACCCTCCAGGTCTGCATTGTTAACTTGCGTCTCATAGCCTCTGGCAAACGTCTCTGGTGAAGACGTGCGAAACTCACTCTGCAGGCAGTGTGGAACTGTGAGGGACTGAGGGTGAGCTCAACTCTCAGAAGTAAGATGTTTTTGGACAAGGCGTTCAACTACCTACTCACGTATGGAACTTAGTATGTAGCACCAGTCTACCCCAGGAATAACTAGGAAATCGCTTGATTGAGCTTGGAGGCACTCGTCTTGTGTCCCGGGAGATTCCAGTTACCTCTCCCAACACTTGCGTCAAGCAGCGAGCCTAGGCCTTTTGGAAGCGTAAGGTAGTGGCAGGCACGATGTAGGGTTACAGGCCATGAGCTCAACTCTCAGAAGTGTGTATGCATGGGAGGCAGATGTCTGCTACCCACTCGGACATGGGAGTTGGAACCTAGCTACACTCCTATTGAAGAAGGATGTTGGAAATCGCTGTATTCAACTCAGATACACGGGAGTTCAGGCCCAATGCTTACACATGCTTTTCCACAACCTATCCCAGCCACTAACATAAGGAGGTTAGCAGGTACGTCTATAGTCAGGCAGGATGCGGGAGGGTTCTGCCCTGTCCTCAGCTCTCACAGGGAAGCATGCCTAGAAGCCAGCTCTCAACTAGCTGCATTCTTATGACAGTGTGAAGGTAGCAGTATTCTGAGTAAGGAGGTTCCCAGATTACCACTCTACTGCACCTGGAGATACCCTCCAGGTCTGCATTGTTAACTTGCGTCTCAGAGGCCTCTGGCAAAAGTCTCTGGTGAAGACGTGCGAAACTCTCTCTGCAGGCAGTGTGGAACTGTGAGGGACTGAGGGTGAGCTCACCTCTCAGCAGTAAGATGATTTTGGACAAGGCGTTCAGCTACCTTCTCACATATGGAACTTAGTATGTAGCACCAGTCTACCCCAGGAATTACTGGGAAATCGCTGGATTGAGCTTGGAGGCACTAGTCTTGTGTGCCGGCAGATTCCAGTTACCTCTCCCAACACTTCGGTGAAGCAGCGAGCCTAGGCCTTTTGGAAGCGAAAGGTAGCTGCAGGCAGGAGGTAGGGTTACAGGCCATAAGCTCAACTCTCAGAAGTGGGTATGCATGGGAGGCAGATGTCTGCTACCCACTCGGACATGCGAGTGGGAACCTAGCTACACTCTGATGAAGAAGGACTTTGGAAATCGCTGTATTCAACTCAGATACACGTGGGTTCAGGCACAACGATTCCACATGCTTTTCTCACAACCTTTCCCTGCCACTAACATGAGGACGTTAGCAGCTCCTTCTACAGTCAAGCAGGATGCGGGAGGGTTGTGCCCTGTCCTTAGCTCTCACAGGGAAGCATGCCTTGAAGCCACCTGTCAACTAGCTGTATTCTTATGGCAGGGTGAAGGTAGCAGTATTCTGAGACAGGAGGTTCCCAGATTACCACTCTACTGCACCTGGAGATACCCTCCAGGTCTGCATTGTTAACTTGCGTCTCAGAGGCCTCTGGCAAAAGTCTCTGGTGAAGACGTGCAAAACTCACTCTGCAGGCAGTGTGGAACTGTGAGGGACTGAGGGTGAGCTCAACTCTCAGCAGTAAGATGATTTTGGACAAGGCGTTCAGCTACCTTCTCACATATGGAACTTAGAATGTAGCACCAGTCTACCCCAGGAATTACTAGGAAATCGCTGGATTGAGCTTGGAGGCACTAGTCTTGTGTGCCGGGAGATTCCAGTTACCTCTCCCAACACTTCGGTGAAGCAGCGAGCCTAGGCCTTTTGGAAGCGAAAGGTAGCTGCAGGCAGGAGGTAGGGTTACAGGCCATAAGCTCAACTCTCCGAAGTGGGTATGCATGGGAGGCAGGTGTCTGCTACCCACTCGGACATGCGAGTGGGAACCTAGCTACACTCTGATGAAGAAGGACTTTGGAAATGGCTGTATTCAACTCAGATACACGTGGGTTCAGGCACAACGATTCCACATGCTTTTCTCACAACCTTTCCCTGCCACTAACATGAGGACGTTAGCAGTTCCTTCTACAGTCAAGCAGGAAGCGGGAGGGTTGTGCCCTGTCCTTAGCTCTCACAGGGAAGCATGCCTTGAAGCCACCTGTCAACTAGCTGCATTCTTATGGCAGGGTGAAGGTAGCAGTACTCTGAGACAGGAGGTTCCCAGATTACCACTCTACTGCACCTGGAGATACCCTCCAGGTCTGCATTGTTAACTTGCGTCTCAGAAGCCTCTGGCAAACGTCTCTGGTGAAGACGTGCGAAACTCACTCTGCAGGCAGTGTGGAACTGTGAGGGACTGAGGGTGAGCTCAACTCTCAGAAGTAAGATGTTTTTGGACAAGGCGTTCAACTACCTACTCACGTATGGAACTTAGTATGTAGCACCAGTCTACCCCAGGAATTACTAGGAAATCGCTTGATTGAGCTTGGAGGCACTCGTCTTGTGTGCCGGGAGATTCCAGTTACCTCTCCCAACACTTGCGTCAAGCAGCGAGCCTAGGCCTTTTGGAAGCGAAAGGTAGCGGCAGGCAGGAGGTAGGGTTACAGGCCATGAGCTCAACTCTCAGAAGTGTGTATGCATGGGAGGCAGATGTCTCCTACCCACTCGGACATGGGAGTTGGAACCTAGCTACACTCCTATTGAAGAAGGATGTTGGAAATCGCTGTATTCAACTCAGATACACGGGAGTTCAGGCCCAATGCTTACACATGCTTTTCCCACAACCTATCCCAGCCACTAACATAAGGAGGTTAGCAGGTACGTCTACAGTCAGGCAGGATGCGGGAGGGTTCTGCCCTTTCCTCAACTCTCACAGGGAAGCATGCCTAGAAGCCAGCTCTCAACTAGCTGCATTCTTATGACAGTGTGAAGGTAGCAGTATTCTGAGTAAGGAGGTTCCCAGATTGCCACTCTACTGCACCTGGAGATACCGTCCAGGTCTGCATTGTTAACTTGCGTCTCAGAGGCCTCTGGCAAAAGTCTCTGGTGAAGACGTGCGAAACTCACTCTGCAGGCAGTGTGGAACTGTGAGGGACTGAGGGTGAGCTCAACTCTCAGCAGTAAGATGATTTTGGACAAGGCGTTCAGCTACCTTCTCACATATGGAACTTCGTATGTAGCACCAGTCTACCCCAGGAATTACTGGGAAATCGCTGGATTGAGCTTGGAGGCACTAGTCTTGTGTGCCGGGAGATTCCAGTTACCTCTCCCAACACTTCGGTGAAGCAGCGAGCCTAGGCCTTTTGGAAGCGAAAGGTAGCTGCAGGCAGGAGGTAGGGTTACAGGCCATAAGCTCAACTCTAGAAGTGGGTATGCATGGGAAGCAGATGTATGCTACCCACTCGGACATGCGAGTGGGAACCTAGCTACACTCTGATGAAAAAGGACTTTGGAAATCGCTGTATTCTACTCAGATACACGTGGTTTCAGGCACAACGATTCCACATGCTTTTCTCACAACCTTTCCCTGCCACTAACATGAGGACGTTAGCAGCTCCTTCTACAGTCAAGCAGGATGCGGGAGGGTTGTGCCCTGTCCTTAGCTCTCACAGGGAAGCATGCCTTGAAGCCACATGTCAACTAACTGCATTCTTATGGCAGGGTGAAGGTAGCAGTATTCTGAGACAGGAGGTTCCCAGATTACCACTCTACTGCACCTGGAGATACCCTCCAGGTCTGCATTGTTAACTTGCGTCTCATAGCCTCTGGCAAACGTCTCTGGTGAAGACGTGCGAAACTCACTCTGCAGGCAGTGTGGAACTGTGAGGGACTGAGGGTGAGCTCAACTCTCAGAAGTAAGATGTTTTTGGACAAGGCGTTCAACTACCTACTCACGTATGGAACTTAGTATGTAGCACCAGTCTACCCCAGGAATAACTAGGAAATCGCTTGATTGAGCTTGGAGGCACTCGTCTTGTGTCCCGGGAGATTCCAGTTACCTCTCCCAACACTTGCGTCAAGCAGCGAGCCTAGGCCTTTTGGAAGTGTAAGGTAGCGGCAGGCACGATGTAGGGTTACAGGCCATGAGCTCAACTCTCAGAATTGTGTATGCATGGGAGGCAGATGTCTGCTACCCACTCGGACATGGGAGTTGGAACCTAGCTACACTCCTATTGAAGAAGGATGTTGGAAATCGCTGTATTCAACTCAGATACACGGGAGTTCAGGCCCAATGCTTACACATGCTTTTCCACAACCTATCCCAGCCACTAACATAAGGAGGTTAGCAGGTACGTCTATAGTCAGGCAGGATGCGGGAGGGTTCTGCCCTGTCCTCAGCTCTCACAGGGAAGCATGCCTAGAAGCCATCTCTCAACTAGCTGCATTCTTATGACAGTGTGAGGGTAGCAGTATTCTGAGTAATGAGGTTCCCAGATTACCACTCTACTGCACCTGGAGATACCCTCCAGGTCTGCATTGTTAACTTGCGTCTCAGAGGCCTCTGGCAAAAGTCTCTGGTGAAGACGTGCAAAACTCACTCTGCAGGCAGTGTGGAACTGTGAGGGACTGAGGGTGAGCTCAACTCTCAGCAGTAAGATGATTTTGGACAAGGCGTTCAGCTACCTTCTCACATATGGAACTTAGAATGTAGCACCAGTCTACCCCAGGAATTACTAGGAAATCGCTGGATTGAGCTTGGAGGCACTAGTCTTGTGTGCCGGGAGATTCCAGTTACCTCTCCCAACACTTCGGTGAAGCAGCGAGCCTAGGCCTTTTGGAAGCGAAAGGTAGCTGCAGGCAGGAGGTAGGGTTACAGGCCATAAGCTCAACTCTCCGAAGTGGGTATGCATGGGAGGCAGGTGTCTGCTACCCACTCGGACATGCGAGTGGGAACCTAGCTACACTCTGATGAAGAAGGACTTTGGAAATCGCTGTATTCAACTCAGATACACGTGGGTTCAGGCACAACGATTCCACATGCTTTTCTCACAACCTTTCCCTGCCACTAACATGAGGACGTTAGCAGTTCCTTCTACAGTCAAGCAGGAAGCGGGAGGGTTGTGCCCTGTCCTTAGCTCTCACAGGGAAGCATGCCTTGAAGCCACCTGTCAACTAGCTGCATTCTTATGGCAGGGTGAAGGTAGCAGTACTCTGAGACAGGAGGTTCCCAGATTACCACTCTACTGCACCTGGAGATACCCTCCAGGTCTGCATTGTTAACTTGCGTCTCAGAAGCCTCTGGCAAACGTCTCTGGTGAAGACGTGCGAAACTCACTCTGCAGGCAGTGTGGAACTGTGAGGGACTGAGGGTGAGCTCAACTCTCAGAAGTAAGATGTTTTTGGACAAGGCGTTCAACTACCTACTCACGTATGGAACTTAGTATGTAGCACCAGTCTACCCCAGGAATTACTAGGAAATCGCTTGATTGAGCTTGGAGGCACTCGTCTTGTGTGCCGGGAGATTCCAGTTACCTCTCCCAACACTTGCGTCAAGCAGCGAGCCTAGGCCTTTTGGAAGCGAAAGGTAGCGGCAGGCAGGAGGTAGGGTTACAGGCCATGAGCTCAACTCTCAGAAGTGTGTATGCATGGGAGGCAGATGTCTCCTACCCACTCGGACATGGGAGTTGGAACCTAGCTACACTCCTATTGAAGAAGGATGTTGGAAATCGCTGTATTCAACTCAGATACACGGGAGTTCAGGCCCAATGCTTACACATGCTTTTCCCACAACCTATCCCAGCCACTAACATAAGGAGGTTAGCAGGTACGTCTACAGTCAGGCAGGATGCGGGAGGGTTCTGCCCTGTCCTCAACTCTCACAGGGAAGCATGCCTAGAAGCCAGCTCTCAACTAGCTGCATTCTTATGACAGTGTGAAGGTAGCAGTATTCTGAGTAAGGAGGTTCCCAGATTGCCACTCTACTGCACCTGGAGATACCGTCCAGGTCTGCATTGTTAACTTGCGTCTCAGAGGCCTCTGGCAAAAGTCTCTGGTGAAGACGTGCGAAACTCACTCTGCAGGCAGTGTGGAACTGTGAGGGACTGAGGGTGAGCTCACCTCTCAGCAGTAAGATGATTTTGGACAAGGCGTTCAGGTACCTTCTCACGTATGGAACTTAGTATGTAGCACCAGTCTATCCCAGGAATTACTGGGAAATCGCTGGATTGAGCTTGGAGGCCCTAGTCTTGTGTGCCGGGAGATTCCAGTTACCTCTCCCAACACTTCGGTGAAGCAGCGAGCCTAGGCCTTTTGGAAGCGAAAGGTAGCTGCAGGCAGGAGGTAGGGTTACAGGCCATAAGCTCAACTCTCAGAAGTGGGTATGCATGGGAGGCAGATGTCTGCTACCCACTCGGACATGCGAGTGGGAACCTAGCTACACTCTGATGAAGAAGGACTTTGGAAATCGCTGTATTCAACTCAGATACACGTGGGTTCAGGCACAACGATTCCACATGCCTTTCTCACAACCTTTCCCTGCCACTAACATGAGGACGTTAGCAGCTCCTTCTACAGTCAAGCAGGATGCGGGAGGGTTGTGCCCTGTCCTTAGCTCTCACAGGGAAGCATGCCTTGAAGCCAGCTGTCAACTAGCTGCATTCTTATGGCAGGGTGAAGGTAGCAGTATTCTGAGACAGGAGGTTCCCAGATTACCACTCTACTGCACCTGGAGATACCGTCCAAGTCTGCATTGTTAACTTGCGTCTCAGAGGCCTCTGGCAAAAGTCTCTGGTGAAGACGTGCGAAACTCACTCTGCAGGCAGTGTGGAACTGTGAGGGACTGAGGGTGAGCTCAACTCTCAGCAGTAAGGTGATTTTGGACAAGGCGTTCAGCTACCTTCTCACATATGGAACTTAGTATGTAGCACCAGTCTACCCCAGGAATTACTGGGAAATCGCTGGATTGAGCTTGGAGGCACTAGTCTTGTGTGCCGGCAGATTCCAGTTACCTCTCCCAACACTTCGGTGAAGCAGCGAGCCTAGGCCTTTTGGAAGCGAAACGTAGCTGCAGGCAGGAGGTAGGGTTACAGGCCATAAGCTCAACTCTCAGAAGTGGGTATGCATGGGAGGCAGATGTCTGCTACCCACTCGGACATGCGAGTGGGAACCTAGCTACACTCTGATGAAGAAGGACTTTGGAAATCGCTGTATTCAACTCAGATACACGTGGGTTCAGGCACAACGATTCCACATGCTTTTCTCACAACCTTTCCCTGCCACTAACATGAAGACGTTAGCAGCTCCTTCTACAGTCAAGCAGGATGCGGGAGGGTTGTGCCCTGTCCTTAGCTCTCACAGGGAAGCATGCCTTGAAGCCACCTGTCAACTAGCTGCATTCTTATGGCAGGGTGAAGGTAGCAGTATTCTGAGACAGGAGGTTCCCAGATTACCACTCTACTGCACCTGGAGATACCCTCCAGGTCTGCATTGTTAACTTGCGTCTCAGAAGCCTCTGGCAAACGTCTCTGGTGAAGACGTGCGAAACTCACTCTGCAGGCAGTGTGGAACTGTGAGGGACTGAGGGTGAGCTCAACTCTCAGAAGTAAGATGTTTTTGGACAAGGCGTTCAACTACCTACTCACGTATGGAACTTAGTATGTAGCACCAGTCTACCCCAGGAATTACTAGGAAATCGCTGGATTGAGCTTGGAGGCACTCGTCTTGTGTGCCGGGAGATTCCAGTTACCTCTCCCAACACTTGTGTCAAGCAGCGAGCCTAGGCCTTTTGGAAGCGTAATGTAGCGGCAGGCACGATGTAGGGTTACAGGCCATGAGCTCAACTCTCAGAAGTGTGTATGCATGGGAGGCAGATGTCTGCTACCCAATCGGACATGGGAGTTGGAACCTAGCTACACTCCTATTGAAGAAGGATGTTGGAAATCGCTGTATTCAACTCAGATACACGGGAGTTCAGGCCCAATGCTTACACATGCTTTTCCACAACCTATCCCAGCCACTAACATAAGGAGGTTAGCAGGTACGTCTACAGTCAGGCAGGATGCGGGAGGGTTCTGCCCTGTCCTCAACTCTCACAGGGAAGCATGCCTAGAAGCCAGCTCTCAACTAGCTGCATTCTTATGACAGTGTGAATGTAGCAGTATTCTGAGTAAGGAGGTTCCCAGATTGCCACTCTACTGCACCTGGAGATACCGTCCAGGTCTGCATTGTTAACTTGCGTCTCAGAGGCCTCTGGCAAAAGTCTCTGGTGAAGACGTGGGAAACTCAGTCTGCAGGCAGTGTGGAACTGTGAGGGACTGAGGGTGAGCTCAACTCTCAGCAGTAAGATGATTTTGGACAAGGCGTTCAGCTACCTTCTCACATATGGAACTTAGTATGTAGCACCAGTCTACCCCAGGAATTACTGGGAAATCGCTGGATTGAGCTTGGAGGCACTAGTCTTGTGTGCCGGCAGATTCCAGTTACCTCTCCCAACACTTCGGTGAAGCAGCGAGCCTAGGCCTTTTGGAAGCGAAAGGTAGCTGCAGGCAGGAAGTAGGGTTACAGGCCATAAGCTCAACTCTCAGAAGTGGGTATGCATGGGAAACAGATGTATGCTACCCACTCGGACATGCGAGTGGGAACCTAGCTACACTCTGATGAAGAAGGACTTTGGAAATCGCTGTATTCAACTCAGATACACGTGGTTTCAGGCACAACGATTCCACATGCTTTTCTCACAACCTTTCCCTGCCACTAACATGAGGACGTTAGCAGCTCCTTCTACAGTCAAGCAGGATGCGGGAGGGTTGTGCCCTGTCCTTAGCTCTCACAGGGAAGCATCCTTGAAGCCACCTGTCAACTAGCTGCATTCTTATGGCAGGGTGAAGGTAGCAGTATTCTGAGACAGGAGGTTCCCAGATTACCACTCTACTGCACCTGGAGATACCGTCCAAGTCTGCATTGTTAACTTGCGTCTCAGAGGCCTCTGGCAAAAGTCTCTGGTGAAGACGTGCGAAACTCACTCTGCAGGCAGTGTGGAACTGTGAGGGACTGAGGGTGAGCTCAACTCTCAGCAGTAAGGTGATTTTGGACAAGGCGTTCAGCTACCTTCTCACATATGGAACTTAGTATGTAGCACCAGTCTACCCCAGGAATTACTGGGAAATCGCTGGATTGAGCTTGGAGGCACTAGTCTTGTGTGCCGGCAGATTCCAGTTACCTCTCCCAACACTTCGGTGAAGCAGCGAGCCTAGGCCTTTTGGAAGCGAAAGGTAGCTGCAGGCAGGAGGTAGGGTTACAGGCCATAAGCTCAACTCTCAGAAGTGGGTATGCATGGGAGGCAGATGTCTGCTACCCACTCGGACATGCGAGTGGGAACCTAGCTACACTCTGATGAAGAAGGACTTTGGAAATCGCTGTATTCAACTCAGATACACGTGGGTTCAGGCACAACGATTCCACATGCTTTTCTCACAACCTTTCCCTGCCACTAACATGAGGACGTTAGCAGCTCCTTCTACAGTCAAGCAGGATGCGGGAGGGTTGTGCCCTGTCCTTAGGTCTCACAGGGAAGCATGCCTTCAAGCCAGCTGTCAACTAGCTGCATTCTTATGGCAGGGTGAAGGTAGCAGTATTCTGAGACAGGAGGTTCCCAGATTACCACTCTACTGCACCTGGAGATACCCTCCAGGTCTGCATTGTTAACTTGCGTCTCAGAAGCCTCTGGCAAACGTCTCTGGTGAAGACGTGCGAAACTCACTCTGCAGGCAGTGTGGAACTGTGAGGGACTGAGGGTGAGCTCAACTCTCAGAAGTAAGATGTTTTTGGACAAGGCGTTCAACTACCTACTCACGTATGGAACTTAGTATGTAGCACCAGTCTACCCCAGGAATTACTAGGAAATCGCTTGATTGAGCTTGGAGGCACTCGTCTTGTGTGCCGGGAGATTCCAGTTACCTCTCCCAACACTTGTGTCAAGCAGCGATCCTAGGCCTTTTGGAAGCGTAATGTAGCGGCAGGCACCATGTAGGGTTACAGGCCATGAGCTCAACTCTCAGAAGTGTGTATGCATGGGAGGCAGATGTCTGCTACCCAATCGGACATGGGAGTTGGAACCTAGCTACACTCCTATTGAAGAAGGATGTTGGAAATCGCTGTATTCAACTCAGATACACGGGAGTTCAGGCCCAATGCTTACACATGCTTTTCCCACAACCTATCCCAGCCACTAACATAAGGAGGTTAGCAGGTACGTCTACAGTCAGGCAGGATGCGGGAGGGATCTGCCCTGTCCTCAGCTCTCACAGGGAAGCATGCCTAGAAGCCAGCTCTCAACTAGCTGCATTCTTATGACAGTGTGAAGGTAGCAGTATTCTGAGTAAGGAGGTTCCCATATTACCACTCTACTGCACCTGGAGATACCGTCCAAGTCTGCATTGTTAACTTGCGTCTCAGAGGCCTCTGGCAAAAGTCTCTGGTGAAGACGTTGGAAACTCAGTCTGCAGGCAGTGTGGAACTGTGAGGGACTGAGGGTGAGCTCAACTCTCAGCAGTAAGATGATTTTGGACAAGGCGTTCAGCTACCTTCTCACATATGGAACTTAGTATGTAGCACCAGTCTACCCCAGGAATTACTGGGAAATCGCTGGATTGAGCTTGGAGGCACTAGTCTTGTGTGCCGGCAGATTCCAGTTACCTCTCCCAACACTTCGGTGAAGCAGCGAGCCTAGGCCTTTTGGAAGCGAAAGGTAGCGGCAGGCAGGAGGTAGGGTTACAGGCCATAAGCTCAACTCTCAGAAGTGTGTATGCATGGGAGGCAGATGTCTGCTACCCAATCGGACATGGGAGTTGGAACCTAGCTACACTCCTATTGAAGAAGGATGTTGGAAATCGCTGTATTCAACTCAGATACACGGGAGTTCAGGCCCAATGCTTACACATGCTTTTCCACAACCTATCCCAGCCACTAACATAAGGAGGTTAGCAGGTACGTCTACAGTCAGGCAGGATGCGGGAGGGTTCTGCCCTGTCCTCAACTCTCACAGGGAAGCATGCCTAGAAGCCAGCTCTCAACTAGCTGCATTCTTATGACAGTGTGAATGTAGCAGTATTCTGAGTAAGGAGGTTCCCAGATTGCCACTCTACTGCACCTGGAGATACCGTCCAGGTCGGCATTGTTAACTTGCGTCTCAGAGGCCTCTGGCAAAAGTCTCTGGTGAAGACGTTGGAAACTCAGTCTGCAGGCAGTGTGGAACTGTGAGGGACTGAGGGTGAGCTCAACTCTCAGCAGTAAGATGATTTTGGACAAGGCGTTCAGCTACCTTCTCACATATGGAACTTAGTATGTAGCACCAGTCTACCCCAGGAATTACTGGGAAATCGCTGGATTGAGCTTGGAGGCACTAGTCTTGTGTGCCGGCAGATTCCAGTTACCTCTCCCAACACTTCGGTGAAGCAGCGAGCCTAGGCCTTTTGGAAGCGAAAGGTAGCGGCAGGCAGGAGGTAGGGTTACAGGCCATAAGCTCAACTCTCAGAAGTGGGTATGCATGGGAGGCAGATGTCTGCTACCCACTCGGACATGCGAGTGGGAACCTAGCTACACTCTGATGAAGAAGGACTTTGGAAATCGCTGTATTCAACTCAGATACACGTGAGTTCAGGCACAACGATTCCACATGCTTTTCTCACAACCTTTCCCTGCCACTAACATGAAGACGTTAGCAGCTCCTTCTACAGTCA
This sequence comes from Canis lupus baileyi, assembly GCF_048164855.1. Lineage (NCBI taxonomy): Eukaryota > Metazoa > Chordata > Mammalia > Carnivora > Canidae > Canis > Canis lupus. Next base: position 97,114 of record NC_132848.1, on the reverse strand, counting down.
AGCAGGATGCGGGAGGGTTGTGCCCTGTCCTTAGCTCTCACAGGGAAGCATGCCTTGAAGCCACCTGTCAACTAGCTGCATTCTTATGGCAGGGTGAAGGTAGCAGTATTCTGAGACAGGAGGTTCCCAGATTACCACTCTACTGCACCTGGAGATACCCTCCAGGTCTGCATTGTTAACTTGCGTCTCAGAAGCCTCTGGCAAACGTCTCTGGTGAAGACGTGCGAAACTCACTCTGCAGGCAGTGTGGAACTGTGAGGGAGTGGGGGTGAGCTCAACTCTCAGAAGTAAGATGTTTTTGGACAAGGCGTTCAACTACCTACTCACGTATGGAACTTAGTATGTAGCACCAGTCTACCCCAGGAATTACTAGGAAATCGCTGGATTGAGCTTGGAGGCACTCGTCTTGTGTGCCGGGAGATTCCAGTTACCTCTCCCAACACTTGTGTCAAGCAGCGAGCCTAGGCCTTTTGGAAGCGTAATGTAGCGGCAGGCACGATGTAGGGTTACAGGCCATGAGCTCAACTCTCAGAAGTGTGTATGCATGGGAGGCAGATGTCTGCTACCCAATCGGACATGGGAGTTGGAACCTAGCTACACTCCTATTGAAGAAGGATGTTGGAAATCGCTGTATTCAACTCAGATACACGGGAGTTCAGGCCCAATGCTTACACATGCTTTTCCACAACCTATCCCAGCCACTAACATAAGGAGGTTAGCAGGTACGTCTACAGTCAGGCAGGATGCGGGAGGGTTCTGCCCTGTCCTCAACTCTCACAGGGAAGCATGCCTAGAAGCCAGCTCTCAACTAGCTGCATTCTTATGACAGTGTGAAGGTAGCAGTATTCTGAGTAAGGAGGTTCCCAGATTGCCACTCTACTGCACCTGGAGATACCGTCCAGGTCTGCATTGTTAACTTGCGTCTCAGAGGCCTCTGGCAAAAGTCTCTGGTGAAGACGTGGGAAACTCAGTCTGCAGGCAGTGTGGAACTGTGAGGGACTGAGGGTGAGCTCAACTCTCAGCAGTAAGATGATTTTGGACAAGGCGTTCAGCTACCTTCTCACATATGGAACTTAGTATGTAGCACCAGTCTACCCCAGGAATTACTGGGAAATCGCTGGATTGAGCTTGGAGGCACTAGTCTTGTGTGCCGGCAGATTCCAGTTACCTCTCCCAACACTTCGGTGAAGCAGCGAGCCTAGGCCTTTTGGAAGCGAAAGGTAGCTGCAGGCAGGAAGTAGGGTTACAGGCCATAAGCTCAACTCTCAGAAGTGGGTATGCATGGGAAACAGATGTATGCTACCCACTCGGACATGCGAGTGGGAACCTAGCTACACTCTGATGAAGAAGGACTTTGGAAATCGCTGTATTCAACTCAGATACACGTGGTTTCAGGCACAACGATTCCACATGCTTTTCTCACAACCTTTCCCTGCCACTAACATGAGGACGTTAGCAGCTCCTTCTACAGTCAAGCAGGATGCGGGAGGGTTGTGCCCTGTCCTTAGCTCTCACAGGGAAGCATCCTTGAAGCCACCTGTCAACTAGCTGCATTCTTATGGCAGGGTGAAGGTAGCAGTATTCTGAGACAGGAGGTTCCCAGATTACCACTCTACTGCACCTGGAGATACCGTCCAAGTCTGCATTGTTAACTTGCGTCTCAGAGGCCTCTGGCAAAAGTCTCTGGTGAAGACGTGCGAAACTCACTCTGCAGGCAGTGTGGAACTGTGAGGGACTGAGGGTGAGCTCAACTCTCAGCAGTAAGGTGATTTTGGACAAGGCGTTCAGCTACCTTCTCACATATGGAACTTAGTATGTAGCACCAGTCTACCCCAGGAATTACTGGGAAATCGCTGGATTGAGCTTGGAGGCACTAGTCTTGTGTGCCGGCAGATTCCAGTTACCTCTCCCAACACTTCGGTGAAGCAGCGAGCCTAGGCCTTTTGGAAGCGAAAGGTAGCTGCAGGCAGGAGGTAGGGTTACAGGCCATAAGCTCAACTCTCAGAAGTGGGTATGCATGGGAGGCAGATGTCTGCTACCCACTCGGACATGCGAGTGGGAACCTAGCTACACTCTGATGAAGAAGGACTTTGGAAATCGCTGTATTCAACTCAGATACACGTGGGTTCAGGCACAACGATTCCACATGCTTTTCTCACAACCTTTCCCTGCCACTAACATGAGGACGTTAGCAGCTCCTTCTACAGTCAAGCAGGATGCGGGAGGGTTGTGCCCTGTCCTTAGGTCTCACAGGGAAGCATGCCTTGAAGCCAGCTGTCAACTAGCTGCATTCTTATGGCAGGGTGAAGGTAGCAGTATTCTGAGACAGGAGGTTCCCAGATTACCACTCTACTGCACCTGGAGATACCCTCCAGGTCTGCATTGTTAACTTGCGTCTCAGAAGCCTCTGGCAAACGTCTCTGGTGAAGACGTGCGAAACTCACTCTGCAGGCAGTGTGGAACTGTGAGGGACTGAGGGTGAGCTCAACTATCAGAAGTAAGATGTTTTTGGACAAGGCGTTCAACTACCTACTCACGTATGGAACTTAGTATGTAGCACCAGTCTACCCCAGGAATTACTAGGAAATCGCTTGATTGAGCTTGGAGGCACTCGTCTTGTGTGCCGGGAGATTCCAGTTACCTCTCCCAACACTTGTGTCAAGCAGCGATCCTAGGCCTTTTGGAAGCGTAATGTAGCGGCAGGCACCATGTAGGGTTACAGGCCATGAGCTCAACTCTCAGAAGTGTGTATGCATGGGAGGCAGATGTCTGCTACCCAATCGGACATGGGAGTTGGAACCTAGCTACACTCCTATTGAAGAAGGATGTTGGAAATCGCTGTATTCAACTCAGATACACGGGAGTTCAGGCCCAATGCTTACACATGCTTTTCCCACAACCTATCCCAGCCACTAACATAAGGAGGTTAGCAGGTACGTCTACAGTCAGGCAGGATGCGGGAGGGATCTGCCCTGTCCTCAGCTCTCACAGGGAAGCATGCCTAGAAGCCAGCTCTCAACTAGCTGCATTCTTATGACAGTGTGAAGGTAGCAGTATTCTGAGTAAGGAGGTTCCCATATTACCACTCTACTGCACCTGGAGATACCGTCCAAGTCTGCATTGTTAACTTGCGTCTCAGAGGCCTCTGGCAAAAGTCTCTGGTGAAGACGTTGGAAACTCAGTCTGCAGGCAGTGTGGAACTGTGAGGGACTGAGGGTGAGCTCAACTCTCAGCAGTAAGATGATTTTGGACAAGGCGTTCAGCTACCTTCTCACATATGGAACTTAGTATGTAGCACCAGTCTACCCCAGGAATTACTGGGAAATCGCTGGATTGAGCTTGGAGGCACTAGTCTTGTGTGCCGGCAGATTCCAGTTACCTCTCCCAACACTTCGGTGAAGCAGCGAGCCTAGGCCTTTTGGAAGCGAAAGGTAGCGGCAGGCAGGAGGTAGGGTTACAGGCCATAAGCTCAACTCTCAGAAGTGTGTATGCATGGGAGGCAGATGTCTGCTACCCAATCGGACATGGGAGTTGGAACCTAGCTACACTCCTATTGAAGAAGGATGTTGGAAATCGCTGTATTCAACTCAGATACACGGGAGTTCAGGCCCAATGCTTACACATGCTTTTCCACAACCTATCCCAGCCACTAACATAAGGAGGTTAGCAGGTACGTCTACAGTCAGGCAGGATGCGGGAGGGTTCTGCCCTGTCCTCAACTCTCACAGGGAAGCATGCCTAGAAGCCAGCTCTCAACTAGCTGCATTCTTATGACAGTGTGAATGTAGCAGTATTCTGAGTAAGGAGGTTCCCAGATTGCCACTCTACTGCACCTGGAGATACCGTCCAGGTCGGCATTGTTAACTTGCGTCTCAGAGGCCTCTGGCAAAAGTCTCTGGTGAAGACGTTGGAAACTCAGTCTGCAGGCAGTGTGGAACTGTGAGGGACTGAGGGTGAGCTCAACTCTCAGCAGTAAGATGATTTTGGACAAGGCGTTCAGCTACCTTCTCACATATGGAACTTAGAATGTAGCACCAGTCTACCCCAGGAATTACTAGGAAATCGCTGGATTGAGCTTGGAGGCACTAGTCTTGTGTGCCGGGAGATTCCAGTTACCTCTCCCAACACTTCGGTGAAGCAGCGAGCCTAGGCCTTTTGGAAGCGAAAGGTAGCTGCAGGCAGGAGGTAGGGTTACAGGCCATAAGCTCAACTCTCCGAAGTGGGTATGCATGGGAGGCAGGTGTCTGCTACCCACTCGGACATGCGAGTGGGAACCTAGCTACACTCTGATGAAGAAGGACTTTGGAAATGGCTGTATTCAACTCAGATACACGTGGGTTCAGGCACAACGATTCCACATGCTTTTCTCACAACCTTTCCCTGCCACTAACATGAGGACGTTAGCAGTTCCTTCTACAGTCAAGCAGGAAGCGGGAGGGTTGTGCCCTGTCCTTAGCTCTCACAGGGAAGCATGCCTTGAAGCCACCTGTCAACTAGCTGCATTCTTATGGCAGGGTGAAGGTAGCAGTACTCTGAGACAGGAGGTTCCCAGATTACCACTCTACTGCACCTGGAGATACCCTCCAGGTCTGCATTGTTAACTTGCGTCTCAGAAGCCTCTGGCAAACGTCTCTGGTGAAGACGTGCGAAACTCACTCTGCAGGCAGTGTGGAACTGTGAGGGACTGAGGGTGAGCTCAACTCTCAGAAGTAAGATGTTTTTGGACAAGGCGTTCAACTACCTACTCACGTATGGAACTTAGTATGTAGCACCAGTCTACCCCAGGAATTACTAGGAAATCGCTTGATTGAGCTTGGAGGCACTCGTCTTGTGTGCCGGGAGATTCCAGTTACCTCTCCCAACACTTGCGTCAAGCAGCGAGCCTAGGCCTTTTGGAAGCGAAAGGTAGCGGCAGGCAGGAGGTAGGGTTACAGGCCATGAGCTCAACTCTCAGAAGTGTGTATGCATGGGAGGCAGATGTCTCCTACCCACTCGGACATGGGAGTTGGAACCTAGCTACACTCCTATTGAAGAAGGATGTTGGAAATCGCTGTATTCAACTCAGATACACGGGAGTTCAGGCCCAATGCTTACACATGCTTTTCCCACAACCTATCCCAGCCACTAACATAAGGAGGTTAGCAGGTACGTCTACAGTCAGGCAGGATGCGGGAGGGTTCTGCCCTTTCCTCAACTCTCACAGGGAAGCATGCCTAGAAGCCAGCTCTCAACTAGCTGCATTCTTATGACAGTGTGAAGGTAGCAGTATTCTGAGTAAGGAGGTTCCCAGATTGCCACTCTACTGCACCTGGAGATACCGTCCAGGTCTGCATTGTTAACTTGCGTCTCAGAGGCCTCTGGCAAAAGTCTCTGGTGAAGACGTGCGAAACTCACTCTGCAGGCAGTGTGGAACTGTGAGGGACTGAGGGTGAGCTCAACTCTCAGCAGTAAGATGATTTTGGACAAGGCGTTCAGCTACCTTCTCACATATGGAACTTCGTATGTAGCACCAGTCTACCCCAGGAATTACTGGGAAATCGCTGGATTGAGCTTGGAGGCACTAGTCTTGTGTGCCGGGAGATTCCAGTTACCTCTCCCAACACTTCGGTGAAGCAGCGAGCCTAGGCCTTTTGGAAGCGAAAGGTAGCTGCAGGCAGGAGGTAGGGTTACAGGCCATAAGCTCAACTCTAGAAGTGGGTATGCATGGGAAGCAGATGTATGCTACCCACTCGGACATGCGAGTGGGAACCTAGCTACACTCTGATGAAAAAGGACTTTGGAAATCGCTGTATTCTACTCAGATACACGTGGTTTCAGGCACAACGATTCCACATGCTTTTCTCACAACCTTTCCCTGCCACTAACATGAGGACGTTAGCAGCTCCTTCTACAGTCAAGCAGGATGCGGGAGGGTTGTGCCCTGTCCTTAGCTCTCACAGGGAAGCATGCCTTGAAGCCACATGTCAACTAACTGCATTCTTATGGCAGGGTGAAGGTAGCAGTATTCTGAGACAGGAGGTTCCCAGATTACCACTCTACTGCACCTGGAGATACCCTCCAGGTCTGCATTGTTAACTTGCGTCTCATAGCCTCTGGCAAACGTCTCTGGTGAAGACGTGCGAAACTCACTCTGCAGGCAGTGTGGAACTGTGAGGGACTGAGGGTGAGCTCAACTCTCAGAAGTAAGATGTTTTTGGACAAGGCGTTCAACTACCTACTCACGTATGGAACTTAGTATGTAGCACCAGTCTACCCCAGGAATAACTAGGAAATCGCTTGATTGAGCTTGGAGGCACTCGTCTTGTGTCCCGGGAGATTCCAGTTACCTCTCCCAACACTTGCGTCAAGCAGCGAGCCTAGGCCTTTTGGAAGCGTAAGGTAGCGGCAGGCACGATGTAGGGTTACAGGCCATGAGCTCAACTCTCAGAATTGTGTATGCATGGGAGGCAGATGTCTGCTACCCACTCGGACATGGGAGTTGGAACCTAGCTACACTCCTATTGAAGAAGGATGTTGGAAATCGCTGTATTCAACTCAGATACACGGGAGTTCAGGCCCAATGCTTACACATGCTTTTCCACAACCTATCCCAGCCACTAACATAAGGAGGTTAGCAGGTACGTCTATAGTCAGGCAGGATGCGGGAGGGTTCTGCCCTGTCCTCAGCTCTCACAGGGAAGCATGCCTAGAAGCCATCTCTCAACTAGCTGCATTCTTATGACAGTGTGAGGGTAGCAGTATTCTGAGTAATGAGGTTCCCAGATTACCACTCTACTGCACCTGGAGATACCCTCCAGGTCTGCATTGTTAACTTGCGTCTCAGAGGCCTCTGGCAAAAGTCTCTGGTGAAGACGTGCAAAACTCACTCTGCAGGCAGTGTGGAACTGTGAGGGACTGAGGGTGAGCTCAACTCTCAGCAGTAAGATGATTTTGGACAAGGCGTTCAGCTACCTTCTCACATATGGAACTTAGAATGTAGCACCAGTCTACCCCAGGAATTACTAGGAAATCGCTGGATTGAGCTTGGAGGCACTAGTCTTGTGTGCCGGGAGATTCCAGTTACCTCTCCCAACACTTCGGTGAAGCAGCGAGCCTAGGCCTTTTGGAAGCGAAAGGTAGCTGCAGGCAGGAGGTAGGGTTACAGGCCATAAGCTCAACTCTCCGAAGTGGGTATGCATGGGAGGCAGGTGTCTGCTACCCACTCGGACATGCGAGTGGGAACCTAGCTACACTCTGATGAAGAAGGACTTTGGAAATCGCTGTATTCAACTCAGATACACGTGGGTTCAGGCACAACGATTCCACATGCTTTTCTCACAACCTTTCCCTGCCACTAACATGAGGACGTTAGCAGTTCCTTCTACAGTCAAGCAGGAAGCGGGAGGGTTGTGCCCTGTCCTTAGCTCTCACAGGGAAGCATGCCTTGAAGCCACCTGTCAACTAGCTGCATTCTTATGGCAGGGTGAAGGTAGCAGTACTCTGAGACAGGAGGTTCCCAGATTACCACTCTACTGCACCTGGAGATACCCTCCAGGTCTGCATTGTTAACTTGCGTCTCAGAAGCCTCTGGCAAACGTCTCTGGTGAAGACGTGCGAAACTCACTCTGCAGGCAGTGTGGAACTGTGAGGGACTGAGGGTGAGCTCAACTCTCAGAAGTAAGATGTTTTTGGACAAGGCGTTCAACTACCTACTCACGTATGGAACTTAGTATGTAGCACCAGTCTACCCCAGGAATTACTAGGAAATCGCTTGATTGAGCTTGGAGGCACTCGTCTTGTGTGCCGGGAGATTCCAGTTACCTCTCCCAACACTTGCGTCAAGCAGCGAGCCTAGGCCTTTTGGAAGCGAAAGGTAGCGGCAGGCAGGAGGTAGGGTTACAGGCCATGAGCTCAACTCTCAGAAGTGTGTATGCATGGGAGGCAGATGTCTGCTACCCACTCGGACATGGGAGTTGGAACCTAGCTACACTCCTATTGAAGAAGGATGTTGGAAATCGCTGTATTCAACTCAGATACACGGGAGTTCAGGCCCAATGCTTACACATGCTTTTCCACAACCTATCCCAGCCACTAACATAAGGAGGTTAGCAGGTACGTCTATAGTCAGGCAGGATGCGGGAGGGTTCTGCCCTGTCCTCAGCTCTCACAGGGAAGCATGCCTAGAAGCCAGCTCTCAACTAGCTGCATTCTTATGACAGTGTGAAGGTAGCAGTATTCTGAGTAAGGAGGTTCCCAGATTACCACTCTACTGCACCTGGAGATACCCTCCAGGTCTGCATTGTTAACTTGCGTCTCAGAGGCCTCTGGCAAAAGTCTCTGGTGAAGACGTGCGAAACTCTCTCTGCAGGCAGTGTGGAACTGTGAGGGACTGAGGGTGAGCTCACCTCTCAGCAGTAAGATGATTTTGGACAAGGCGTTCAGCTACCTTCTCACATATGGAACTTAGTATGTAGCACCAGTCTACCCCAGGAATTACTGGGAAATCGCTGGATTGAGCTTGGAGGCACTAGTCTTGTGTGCCGGCAGATTCCAGTTACCTCTCCCAACACTTCGGTGAAGCAGCGAGCCTAGGCCTTTTGGAAGCGAAAGGTAGCTGCAGGCAGGAGGTAGGGTTACAGGCCATAAGCTCAACTCTCAGAAGTGGGTATGCATGGGAGGCAGATGTCTGCTACCCACTCGGACATGCGAGTGGGAACCTAGCTACACTCTGATGAAGAAGGACTTTGGAAATCGCTGTATTCAACTCAGATACACGTGGGTTCAGGCACAACGATTCCACATGCTTTTCTCACAACCTTTCCCTGCCACTAACATGAGGACGTTAGCAGCTCCTTCTACAGTCAAGCAGGATGCGGGAGGGTTGTGCCCTGTCCTTAGCTCTCACAGGGAAGCATGCCTTGAAGCCACCTGTCAACTAGCTGTATTCTTATGGCAGGGTGAAGGTAGCAGTATTCTGAGACAGGAGGTTCCCAGATTACCACTCTACTGCACCTGGAGATACCCTCCAGGTCTGCATTGTTAACTTGCGTCTCAGAGGCCTCTGGCAAAAGTCTCTGGTGAAGACGTGCAAAACTCACTCTGCAGGCAGTGTGGAACTGTGAGGGACTGAGGGTGAGCTCAACTCTCAGCAGTAAGATGATTTTGGACAAGGCGTTCAGCTACCTTCTCACATATGGAACTTAGAATGTAGCACCAGTCTACCCCAGGAATTACTAGGAAATCGCTGGATTGAGCTTGGAGGCACTAGTCTTGTGTGCCGGGAGATTCCAGTTACCTCTCCCAACACTTCGGTGAAGCAGCGAGCCTAGGCCTTTTGGAAGCGAAAGGTAGCTGCAGGCAGGAGGTAGGGTTACAGGCCATAAGCTCAACTCTCCGAAGTGGGTATGCATGGGAGGCAGGTGTCTGCTACCCACTCGGACATGCGAGTGGGAACCTAGCTACACTCTGATGAAGAAGGACTTTGGAAATGGCTGTATTCAACTCAGATACACGTGGGTTCAGGCACAACGATTCCACATGCTTTTCTCACAACCTTTCCCTGCCACTAACATGAGGACGTTAGCAGTTCCTTCTACAGTCAAGCAGGAAGCGGGAGGGTTGTGCCCTGTCCTTAGCTCTCACAGGGAAGCATGCCTTGAAGCCACCTGTCAACTAGCTGCATTCTTATGGCAGGGTGAAGGTAGCAGTACTCTGAGACAGGAGGTTCCCAGATTACCACTCTACTGCACCTGGAGATACCCTCCAGGTCTGCATTGTTAACTTGCGTCTCAGAAGCCTCTGGCAAACGTCTCTGGTGAAGACGTGCGAAACTCACTCTGCAGGCAGTGTGGAACTGTGAGGGACTGAGGGTGAGCTCAACTCTCAGAAGTAAGATGTTTTTGGACAAGGCGTTCAACTACCTACTCACGTATGGAACTTAGTATGTAGCACCAGTCTACCCCAGGAATTACTAGGAAATCGCTTGATTGAGCTTGGAGGCACTCGTCTTGTGTGCCGGGAGATTCCAGTTACCTCTCCCAACACTTGCGTCAAGCAGCGAGCCTAGGCCTTTTGGAAGCGAAAGGTAGCGGCAGGCAGGAGGTAGGGTTACAGGCCATGAGCTCAACTCTCAGAAGTGTGTATGCATGGGAGGCAGATGTCTCCTACCCACTCGGACATGGGAGTTGGAACCTAGCTACACTCCTATTGAAGAAGGATGTTGGAAATCGCTGTATTCAACTCAGATACACGGGAGTTCAGGCCCAATGCTTACACATGCTTTTCCCACAACCTATCCCAGCCACTAACATAAGGAGGTTAGCAGGTACGTCTACAGTCAGGCAGGATGCGGGAGGGTTCTGCCCTTTCCTCAACTCTCACAGGGAAGCATGCCTAGAAGCCAGCTCTCAACTAGCTGCATTCTTATGACAGTGTGAAGGTAGCAGTATTCTGAGTAAGGAGGTTCCCAGATTGCCACTCTACTGCACCTGGAGATACCGTCCAGGTCTGCATTGTTAACTTGCGTCTCAGAGGCCTCTGGCAAAAGTCTCTGGTGAAGACGTGCGAAACTCACTCTGCAGGCAGTGTGGAACTGTGAGGGACTGAGGGTGAGCTCAACTCTCAGCAGTAAGATGATTTTGGACAAGGCGTTCAGCTACCTTCTCACATATGGAACTTCGTATGTAGCACCAGTCTACCCCAGGAATTACTGGGAAATCGCTGGATTGAGCTTGGAGGCACTAGTCTTGTGTGCCGGGAGATTCCAGTTACCTCTCCCAACACTTCGGTGAAGCAGCGAGCCTAGGCCTTTTGGAAGCGAAAGGTAGCTGCAGGCAGGAGGTAGGGTTACAGGCCATAAGCTCAACTCTAGAAGTGGGTATGCATGGGAAGCAGATGTATGCTACCCACTCGGACATGCGAGTGGGAACCTAGCTACACTCTGATGAAAAAGGACTTTGGAAATCGCTGTATTCTACTCAGATACACGTGGTTTCAGGCACAACGATTCCACATGCTTTTCTCACAACCTTTCCCTGCCACTAACATGAGGACGTTAGCAGCTCCTTCTACAGTCAAGCAGGATGCGGGAGGGTTGTGCCCTGTCCTTAGCTCTCACAGGGAAGCATGCCTTGAAGCCACATGTCAACTAACTGCATTCTTATGGCAGGGTGAAGGTAGCAGTATTCTGAGACAGGAGGTTCCCAGATTACCACTCTACTGCACCTGGAGATACCCTCCAGGTCTGCATTGTTAACTTGCGTCTCATAGCCTCTGGCAAACGTCTCTGGTGAAGACGTGCGAAACTCACTCTGCAGGCAGTGTGGAACTGTGAGGGACTGAGGGTGAGCTCAACTCTCAGAAGTAAGATGTTTTTGGACAAGGCGTTCAACTACCTACTCACGTATGGAACTTAGTATGTAGCACCAGTCTACCCCAGGAATAACTAGGAAATCGCTTGATTGAGCTTGGAGGCACTCGTCTTGTGTCCCGGGAGATTCCAGTTACCTCTCCCAACACTTGCGTCAAGCAGCGAGCCTAGGCCTTTTGGAAGTGTAAGGTAGCGGCAGGCACGATGTAGGGTTACAGGCCATGAGCTCAACTCTCAGAATTGTGTATGCATGGGAGGCAGATGTCTGCTACCCACTCGGACATGGGAGTTGGAACCTAGCTACACTCCTATTGAAGAAGGATGTTGGAAATCGCTGTATTCAACTCAGATACACGGGAGTTCAGGCCCAATGCTTACACATGCTTTTCCACAACCTATCCCAGCCACTAACATAAGGAGGTTAGCAGGTACGTCTATAGTCAGGCAGGATGCGGGAGGGTTCTGCCCTGTCCTCAGCTCTCACAGGGAAGCATGCCTAGAAGCCATCTCTCAACTAGCTGCATTCTTATGACAGTGTGAGGGTAGCAGTATTCTGAGTAATGAGGTTCCCAGATTACCACTCTACTGCACCTGGAGATACCCTCCAGGTCTGCATTGTTAACTTGCGTCTCAGAGGCCTCTGGCAAAAGTCTCTGGTGAAGACGTGCAAAACTCACTCTGCAGGCAGTGTGGAACTGTGAGGGACTGAGGGTGAGCTCAACTCTCAGCAGTAAGATGATTTTGGACAAGGCGTTCAGCTACCTTCTCACATATGGAACTTAGAATGTAGCACCAGTCTACCCCAGGAATTACTAGGAAATCGCTGGATTGAGCTTGGAGGCACTAGTCTTGTGTGCCGGGAGATTCCAGTTACCTCTCCCAACACTTCGGTGAAGCAGCGAGCCTAGGCCTTTTGGAAGCGAAAGGTAGCTGCAGGCAGGAGGTAGGGTTACAGGCCATAAGCTCAACTCTCCGAAGTGGGTATGCATGGGAGGCAGGTGTCTGCTACCCACTCGGACATGCGAGTGGGAACCTAGCTACACTCTGATGAAGAAGGACTTTGGAAATCGCTGTATTCAACTCAGATACACGTGGGTTCAGGCACAACGATTCCACATGCTTTTCTCACAACCTTTCCCTGCCACTAACATGAGGACGTTAGCAGTTCCTTCTACAGTCAAGCAGGAAGCGGGAGGGTTGTGCCCTGTCCTTAGCTCTCACAGGGAAGCATGCCTTGAAGCCACCTGTCAACTAGCTGCATTCTTATGGCAGGGTGAAGGTAGCAGTACTCTGAGACAGGAGGTTCCCAGATTACCACTCTACTGCACCTGGAGATACCCTCCAGGTCTGCATTGTTAACTTGCGTCTCAGAAGCCTCTGGCAAACGTCTCTGGTGAAGACGTGCGAAACTCACTCTGCAGGCAGTGTGGAACTGTGAGGGACTGAGGGTGAGCTCAACTCTCAGAAGTAAGATGTTTTTGGACAAGGCGTTCAACTACCTACTCACGTATGGAACTTAGTATGTAGCACCAGTCTACCCCAGGAATTACTAGGAAATCGCTTGATTGAGCTTGGAGGCACTCGTCTTGTGTGCCGGGAGATTCCAGTTACCTCTCCCAACACTTGCGTCAAGCAGCGAGCCTAGGCCTTTTGGAAGCGAAAGGTAGCGGCAGGCAGGAGGTAGGGTTACAGGCCATGAGCTCAACTCTCAGAAGTGTGTATGCATGGGAGGCAGATGTCTCCTACCCACTCGGACATGGGAGTTGGAACCTAGCTACACTCCTATTGAAGAAGGATGTTGGAAATCGCTGTATTCAACTCAGATACACGGGAGTTCAGGCCCAATGCTTACACATGCTTTTCCCACAACCTATCCCAGCCACTAACATAAGGAGGTTAGCAGGTACGTCTACAGTCAGGCAGGATGCGGGAGGGTTCTGCCCTGTCCTCAACTCTCACAGGGAAGCATGCCTAGAAGCCAGCTCTCAACTAGCTGCATTCTTATGACAGTGTGAAGGTAGCAGTATTCTGAGTAAGGAGGTTCCCAGATTGCCACTCTACTGCACCTGGAGATACCGTCCAGGTCTGCATTGTTAACTTGCGTCTCAGAGGCCTCTGGCAAAAGTCTCTGGTGAAGACGTGCGAAACTCACTCTGCAGGCAGTGTGGAACTGTGAGGGACTGAGGGTGAGCTCACCTCTCAGCAGTAAGATGATTTTGGACAAGGCGTTCAGGTACCTTCTCACGTATGGAACTTAGTATGTAGCACCAGTCTATCCCAGGAATTACTGGGAAATCGCTGGATTGAGCTTGGAGGCCCTAGTCTTGTGTGCCGGGAGATTCCAGTTACCTCTCCCAACACTTCGGTGAAGCAGCGAGCCTAGGCCTTTTGGAAGCGAAAGGTAGCTGCAGGCAGGAGGTAGGGTTACAGGCCATAAGCTCAACTCTCAGAAGTGGGTATGCATGGGAGGCAGATGTCTGCTACCCACTCGGACATGCGAGTGGGAACCTAGCTACACTCTGATGAAGAAGGACTTTGGAAATCGCTGTATTCAACTCAGATACACGTGGGTTCAGGCACAACGATTCCACATGCCTTTCTCACAACCTTTCCCTGCCACTAACATGAGGACGTTAGCAGCTCCTTCTACAGTCAAGCAGGATGCGGGAGGGTTGTGCCCTGTCCTTAGCTCTCACAGGGAAGCATGCCTTGAAGCCAGCTGTCAACTAGCTGCATTCTTATGGCAGGGTGAAGGTAGCAGTATTCTGAGACAGGAGGTTCCCAGATTACCACTCTACTGCACCTGGAGATACCGTCCAAGTCTGCATTGTTAACTTGCGTCTCAGAGGCCTCTGGCAAAAGTCTCTGGTGAAGACGTGCGAAACTCACTCTGCAGGCAGTGTGGAACTGTGAGGGACTGAGGGTGAGCTCAACTCTCAGCAGTAAGGTGATTTTGGACAAGGCGTTCAGCTACCTTCTCACATATGGAACTTAGTATGTAGCACCAGTCTACCCCAGGAATTACTGGGAAATCGCTGGATTGAGCTTGGAGGCACTAGTCTTGTGTGCCGGCAGATTCCAGTTACCTCTCCCAACACTTCGGTGAAGCAGCGAGCCTAGGCCTTTTGGAAGCGAAACGTAGCTGCAGGCAGGAGGTAGGGTTACAGGCCATAAGCTCAACTCTCAGAAGTGGGTATGCATGGGAGGCAGATGTCTGCTACCCACTCGGACATGCGAGTGGGAACCTAGCTACACTCTGATGAAGAAGGACTTTGGAAATCGCTGTATTCAACTCAGATACACGTGGGTTCAGGCACAACGATTCCACATGCTTTTCTCACAACCTTTCCCTGCCACTAACATGAAGACGTTAGCAGCTCCTTCTACAGTCAAGCAGGATGCGGGAGGGTTGTGCCCTGTCCTTAGCTCTCACAGGGAAGCATGCCTTGAAGCCACCTGTCAACTAGCTGCATTCTTATGGCAGGGTGAAGGTAGCAGTATTCTGAGACAGGAGGTTCCCAGATTACCACTCTACTGCACCTGGAGATACCCTCCAGGTCTGCATTGTTAACTTGCGTCTCAGAAGCCTCTGGCAAACGTCTCTGGTGAAGACGTGCGAAACTCACTCTGCAGGCAGTGTGGAACTGTGAGGGACTGAGGGTGAGCTCAACTCTCAGAAGTAAGATGTTTTTGGACAAGGCGTTCAACTACCTACTCACGTATGGAACTTAGTATGTAGCACCAGTCTACCCCAGGAATTACTAGGAAATCGCTGGATTGAGCTTGGAGGCACTCGTCTTGTGTGCCGGGAGATTCCAGTTACCTCTCCCAACACTTGTGTCAAGCAGCGAGCCTAGGCCTTTTGGAAGCGTAATGTAGCGGCAGGCACGATGTAGGGTTACAGGCCATGAGCTCAACTCTCAGAAGTGTGTATGCATGGGAGGCAGATGTCTGCTACCCAATCGGACATGGGAGTTGGAACCTAGCTACACTCCTATTGAAGAAGGATGTTGGAAATCGCTGTATTCAACTCAGATACACGGGAGTTCAGGCCCAATGCTTACACATGCTTTTCCACAACCTATCCCAGCCACTAACATAAGGAGGTTAGCAGGTACGTCTACAGTCAGGCAGGATGCGGGAGGGTTCTGCCCTGTCCTCAACTCTCACAGGGAAGCATGCCTAGAAGCCAGCTCTCAACTAGCTGCATTCTTATGACAGTGTGAATGTAGCAGTATTCTGAGTAAGGAGGTTCCCAGATTGCCACTCTACTGCACCTGGAGATACCGTCCAGGTCTGCATTGTTAACTTGCGTCTCAGAGGCCTCTGGCAAAAGTCTCTGGTGAAGACGTGGGAAACTCAGTCTGCAGGCAGTGTGGAACTGTGAGGGACTGAGGGTGAGCTCAACTCTCAGCAGTAAGATGATTTTGGACAAGGCGTTCAGCTACCTTCTCACATATGGAACTTAGTATGTAGCACCAGTCTACCCCAGGAATTACTGGGAAATCGCTGGATTGAGCTTGGAGGCACTAGTCTTGTGTGCCGGCAGATTCCAGTTACCTCTCCCAACACTTCGGTGAAGCAGCGAGCCTAGGCCTTTTGGAAGCGAAAGGTAGCTGCAGGCAGGAAGTAGGGTTACAGGCCATAAGCTCAACTCTCAGAAGTGGGTATGCATGGGAAACAGATGTATGCTACCCACTCGGACATGCGAGTGGGAACCTAGCTACACTCTGATGAAGAAGGACTTTGGAAATCGCTGTATTCAACTCAGATACACGTGGTTTCAGGCACAACGATTCCACATGCTTTTCTCACAACCTTTCCCTGCCACTAACATGAGGACGTTAGCAGCTCCTTCTACAGTCAAGCAGGATGCGGGAGGGTTGTGCCCTGTCCTTAGCTCTCACAGGGAAGCATCCTTGAAGCCACCTGTCAACTAGCTGCATTCTTATGGCAGGGTGAAGGTAGCAGTATTCTGAGACAGGAGGTTCCCAGATTACCACTCTACTGCACCTGGAGATACCGTCCAAGTCTGCATTGTTAACTTGCGTCTCAGAGGCCTCTGGCAAAAGTCTCTGGTGAAGACGTGCGAAACTCACTCTGCAGGCAGTGTGGAACTGTGAGGGACTGAGGGTGAGCTCAACTCTCAGCAGTAAGGTGATTTTGGACAAGGCGTTCAGCTACCTTCTCACATATGGAACTTAGTATGTAGCACCAGTCTACCCCAGGAATTACTGGGAAATCGCTGGATTGAGCTTGGAGGCACTAGTCTTGTGTGCCGGCAGATTCCAGTTACCTCTCCCAACACTTCGGTGAAGCAGCGAGCCTAGGCCTTTTGGAAGCGAAAGGTAGCTGCAGGCAGGAGGTAGGGTTACAGGCCATAAGCTCAACTCTCAGAAGTGGGTATGCATGGGAGGCAGATGTCTGCTACCCACTCGGACATGCGAGTGGGAACCTAGCTACACTCTGATGAAGAAGGACTTTGGAAATCGCTGTATTCAACTCAGATACACGTGGGTTCAGGCACAACGATTCCACATGCTTTTCTCACAACCTTTCCCTGCCACTAACATGAGGACGTTAGCAGCTCCTTCTACAGTCAAGCAGGATGCGGGAGGGTTGTGCCCTGTCCTTAGGTCTCACAGGGAAGCATGCCTTCAAGCCAGCTGTCAACTAGCTGCATTCTTATGGCAGGGTGAAGGTAGCAGTATTCTGAGACAGGAGGTTCCCAGATTACCACTCTACTGCACCTGGAGATACCCTCCAGGTCTGCATTGTTAACTTGCGTCTCAGAAGCCTCTGGCAAACGTCTCTGGTGAAGACGTGCGAAACTCACTCTGCAGGCAGTGTGGAACTGTGAGGGACTGAGGGTGAGCTCAACTCTCAGAAGTAAGATGTTTTTGGACAAGGCGTTCAACTACCTACTCACGTATGGAACTTAGTATGTAGCACCAGTCTACCCCAGGAATTACTAGGAAATCGCTTGATTGAGCTTGGAGGCACTCGTCTTGTGTGCCGGGAGATTCCAGTTACCTCTCCCAACACTTGTGTCAAGCAGCGATCCTAGGCCTTTTGGAAGCGTAATGTAGCGGCAGGCACCATGTAGGGTTACAGGCCATGAGCTCAACTCTCAGAAGTGTGTATGCATGGGAGGCAGATGTCTGCTACCCAATCGGACATGGGAGTTGGAACCTAGCTACACTCCTATTGAAGAAGGATGTTGGAAATCGCTGTATTCAACTCAGATACACGGGAGTTCAGGCCCAATGCTTACACATGCTTTTCCCACAACCTATCCCAGCCACTAACATAAGGAGGTTAGCAGGTACGTCTACAGTCAGGCAGGATGCGGGAGGGATCTGCCCTGTCCTCAGCTCTCACAGGGAAGCATGCCTAGAAGCCAGCTCTCAACTAGCTGCATTCTTATGACAGTGTGAAGGTAGCAGTATTCTGAGTAAGGAGGTTCCCATATTACCACTCTACTGCACCTGGAGATACCGTCCAAGTCTGCATTGTTAACTTGCGTCTCAGAGGCCTCTGGCAAAAGTCTCTGGTGAAGACGTTGGAAACTCAGTCTGCAGGCAGTGTGGAACTGTGAGGGACTGAGGGTGAGCTCAACTCTCAGCAGTAAGATGATTTTGGACAAGGCGTTCAGCTACCTTCTCACATATGGAACTTAGTATGTAGCACCAGTCTACCCCAGGAATTACTGGGAAATCGCTGGATTGAGCTTGGAGGCACTAGTCTTGTGTGCCGGCAGATTCCAGTTACCTCTCCCAACACTTCGGTGAAGCAGCGAGCCTAGGCCTTTTGGAAGCGAAAGGTAGCGGCAGGCAGGAGGTAGGGTTACAGGCCATAAGCTCAACTCTCAGAAGTGTGTATGCATGGGAGGCAGATGTCTGCTACCCAATCGGACATGGGAGTTGGAACCTAGCTACACTCCTATTGAAGAAGGATGTTGGAAATCGCTGTATTCAACTCAGATACACGGGAGTTCAGGCCCAATGCTTACACATGCTTTTCCACAACCTATCCCAGCCACTAACATAAGGAGGTTAGCAGGTACGTCTACAGTCAGGCAGGATGCGGGAGGGTTCTGCCCTGTCCTCAACTCTCACAGGGAAGCATGCCTAGAAGCCAGCTCTCAACTAGCTGCATTCTTATGACAGTGTGAATGTAGCAGTATTCTGAGTAAGGAGGTTCCCAGATTGCCACTCTACTGCACCTGGAGATACCGTCCAGGTCGGCATTGTTAACTTGCGTCTCAGAGGCCTCTGGCAAAAGTCTCTGGTGAAGACGTTGGAAACTCAGTCTGCAGGCAGTGTGGAACTGTGAGGGACTGAGGGTGAGCTCAACTCTCAGCAGTAAGATGATTTTGGACAAGGCGTTCAGCTACCTTCTCACATATGGAACTTAGTATGTAGCACCAGTCTACCCCAGGAATTACTGGGAAATCGCTGGATTGAGCTTGGAGGCACTAGTCTTGTGTGCCGGCAGATTCCAGTTACCTCTCCCAACACTTCGGTGAAGCAGCGAGCCTAGGCCTTTTGGAAGCGAAAGGTAGCGGCAGGCAGGAGGTAGGGTTACAGGCCATAAGCTCAACTCTCAGAAGTGGGTATGCATGGGAGGCAGATGTCTGCTACCCACTCGGACATGCGAGTGGGAACCTAGCTACACTCTGATGAAGAAGGACTTTGGAAATCGCTGTATTCAACTCAGATACACGTGAGTTCAGGCACAACGATTCCACATGCTTTTCTCACAACCTTTCCCTGCCACTAACATGAAGACGTTAGCAGCTCCTTCTACAGTCAAGCAGGATGCGGGAGGGTTGTGCCCTGTCCTTAGCTCTCACAGGGAAGCATGCCTTGAAGCCACCTGTCAACTAGCTGCATTCTTATGGCAGGGTGAAGGTAGCAGTATTCTGAGACAGGAGGTTCCCAGATTACCACTCTACTGCACCTGGAGATACCCTCCAGGTCTGCATTGTTAACTTGCGTCTCAGAAGCCTCTGGCAAACGTCTCTGGTGAAGACGTGCGAAACTCACTCTGCAGGCAGTGTGGAACTGTGAGGGAGTGGGGGTGAGCTCAACTCTCAGAAGTAAGATGTTTTTGGACAAGGCGTTCAACTACCTACTCACGTATGGAACTTAGTATGTAGCACCAGTCTACCCCAGGAATTACTAGGAAATCGCTGGATTGAGCTTGGAGGCACTCGTCTTGTGTGCCGGGAGATTCCAGTTACCTCTCCCAACACTTGTGTCAAGCAGCGAGCCTAGGCCTTTTGGAAGCGTAATGTAGCGGCAGGCACGATGTAGGGTTACAGGCCATGAGCTCAACTCTCAGAAGTGTGTATGCATGGGAGGCAGATGTCTGCTACCCAATCGGACATGGGAGTTGGAACCTAGCTACACTCCTATTGAAGAAGGATGTTGGAAATCGCTGTATTCAACTCAGATACACGGGAGTTCAGGCCCAATGCTTACACATGCTTTTCCACAACCTATCCCAGCCACTAACATAAGGAGGTTAGCAGGTACGTCTACAGTCAGGCAGGATGCGGGAGGGTTCTGCCCTGTCCTCAACTCTCACAGGGAAGCATGCCTAGAAGCCAGCTCTCAACTAGCTGCATTCTTATGACAGTGTGAAGGTAGCAGTATTCTGAGTAAGGAGGTTCCCAGATTGCCACTCTACTGCACCTGGAGATACCGTCCAGGTCTGCATTGTTAACTTGCGTCTCAGAGGCCTCTGGCAAAAGTCTCTGGTGAAGACGTGGGAAACTCAGTCTGCAGGCAGTGTGGAACTGTGAGGGACTGAGGGTGAGCTCAACTCTCAGCAGTAAGATGATTTTGGACAAGGCGTTCAGCTACCTTCTCACATATGGAACTTAGTATGTAGCACCAGTCTACCCCAGGAATTACTGGGAAATCGCTGGATTGAGCTTGGAGGCACTAGTCTTGTGTGCCGGCAGATTCCAGTTACCTCTCCCAACACTTCGGTGAAGCAGCGAGCCTAGGCCTTTTGGAAGCGAAAGGTAGCTGCAGGCAGGAAGTAGGGTTACAGGCCATAAGCTCAACTCTCAGAAGTGGGTATGCATGGGAAACAGATGTATGCTACCCACTCGGACATGCGAGTGGGAACCTAGCTACACTCTGATGAAGAAGGACTTTGGAAATCGCTGTATTCAACTCAGATACACGTGGTTTCAGGCACAACGATTCCACATGCTTTTCTCACAACCTTTCCCTGCCACTAACATGAGGACGTTAGCAGCTCCTTCTACAGTCAAGCAGGATGCGGGAGGGTTGTGCCCTGTCCTTAGCTCTCACAGGGAAGCATCCTTGAAGCCACCTGTCAACTAGCTGCATTCTTATGGCAGGGTGAAGGTAGCAGTATTCTGAGACAGGAGGTTCCCAGATTACCACTCTACTGCACCTGGAGATACCGTCCAAGTCTGCATTGTTAACTTGCGTCTCAGAGGCCTCTGGCAAAAGTCTCTGGTGAAGACGTGCGAAACTCACTCTGCAGGCAGTGTGGAACTGTGAGGGACTGAGGGTGAGCTCAACTCTCAGCAGTAAGGTGATTTTGGACAAGGCGTTCAGCTACCTTCTCACATATGGAACTTAGTATGTAGCACCAGTCTACCCCAGGAATTACTGGGAAATCGCTGGATTGAGCTTGGAGGCACTAGTCTTGTGTGCCGGCAGATTCCAGTTACCTCTCCCAACACTTCGGTGAAGCAGCGAGCCTAGGCCTTTTGGAAGCGAAAGGTAGCTGCAGGCAGGAGGTAGGGTTACAGGCCATAAGCTCAACTCTCAGAAGTGGGTATGCATGGGAGGCAGATGTCTGCTACCCACTCGGACATGCGAGTGGGAACCTAGCTACACTCTGATGAAGAAGGACTTTGGAAATCGCTGTATTCAACTCAGATACACGTGGGTTCAGGCACAACGATTCCACATGCTTTTCTCACAACCTTTCCCTGCCACTAACATGAGGACGTTAGCAGCTCCTTCTACAGTCAAGCAGGATGCGGGAGGGTTGTGCCCTGTCCTTAGGTCTCACAGGGAAGCATGCCTTGAAGCCAGCTGTCAACTAGCTGCATTCTTATGGCAGGGTGAAGGTAGCAGTATTCTGAGACAGGAGGTTCCCAGATTACCACTCTACTGCACCTGGAGATACCCTCCAGGTCTGCATTGTTAACTTGCGTCTCAGAAGCCTCTGGCAAACGTCTCTGGTGAAGACGTGCGAAACTCACTCTGCAGGCAGTGTGGAACTGTGAGGGACTGAGGGTGAGCTCAACTATCAGAAGTAAGATGTTTTTGGACAAGGCGTTCAACTACCTACTCACGTATGGAACTTAGTATGTAGCACCAGTCTACCCCAGGAATTACTAGGAAATCGCTTGATTGAGCTTGGAGGCACTCGTCTTGTGTGCCGGGAGATTCCAGTTACCTCTCCCAACACTTGTGTCAAGCAGCGATCCTAGGCCTTTTGGAAGCGTAATGTAGCGGCAGGCACCATGTAGGGTTACAGGCCATGAGCTCAACTCTCAGAAGTGTGTATGCATGGGAGGCAGATGTCTGCTACCCAATCGGACATGGGAGTTGGAACCTAGCTACACTCCTATTGAAGAAGGATGTTGGAAATCGCTGTATTCAACTCAGATACACGGGAGTTCAGGCCCAATGCTTACACATGCTTTTCCCACAACCTATCCCAGCCACTAACATAAGGAGGTTAGCAGGTACGTCTACAGTCAGGCAGGATGCGGGAGGGATCTGCCCTGTCCTCAGCTCTCACAGGGAAGCATGCCTAGAAGCCAGCTCTCAACTAGCTGCATTCTTATGACAGTGTGAAGGTAGCAGTATTCTGAGTAAGGAGGTTCCCATATTACCACTCTACTGCACCTGGAGATACCGTCCAAGTCTGCATTGTTAACTTGCGTCTCAGAGGCCTCTGGCAAAAGTCTCTGGTGAAGACGTTGGAAACTCAGTCTGCAGGCAGTGTGGAACTGTGAGGGACTGAGGGTGAGCTCAACTCTCAGCAGTAAGATGATTTTGGACAAGGCGTTCAGCTACCTTCTCACATATGGAACTTAGTATGTAGCACCAGTCTACCCCAGGAATTACTGGGAAATCGCTGGATTGAGCTTGGAGGCACTAGTCTTGTGTGCCGGCAGATTCCAGTTACCTCTCCCAACACTTCGGTGAAGCAGCGAGCCTAGGCCTTTTGGAAGCGAAAGGTAGCGGCAGGCAGGAGGTAGGGTTACAGGCCATAAGCTCAACTCTCAGAAGTGTGTATGCATGGGAGGCAGATGTCTGCTACCCAATCGGACATGGGAGTTGGAACCTAGCTACACTCCTATTGAAGAAGGATGTTGGAAATCGCTGTATTCAACTCAGATACACGGGAGTTCAGGCCCAATGCTTACACATGCTTTTCCACAACCTATCCCAGCCACTAACATAAGGAGGTTAGCAGGTACGTCTACAGTCAGGCAGGATGCGGGAGGGTTCTGCCCTGTCCTCAACTCTCACAGGGAAGCATGCCTAGAAGCCAGCTCTCAACTAGCTGCATTCTTATGACAGTGTGAATGTAGCAGTATTCTGAGTAAGGAGGTTCCCAGATTGCCACTCTACTGCACCTGGAGATACCGTCCAGGTCGGCATTGTTAACTTGCGTCTCAGAGGCCTCTGGCAAAAGTCTCTGGTGAAGACGTTGGAAACTCAGTCTGCAGGCAGTGTGGAACTGTGAGGGACTGAGGGTGAGCTCAACTCTCAGCAGTAAGATGATTTTGGACAAGGCGTTCAGCTACCTTCTCACATATGGAACTTAGAATGTAGCACCAGTCTACCCCAGGAATTACTAGGAAATCGCTGGATTGAGCTTGGAGGCACTAGTCTTGTGTGCCGGGAGATTCCAGTTACCTCTCCCAACACTTCGGTGAAGCAGCGAGCCTAGGCCTTTTGGAAGCGAAAGGTAGCTGCAGGCAGGAGGTAGGGTTACAGGCCATAAGCTCAACTCTCCGAAGTGGGTATGCATGGGAGGCAGGTGTCTGCTACCCACTCGGACATGCGAGTGGGAACCTAGCTACACTCTGATGAAGAAGGACTTTGGAAATGGCTGTATTCAACTCAGATACACGTGGGTTCAGGCACAACGATTCCACATGCTTTTCTCACAACCTTTCCCTGCCACTAACATGAGGACGTTAGCAGTTCCTTCTACAGTCAAGCAGGAAGCGGGAGGGTTGTGCCCTGTCCTTAGCTCTCACAGGGAAGCATGCCTTGAAGCCACCTGTCAACTAGCTGCATTCTTATGGCAGGGTGAAGGTAGCAGTACTCTGAGACAGGAGGTTCCCAGATTACCACTCTACTGCACCTGGAGATACCCTCCAGGTCTGCATTGTTAACTTGCGTCTCAGAAGCCTCTGGCAAACGTCTCTGGTGAAGACGTGCGAAACTCACTCTGCAGGCAGTGTGGAACTGTGAGGGACTGAGGGTGAGCTCAACTCTCAGAAGTAAGATGTTTTTGGACAAGGCGTTCAACTACCTACTCACGTATGGAACTTAGTATGTAGCACCAGTCTACCCCAGGAATTACTAGGAAATCGCTTGATTGAGCTTGGAGGCACTCGTCTTGTGTGCCGGGAGATTCCAGTTACCTCTCCCAACACTTGCGTCAAGCAGCGAGCCTAGGCCTTTTGGAAGCGAAAGGTAGCGGCAGGCAGGAGGTAGGGTTACAGGCCATGAGCTCAACTCTCAGAAGTGTGTATGCATGGGAGGCAGATGTCTCCTACCCACTCGGACATGGGAGTTGGAACCTAGCTACACTCCTATTGAAGAAGGATGTTGGAAATCGCTGTATTCAACTCAGATACACGGGAGTTCAGGCCCAATGCTTACACATGCTTTTCCCACAACCTATCCCAGCCACTAACATAAGGAGGTTAGCAGGTACGTCTACAGTCAGGCAGGATGCGGGAGGGTTCTGCCCTTTCCTCAACTCTCACAGGGAAGCATGCCTAGAAGCCAGCTCTCAACTAGCTGCATTCTTATGACAGTGTGAAGGTAGCAGTATTCTGAGTAAGGAGGTTCCCAGATTGCCACTCTACTGCACCTGGAGATACCGTCCAGGTCTGCATTGTTAACTTGCGTCTCAGAGGCCTCTGGCAAAAGTCTCTGGTGAAGACGTGCGAAACTCACTCTGCAGGCAGTGTGGAACTGTGAGGGACTGAGGGTGAGCTCAACTCTCAGCAGTAAGATGATTTTGGACAAGGCGTTCAGCTACCTTCTCACATATGGAACTTCGTATGTAGCACCAGTCTACCCCAGGAATTACTGGGAAATCGCTGGATTGAGCTTGGAGGCACTAGTCTTGTGTGCCGGGAGATTCCAGTTACCTCTCCCAACACTTCGGTGAAGCAGCGAGCCTAGGCCTTTTGGAAGCGAAAGGTAGCTGCAGGCAGGAGGTAGGGTTACAGGCCATAAGCTCAACTCTAGAAGTGGGTATGCATGGGAAGCAGATGTATGCTACCCACTCGGACATGCGAGTGGGAACCTAGCTACACTCTGATGAAAAAGGACTTTGGAAATCGCTGTATTCTACTCAGATACACGTGGTTTCAGGCACAACGATTCCACATGCTTTTCTCACAACCTTTCCCTGCCACTAACATGAGGACGTTAGCAGCTCCTTCTACAGTCAAGCAGGATGCGGGAGGGTTGTGCCCTGTCCTTAGCTCTCACAGGGAAGCATGCCTTGAAGCCACATGTCAACTAACTGCATTCTTATGGCAGGGTGAAGGTAGCAGTATTCTGAGACAGGAGGTTCCCAGATTACCACTCTACTGCACCTGGAGATACCCTCCAGGTCTGCATTGTTAACTTGCGTCTCATAGCCTCTGGCAAACGTCTCTGGTGAAGACGTGCGAAACTCACTCTGCAGGCAGTGTGGAACTGTGAGGGACTGAGGGTGAGCTCAACTCTCAGAAGTAAGATGTTTTTGGACAAGGCGTTCAACTACCTACTCACGTATGGAACTTAGTATGTAGCACCAGTCTACCCCAGGAATAACTAGGAAATCGCTTGATTGAGCTTGGAGGCACTCGTCTTGTGTCCCGGGAGATTCCAGTTACCTCTCCCAAC
Organism: Canis lupus baileyi; assembly: GCF_048164855.1. NCBI lineage: Eukaryota > Metazoa > Chordata > Mammalia > Carnivora > Canidae > Canis > Canis lupus. The sequence goes on along the minus strand of NC_132848.1, from coordinate 71,617 downwards.
ACTTGCGTCAAGCAGCGAGCCTAGGCCTTTTGGAAGCGTAAGGTAGCGGCAGGCACGATGTAGGGTTACAGGCCATGAGCTCAACTCTCAGAATTGTGTATGCATGGGAGGCAGATGTCTGCTACCCACTCGGACATGGGAGTTGGAACCTAGCTACACTCCTATTGAAGAAGGATGTTGGAAATCGCTGTATTCAACTCAGATACACGGGAGTTCAGGCCCAATGCTTACACATGCTTTTCCACAACCTATCCCAGCCACTAACATAAGGAGGTTAGCAGGTACGTCTATAGTCAGGCAGGATGCGGGAGGGTTCTGCCCTGTCCTCAGCTCTCACAGGGAAGCATGCCTAGAAGCCATCTCTCAACTAGCTGCATTCTTATGACAGTGTGAGGGTAGCAGTATTCTGAGTAATGAGGTTCCCAGATTACCACTCTACTGCACCTGGAGATACCCTCCAGGTCTGCATTGTTAACTTGCGTCTCAGAGGCCTCTGGCAAAAGTCTCTGGTGAAGACGTGCAAAACTCACTCTGCAGGCAGTGTGGAACTGTGAGGGACTGAGGGTGAGCTCAACTCTCAGCAGTAAGATGATTTTGGACAAGGCGTTCAGCTACCTTCTCACATATGGAACTTAGAATGTAGCACCAGTCTACCCCAGGAATTACTAGGAAATCGCTGGATTGAGCTTGGAGGCACTAGTCTTGTGTGCCGGGAGATTCCAGTTACCTCTCCCAACACTTCGGTGAAGCAGCGAGCCTAGGCCTTTTGGAAGCGAAAGGTAGCTGCAGGCAGGAGGTAGGGTTACAGGCCATAAGCTCAACTCTCCGAAGTGGGTATGCATGGGAGGCAGGTGTCTGCTACCCACTCGGACATGCGAGTGGGAACCTAGCTACACTCTGATGAAGAAGGACTTTGGAAATCGCTGTATTCAACTCAGATACACGTGGGTTCAGGCACAACGATTCCACATGCTTTTCTCACAACCTTTCCCTGCCACTAACATGAGGACGTTAGCAGTTCCTTCTACAGTCAAGCAGGAAGCGGGAGGGTTGTGCCCTGTCCTTAGCTCTCACAGGGAAGCATGCCTTGAAGCCACCTGTCAACTAGCTGCATTCTTATGGCAGGGTGAAGGTAGCAGTACTCTGAGACAGGAGGTTCCCAGATTACCACTCTACTGCACCTGGAGATACCCTCCAGGTCTGCATTGTTAACTTGCGTCTCAGAAGCCTCTGGCAAACGTCTCTGGTGAAGACGTGCGAAACTCACTCTGCAGGCAGTGTGGAACTGTGAGGGACTGAGGGTGAGCTCAACTCTCAGAAGTAAGATGTTTTTGGACAAGGCGTTCAACTACCTACTCACGTATGGAACTTAGTATGTAGCACCAGTCTACCCCAGGAATTACTAGGAAATCGCTTGATTGAGCTTGGAGGCACTCGTCTTGTGTGCCGGGAGATTCCAGTTACCTCTCCCAACACTTGCGTCAAGCAGCGAGCCTAGGCCTTTTGGAAGCGAAAGGTAGCGGCAGGCAGGAGGTAGGGTTACAGGCCATGAGCTCAACTCTCAGAAGTGTGTATGCATGGGAGGCAGATGTCTCCTACCCACTCGGACATGGGAGTTGGAACCTAGCTACACTCCTATTGAAGAAGGATGTTGGAAATCGCTGTATTCAACTCAGATACACGGGAGTTCAGGCCCAATGCTTACACATGCTTTTCCCACAACCTATCCCAGCCACTAACATAAGGAGGTTAGCAGGTACGTCTACAGTCAGGCAGGATGCGGGAGGGTTCTGCCCTGTCCTCAACTCTCACAGGGAAGCATGCCTAGAAGCCAGCTCTCAACTAGCTGCATTCTTATGACAGTGTGAAGGTAGCAGTATTCTGAGTAAGGAGGTTCCCAGATTGCCACTCTACTGCACCTGGAGATACCGTCCAGGTCTGCATTGTTAACTTGCGTCTCAGAGGCCTCTGGCAAAAGTCTCTGGTGAAGACGTGCGAAACTCACTCTGCAGGCAGTGTGGAACTGTGAGGGACTGAGGGTGAGCTCACCTCTCAGCAGTAAGATGATTTTGGACAAGGCGTTCAGGTACCTTCTCACGTATGGAACTTAGTATGTAGCACCAGTCTATCCCAGGAATTACTGGGAAATCGCTGGATTGAGCTTGGAGGCCCTAGTCTTGTGTGCCGGGAGATTCCAGTTACCTCTCCCAACACTTCGGTGAAGCAGCGAGCCTAGGCCTTTTGGAAGCGAAAGGTAGCTGCAGGCAGGAGGTAGGGTTACAGGCCATAAGCTCAACTCTCAGAAGTGGGTATGCATGGGAGGCAGATGTCTGCTACCCACTCGGACATGCGAGTGGGAACCTAGCTACACTCTGATGAAGAAGGACTTTGGAAATCGCTGTATTCAACTCAGATACACGTGGGTTCAGGCACAACGATTCCACATGCCTTTCTCACAACCTTTCCCTGCCACTAACATGAGGACGTTAGCAGCTCCTTCTACAGTCAAGCAGGATGCGGGAGGGTTGTGCCCTGTCCTTAGCTCTCACAGGGAAGCATGCCTTGAAGCCAGCTGTCAACTAGCTGCATTCTTATGGCAGGGTGAAGGTAGCAGTATTCTGAGACAGGAGGTTCCCAGATTACCACTCTACTGCACCTGGAGATACCGTCCAAGTCTGCATTGTTAACTTGCGTCTCAGAGGCCTCTGGCAAAAGTCTCTGGTGAAGACGTGCGAAACTCACTCTGCAGGCAGTGTGGAACTGTGAGGGACTGAGGGTGAGCTCAACTCTCAGCAGTAAGGTGATTTTGGACAAGGCGTTCAGCTACCTTCTCACATATGGAACTTAGTATGTAGCACCAGTCTACCCCAGGAATTACTGGGAAATCGCTGGATTGAGCTTGGAGGCACTAGTCTTGTGTGCCGGCAGATTCCAGTTACCTCTCCCAACACTTCGGTGAAGCAGCGAGCCTAGGCCTTTTGGAAGCGAAACGTAGCTGCAGGCAGGAGGTAGGGTTACAGGCCATAAGCTCAACTCTCAGAAGTGGGTATGCATGGGAGGCAGATGTCTGCTACCCACTCGGACATGCGAGTGGGAACCTAGCTACACTCTGATGAAGAAGGACTTTGGAAATCGCTGTATTCAACTCAGATACACGTGGGTTCAGGCACAACGATTCCACATGCTTTTCTCACAACCTTTCCCTGCCACTAACATGAAGACGTTAGCAGCTCCTTCTACAGTCAAGCAGGATGCGGGAGGGTTGTGCCCTGTCCTTAGCTCTCACAGGGAAGCATGCCTTGAAGCCACCTGTCAACTAGCTGCATTCTTATGGCAGGGTGAAGGTAGCAGTATTCTGAGACAGGAGGTTCCCAGATTACCACTCTACTGCACCTGGAGATACCCTCCAGGTCTGCATTGTTAACTTGCGTCTCAGAAGCCTCTGGCAAACGTCTCTGGTGAAGACGTGCGAAACTCACTCTGCAGGCAGTGTGGAACTGTGAGGGACTGAGGGTGAGCTCAACTCTCAGAAGTAAGATGTTTTTGGACAAGGCGTTCAACTACCTACTCACGTATGGAACTTAGTATGTAGCACCAGTCTACCCCAGGAATTACTAGGAAATCGCTGGATTGAGCTTGGAGGCACTCGTCTTGTGTGCCGGGAGATTCCAGTTACCTCTCCCAACACTTGTGTCAAGCAGCGAGCCTAGGCCTTTTGGAAGCGTAATGTAGCGGCAGGCACGATGTAGGGTTACAGGCCATGAGCTCAACTCTCAGAAGTGTGTATGCATGGGAGGCAGATGTCTGCTACCCAATCGGACATGGGAGTTGGAACCTAGCTACACTCCTATTGAAGAAGGATGTTGGAAATCGCTGTATTCAACTCAGATACACGGGAGTTCAGGCCCAATGCTTACACATGCTTTTCCACAACCTATCCCAGCCACTAACATAAGGAGGTTAGCAGGTACGTCTACAGTCAGGCAGGATGCGGGAGGGTTCTGCCCTGTCCTCAACTCTCACAGGGAAGCATGCCTAGAAGCCAGCTCTCAACTAGCTGCATTCTTATGACAGTGTGAATGTAGCAGTATTCTGAGTAAGGAGGTTCCCAGATTGCCACTCTACTGCACCTGGAGATACCGTCCAGGTCTGCATTGTTAACTTGCGTCTCAGAGGCCTCTGGCAAAAGTCTCTGGTGAAGACGTGGGAAACTCAGTCTGCAGGCAGTGTGGAACTGTGAGGGACTGAGGGTGAGCTCAACTCTCAGCAGTAAGATGATTTTGGACAAGGCGTTCAGCTACCTTCTCACATATGGAACTTAGTATGTAGCACCAGTCTACCCCAGGAATTACTGGGAAATCGCTGGATTGAGCTTGGAGGCACTAGTCTTGTGTGCCGGCAGATTCCAGTTACCTCTCCCAACACTTCGGTGAAGCAGCGAGCCTAGGCCTTTTGGAAGCGAAAGGTAGCTGCAGGCAGGAAGTAGGGTTACAGGCCATAAGCTCAACTCTCAGAAGTGGGTATGCATGGGAAACAGATGTATGCTACCCACTCGGACATGCGAGTGGGAACCTAGCTACACTCTGATGAAGAAGGACTTTGGAAATCGCTGTATTCAACTCAGATACACGTGGTTTCAGGCACAACGATTCCACATGCTTTTCTCACAACCTTTCCCTGCCACTAACATGAGGACGTTAGCAGCTCCTTCTACAGTCAAGCAGGATGCGGGAGGGTTGTGCCCTGTCCTTAGCTCTCACAGGGAAGCATGCCTTGAAGCCACCTGTCAACTAGCTGCATTCTTATGGCAGGGTGAAGGTAGCAGTATTCTGAGACAGGAGGTTCCCAGATTACCACTCTACTGCACCTGGAGATACCCTCCAGGTCTGCATTGTTAACTTGCGTCTCAGAAGCCTCTGGCAAACGTCTCTGGTGAAGACGTGCGAAACTCACTCTGCAGGCAGTGTGGAACTGTGAGGGACTGAGGGTGAGCTCAACTCTCAGAAGTAAGATGTTTTTGGACAAGGCGTTCAACTACCTACTCACGTATGGAACTTAGTATGTAGCACCAGTCTACCCCAGGAATTACTAGGAAATCGCTGGATTGAGCTTGGAGGCACTCGTCTTGTGTGCCGGGAGATTCCAGTTACCTCTCCCAACACTTGTGTCAAGCAGCGAGCCTAGGCCTTTTGGAAGCGTAATGTAGCGGCAGGCACGATGTAGGGTTACAGGCCATGAGCTCAACTCTCAGAAGTGTGTATGCATGGGAGGCAGATGTCTGCTACCCAATCGGACATGGGAGTTGGAACCTAGCTACACTCCTATTGAAGAAGGATGTTGGAAATCGCTGTATTCAACTCAGATACACGGGAGTTCAGGCCCAATGCTTACACATGCTTTTCCACAACCTATCCCAGCCACTAACATAAGGAGGTTAGCAGGTACGTCTACAGTCAGGCAGGATGCGGGAGGGTTCTGCCCTGTCCTCAACTCTCACAGGGAAGCATGCCTAGAAGCCAGCTCTCAACTAGCTGCATTCTTATGACAGTGTGAAGGTAGCAGTATTCTGAGTAAGGAGGTTCCCAGATTGCCACTCTACTGCACCTGGAGATACCGTCCAGGTCTGCATTGTTAACTTGCGTCTCAGAGGCCTCTGGCAAAAGTCTCTGGTGAAGACGTGGGAAACTCAGTCTGCAGGCAGTGTGGAACTGTGAGGGACTGAGGGTGAGCTCAACTCTCAGCAGTAAGATGATTTTGGACAAGGCGTTCAGCTACCTTCTCACATATGGAACTTAGTATGTAGCACCAGTCTACCCCAGGAATTACTGGGAAATCGCTGGATTGAGCTTGGAGGCACTAGTCTTGTGTGCCGGCAGATTCCAGTTACCTCTCCCAACACTTCGGTGAAGCAGCGAGCCTAGGCCTTTTGGAAGCGAAAGGTAGCTGCAGGCAGGAAGTAGGGTTACAGGCCATAAGCTCAACTCTCAGAAGTGGGTATGCATGGGAAACAGATGTATGCTACCCACTCGGACATGCGAGTGGGAACCTAGCTACACTCTGATGAAGAAGGACTTTGGAAATCGCTGTATTCAACTCAGATACACGTGGTTTCAGGCACAACGATTCCACATGCTTTTCTCACAACCTTTCCCTGCCACTAACATGAGGACGTTAGCAGCTCCTTCTACAGTCAAGCAGGATGCGGGAGGGTTGTGCCCTGTCCTTAGCTCTCACAGGGAAGCATCCTTGAAGCCACCTGTCAACTAGCTGCATTCTTATGGCAGGGTGAAGGTAGCAGTATTCTGAGACAGGAGGTTCCCAGATTACCACTCTACTGCACCTGGAGATACCGTCCAAGTCTGCATTGTTAACTTGCGTCTCAGAGGCCTCTGGCAAAAGTCTCTGGTGAAGACGTGCGAAACTCACTCTGCAGGCAGTGTGGAACTGTGAGGGACTGAGGGTGAGCTCAACTCTCAGCAGTAAGGTGATTTTGGACAAGGCGTTCAGCTACCTTCTCACATATGGAACTTAGTATGTAGCACCAGTCTACCCCAGGAATTACTGGGAAATCGCTGGATTGAGCTTGGAGGCACTAGTCTTGTGTGCCGGCAGATTCCAGTTACCTCTCCCAACACTTCGGTGAAGCAGCGAGCCTAGGCCTTTTGGAAGCGAAAGGTAGCTGCAGGCAGGAGGTAGGGTTACAGGCCATAAGCTCAACTCTCAGAAGTGGGTATGCATGGGAGGCAGATGTCTGCTACCCACTCGGACATGCGAGTGGGAACCTAGCTACACTCTGATGAAGAAGGACTTTGGAAATCGCTGTATTCAACTCAGATACACGTGGGTTCAGGCACAACGATTCCACATGCTTTTCTCACAACCTTTCCCTGCCACTAACATGAGGACGTTAGCAGCTCCTTCTACAGTCAAGCAGGATGCGGGAGGGTTGTGCCCTGTCCTTAGGTCTCACAGGGAAGCATGCCTTGAAGCCAGCTGTCAACTAGCTGCATTCTTATGGCAGGGTGAAGGTAGCAGTATTCTGAGACAGGAGGTTCCCAGATTACCACTCTACTGCACCTGGAGATACCCTCCAGGTCTGCATTGTTAACTTGCGTCTCAGAAGCCTCTGGCAAACGTCTCTGGTGAAGACGTGCGAAACTCACTCTGCAGGCAGTGTGGAACTGTGAGGGACTGAGGGTGAGCTCAACTCTCAGAAGTAAGATGTTTTTGGACAAGGCGTTCAACTACCTACTCACGTATGGAACTTAGTATGTAGCACCAGTCTACCCCAGGAATTACTAGGAAATCGCTTGATTGAGCTTGGAGGCACTCGTCTTGTGTGCCGGGAGATTCCAGTTACCTCTCCCAACACTTGTGTCAAGCAGCGATCCTAGGCCTTTTGGAAGCGTAATGTAGCGGCAGGCACCATGTAGGGTTACAGGCCATGAGCTCAACTCTCAGAAGTGTGTATGCATGGGAGGCAGATGTCTGCTACCCAATCGGACATGGGAGTTGGAACCTAGCTACACTCCTATTGAAGAAGGATGTTGGAAATCGCTGTATTCAACTCAGATACACGGGAGTTCAGGCCCAATGCTTACACATGCTTTTCCCACAACCTATCCCAGCCACTAACATAAGGAGGTTAGCAGGTACGTCTACAGTCAGGCAGGATGCGGGAGGGATCTGCCCTGTCCTCAGCTCTCACAGGGAAGCATGCCTAGAAGCCAGCTCTCAACTAGCTGCATTCTTATGACAGTGTGAAGGTAGCAGTATTCTGAGTAAGGAGGTTCCCATATTACCACTCTACTGCACCTGGAGATACCGTCCAAGTCTGCATTGTTAACTTGCGTCTCAGAGGCCTCTGGCAAAAGTCTCTGGTGAAGACGTTGGAAACTCAGTCTGCAGGCAGTGTGGAACTGTGAGGGACTGAGGGTGAGCTCAACTCTCAGCAGTAAGATGATTTTGGACAAGGCGTTCAGCTACCTTCTCACATATGGAACTTAGTATGTAGCACCAGTCTACCCCAGGAATTACTGGGAAATCGCTGGATTGAGCTTGGAGGCACTAGTCTTGTGTGCCGGCAGATTCCAGTTACCTCTCCCAACACTTCGGTGAAGCAGCGAGCCTAGGCCTTTTGGAAGCGAAAGGTAGCGGCAGGCAGGAGGTAGGGTTACAGGCCATAAGCTCAACTCTCAGAAGTGTGTATGCATGGGAGGCAGATGTCTGCTACCCAATCGGACATGGGAGTTGGAACCTAGCTACACTCCTATTGAAGAAGGATGTTGGAAATCGCTGTATTCAACTCAGATACACGGGAGTTCAGGCCCAATGCTTACACATGCTTTTCCACAACCTATCCCAGCCACTAACATAAGGAGGTTAGCAGGTACGTCTACAGTCAGGCAGGATGCGGGAGGGTTCTGCCCTGTCCTCAACTCTCACAGGGAAGCATGCCTAGAAGCCAGCTCTCAACTAGCTGCATTCTTATGACAGTGTGAATGTAGCAGTATTCTGAGTAAGGAGGTTCCCAGATTGCCACTCTACTGCACCTGGAGATACCGTCCAGGTCGGCATTGTTAACTTGCGTCTCAGAGGCCTCTGGCAAAAGTCTCTGGTGAAGACGTTGGAAACTCAGTCTGCAGGCAGTGTGGAACTGTGAGGGACTGAGGGTGAGCTCAACTCTCAGCAGTAAGATGATTTTGGACAAGGCGTTCAGCTACCTTCTCACATATGGAACTTAGTATGTAGCACCAGTCTACCCCAGGAATTACTGGGAAATCGCTGGATTGAGCTTGGAGGCACTAGTCTTGTGTGCCGGCAGATTCCAGTTACCTCTCCCAACACTTCGGTGAAGCAGCGAGCCTAGGCCTTTTGGAAGCGAAAGGTAGCGGCAGGCAGGAGGTAGGGTTACAGGCCATAAGCTCAACTCTCAGAAGTGGGTATGCATGGGAGGCAGATGTCTGCTACCCACTCGGACATGCGAGTGGGAACCTAGCTACACTCTGATGAAGAAGGACTTTGGAAATCGCTGTATTCAACTCAGATACACGTGAGTTCAGGCACAACGATTCCACATGCTTTTCTCACAACCTTTCCCTGCCACTAACATGAAGACGTTAGCAGCTCCTTCTACAGTCAAGCAGGATGCGGGAGGGTTGTGCCCTGTCCTTAGCTCTCACAGGGAAGCATGCCTTGAAGCCACCTGTCAACTAGCTGCATTCTTATGGCAGGGTGAAGGTAGCAGTATTCTGAGACAGGAGGTTCCCAGATTACCACTCTACTGCACCTGGAGATACCCTCCAGGTCTGCATTGTTAACTTGCGTCTCAGAAGCCTCTGGCAAACGTCTCTGGTGAAGACGTGCGAAACTCACTCTGCAGGCAGTGTGGAACTGTGAGGGAGTGGGGGTGAGCTCAACTCTCAGAAGTAAGATGTTTTTGGACAAGGCGTTCAACTACCTACTCACGTATGGAACTTAGTATGTAGCACCAGTCTACCCCAGGAATTACTAGGAAATCGCTGGATTGAGCTTGGAGGCACTCGTCTTGTGTGCCGGGAGATTCCAGTTACCTCTCCCAACACTTGTGTCAAGCAGCGAGCCTAGGCCTTTTGGAAGCGTAATGTAGCGGCAGGCACGATGTAGGGTTACAGGCCATGAGCTCAACTCTCAGAAGTGTGTATGCATGGGAGGCAGATGTCTGCTACCCAATCGGACATGGGAGTTGGAACCTAGCTACACTCCTATTGAAGAAGGATGTTGGAAATCGCTGTATTCAACTCAGATACACGGGAGTTCAGGCCCAATGCTTACACATGCTTTTCCACAACCTATCCCAGCCACTAACATAAGGAGGTTAGCAGGTACGTCTACAGTCAGGCAGGATGCGGGAGGGTTCTGCCCTGTCCTCAACTCTCACAGGGAAGCATGCCTAGAAGCCAGCTCTCAACTAGCTGCATTCTTATGACAGTGTGAAGGTAGCAGTATTCTGAGTAAGGAGGTTCCCAGATTGCCACTCTACTGCACCTGGAGATACCGTCCAGGTCTGCATTGTTAACTTGCGTCTCAGAGGCCTCTGGCAAAAGTCTCTGGTGAAGACGTGGGAAACTCAGTCTGCAGGCAGTGTGGAACTGTGAGGGACTGAGGGTGAGCTCAACTCTCAGCAGTAAGATGATTTTGGACAAGGCGTTCAGCTACCTTCTCACATATGGAACTTAGTATGTAGCACCAGTCTACCCCAGGAATTACTGGGAAATCGCTGGATTGAGCTTGGAGGCACTAGTCTTGTGTGCCGGCAGATTCCAGTTACCTCTCCCAACACTTCGGTGAAGCAGCGAGCCTAGGCCTTTTGGAAGCGAAAGGTAGCTGCAGGCAGGAAGTAGGGTTACAGGCCATAAGCTCAACTCTCAGAAGTGGGTATGCATGGGAAACAGATGTATGCTACCCACTCGGACATGCGAGTGGGAACCTAGCTACACTCTGATGAAGAAGGACTTTGGAAATCGCTGTATTCAACTCAGATACACGTGGTTTCAGGCACAACGATTCCACATGCTTTTCTCACAACCTTTCCCTGCCACTAACATGAGGACGTTAGCAGCTCCTTCTACAGTCAAGCAGGATGCGGGAGGGTTGTGCCCTGTCCTTAGCTCTCACAGGGAAGCATCCTTGAAGCCACCTGTCAACTAGCTGCATTCTTATGGCAGGGTGAAGGTAGCAGTATTCTGAGACAGGAGGTTCCCAGATTACCACTCTACTGCACCTGGAGATACCGTCCAAGTCTGCATTGTTAACTTGCGTCTCAGAGGCCTCTGGCAAAAGTCTCTGGTGAAGACGTGCGAAACTCACTCTGCAGGCAGTGTGGAACTGTGAGGGACTGAGGGTGAGCTCAACTCTCAGCAGTAAGGTGATTTTGGACAAGGCGTTCAGCTACCTTCTCACATATGGAACTTAGTATGTAGCACCAGTCTACCCCAGGAATTACTGGGAAATCGCTGGATTGAGCTTGGAGGCACTAGTCTTGTGTGCCGGCAGATTCCAGTTACCTCTCCCAACACTTCGGTGAAGCAGCGAGCCTAGGCCTTTTGGAAGCGAAAGGTAGCTGCAGGCAGGAGGTAGGGTTACAGGCCATAAGCTCAACTCTCAGAAGTGGGTATGCATGGGAGGCAGATGTCTGCTACCCACTCGGACATGCGAGTGGGAACCTAGCTACACTCTGATGAAGAAGGACTTTGGAAATCGCTGTATTCAACTCAGATACACGTGGGTTCAGGCACAACGATTCCACATGCTTTTCTCACAACCTTTCCCTGCCACTAACATGAGGACGTTAGCAGCTCCTTCTACAGTCAAGCAGGATGCGGGAGGGTTGTGCCCTGTCCTTAGGTCTCACAGGGAAGCATGCCTTGAAGCCAGCTGTCAACTAGCTGCATTCTTATGGCAGGGTGAAGGTAGCAGTATTCTGAGACAGGAGGTTCCCAGATTACCACTCTACTGCACCTGGAGATACCCTCCAGGTCTGCATTGTTAACTTGCGTCTCAGAAGCCTCTGGCAAACGTCTCTGGTGAAGACGTGCGAAACTCACTCTGCAGGCAGTGTGGAACTGTGAGGGAGTGGGGGTGAGCTCAACTCTCAGAAGTAAGATGTTTTTGGACAAGGCGTTCAACTACCTACTCACGTATGGAACTTAGTATGTAGCACCAGTCTACCCCAGGAATTACTAGGAAATCGCTGGATTGAGCTTGGAGGCACTCGTCTTGTGTGCCGGGAGATTCCAGTTACCTCTCCCAACACTTGTGTCAAGCAGCGAGCCTAGGCCTTTTGGAAGCGTAATGTAGCGGCAGGCACGATGTAGGGTTACAGGCCATGAGCTCAACTCTCAGAAGTGTGTATGCATGGGAGGCAGATGTCTGCTACCCAATCGGACATGGGAGTTGGAACCTAGCTACACTCCTATTGAAGAAGGATGTTGGAAATCGCTGTATTCAACTCAGATACACGGGAGTTCAGGCCCAATGCTTACACATGCTTTTCCACAACCTATCCCAGCCACTAACATAAGGAGGTTAGCAGGTACGTCTACAGTCAGGCAGGATGCGGGAGGGTTCTGCCCTGTCCTCAACTCTCACAGGGAAGCATGCCTAGAAGCCAGCTCTCAACTAGCTGCATTCTTATGACAGTGTGAAGGTAGCAGTATTCTGAGTAAGGAGGTTCCCAGATTGCCACTCTACTGCACCTGGAGATACCGTCCAGGTCTGCATTGTTAACTTGCGTCTCAGAGGCCTCTGGCAAAAGTCTCTGGTGAAGACGTGGGAAACTCAGTCTGCAGGCAGTGTGGAACTGTGAGGGACTGAGGGTGAGCTCAACTCTCAGCAGTAAGATGATTTTGGACAAGGCGTTCAGCTACCTTCTCACATATGGAACTTAGTATGTAGCACCAGTCTACCCCAGGAATTACTGGGAAATCGCTGGATTGAGCTTGGAGGCACTAGTCTTGTGTGCCGGCAGATTCCAGTTACCTCTCCCAACACTTCGGTGAAGCAGCGAGCCTAGGCCTTTTGGAAGCGAAAGGTAGCTGCAGGCAGGAAGTAGGGTTACAGGCCATAAGCTCAACTCTCAGAAGTGGGTATGCATGGGAAACAGATGTATGCTACCCACTCGGACATGCGAGTGGGAACCTAGCTACACTCTGATGAAGAAGGACTTTGGAAATCGCTGTATTCAACTCAGATACACGTGGTTTCAGGCACAACGATTCCACATGCTTTTCTCACAACCTTTCCCTGCCACTAACATGAGGACGTTAGCAGCTCCTTCTACAGTCAAGCAGGATGCGGGAGGGTTGTGCCCTGTCCTTAGCTCTCACAGGGAAGCATCCTTGAAGCCACCTGTCAACTAGCTGCATTCTTATGGCAGGGTGAAGGTAGCAGTATTCTGAGACAGGAGGTTCCCAGATTACCACTCTACTGCACCTGGAGATACCGTCCAAGTCTGCATTGTTAACTTGCGTCTCAGAGGCCTCTGGCAAAAGTCTCTGGTGAAGACGTGCGAAACTCACTCTGCAGGCAGTGTGGAACTGTGAGGGACTGAGGGTGAGCTCAACTCTCAGCAGTAAGGTGATTTTGGACAAGGCGTTCAGCTACCTTCTCACATATGGAACTTAGTATGTAGCACCAGTCTACCCCAGGAATTACTGGGAAATCGCTGGATTGAGCTTGGAGGCACTAGTCTTGTGTGCCGGCAGATTCCAGTTACCTCTCCCAACACTTCGGTGAAGCAGCGAGCCTAGGCCTTTTGGAAGCGAAAGGTAGCTGCAGGCAGGAGGTAGGGTTACAGGCCATAAGCTCAACTCTCAGAAGTGGGTATGCATGGGAGGCAGATGTCTGCTACCCACTCGGACATGCGAGTGGGAACCTAGCTACACTCTGATGAAGAAGGACTTTGGAAATCGCTGTATTCAACTCAGATACACGTGGGTTCAGGCACAACGATTCCACATGCTTTTCTCACAACCTTTCCCTGCCACTAACATGAGGACGTTAGCAGCTCCTTCTACAGTCAAGCAGGATGCGGGAGGGTTGTGCCCTGTCCTTAGGTCTCACAGGGAAGCATGCCTTGAAGCCAGCTGTCAACTAGCTGCATTCTTATGGCAGGGTGAAGGTAGCAGTATTCTGAGACAGGAGGTTCCCAGATTACCACTCTACTGCACCTGGAGATACCCTCCAGGTCTGCATTGTTAACTTGCGTCTCAGAAGCCTCTGGCAAACGTCTCTGGTGAAGACGTGCGAAACTCACTCTGCAGGCAGTGTGGAACTGTGAGGGACTGAGGGTGAGCTCAACTCTCAGAAGTAAGATGTTTTTGGACAAGGCGTTCAACTACCTACTCACGTATGGAACTTAGTATGTAGCACCAGTCTACCCCAGGAATTACTAGGAAATCGCTTGATTGAGCTTGGAGGCACTCGTCTTGTGTGCCGGGAGATTCCAGTTACCTCTCCCAACACTTGTGTCAAGCAGCGATCCTAGGCCTTTTGGAAGCGTAATGTAGCGGCAGGCACCATGTAGGGTTACAGGCCATGAGCTCAACTCTCAGAAGTGTGTATGCATGGGAGGCAGATGTCTGCTACCCAATCGGACATGGGAGTTGGAACCTAGCTACACTCCTATTGAAGAAGGATGTTGGAAATCGCTGTATTCAACTCAGATACACGGGAGTTCAGGCCCAATGCTTACACATGCTTTTCCCACAACCTATCCCAGCCACTAACATAAGGAGGTTAGCAGGTACGTCTACAGTGAGGCAGGATGCGGGAGGGATCTGCCCTGTCCTCAGCTCTCACAGGGAAGCATGCCTAGAAGCCAGCTCTCAACTAGCTGCATTCTTATGACAGTGTGAAGGTAGCAGTATTCTGAGTAAGGAGGTTCCCATATTACCACTCTACTGCACCTGGAGATACCGTCCAAGTCTGCATTGTTAACTTGCGTCTCAGAGGCCTCTGGCAAAAGTCTCTGGTGAAGACGTTGGAAACTCAGTCTGCAGGCAGTGTGGAACTGTGAGGGACTGAGGGTGAGCTCAACTCTCAGCAGTAAGATGATTTTGGACAAGGCGTTCAGCTACCTTCTCACATATGGAACTTAGTATGTAGCACCAGTCTACCCCAGGAATTACTGGGAAATCGCTGGATTGAGCTTGGAGGCACTAGTCTTGTGTGCCGGCAGATTCCAGTTACCTCTCCCAACACTTCGGTGAAGCAGCGAGCCTAGGCCTTTTGGAAGCGAAAGGTAGCGGCAGGCAGGAGGTAGGGTTACAGGCCATAAGCTCAACTCTCAGAAGTGTGTATGCATGGGAGGCAGATGTCTGCTACCCAATCGGACATGGGAGTTGGAACCTAGCTACACTCCTATTGAAGAAGGATGTTGGAAATCGCTGTATTCAACTCAGATACACGGGAGTTCAGGCCCAATGCTTACACATGCTTTTCCACAACCTATCCCAGCCACTAACATAAGGAGGTTAGCAGGTACGTCTACAGTCAGGCAGGATGCGGGAGGGTTCTGCCCTGTCCTCAACTCTCACAGGGAAGCATGCCTAGAAGCCAGCTCTCAACTAGCTGCATTCTTATGACAGTGTGAATGTAGCAGTATTCTGAGTAAGGAGGTTCCCAGATTGCCACTCTACTGCACCTGGAGATACCGTCCAGGTCGGCATTGTTAACTTGCGTCTCAGAGGCCTCTGGCAAAAGTCTCTGGTGAAGACGTTGGAAACTCAGTCTGCAGGCAGTGTGGAACTGTGAGGGACTGAGGGTGAGCTCAACTCTCAGCAGTAAGATGATTTTGGACAAGGCGTTCAGCTACCTTCTCACATATGGAACTTAGTATGTAGCACCAGTCTACCCCAGGAATTACTGGGAAATCGCTGGATTGAGCTTGGAGGCACTAGTCTTGTGTGCCGGCAGATTCCAGTTACCTCTCCCAACACTTCGGTGAAGCAGCGAGCCTAGGCCTTTTGGAAGCGAAAGGTAGCGGCAGGCAGGAGGTAGGGTTACAGGCCATAAGCTCAACTCTCAGAAGTGGGTATGCATGGGAGGCAGATGTCTGCTACCCACTCGGACATGCGAGTGGGAACCTAGCTACACTCTGATGAAGAAGGACTTTGGAAATCGCTGTATTCAACTCAGATACACGTGAGTTCAGGCACAACGATTCCACATGCTTTTCTCACAACCTTTCCCTGCCACTAACATGAAGACGTTAGCAGCTCCTTCTACAGTCAAGCAGGATGCGGGAGGGTTGTGCCCTGTCCTTAGCTCTCACAGGGAAGCATGCCTTGAAGCCACCTGTCAACTAGCTGCATTCTTATGGCAGGGTGAAGGTAGCAGTATTCTGAGACAGGAGGTTCCCAGATTACCACTCTACTGCACCTGGAGATACCCTCCAGGTCTGCATTGTTAACTTGCGTCTCAGAAGCCTCTGGCAAACGTCTCTGGTGAAGACGTGCGAAACTCACTCTGCAGGCAGTGTGGAACTGTGAGGGAGTGGGGGTGAGCTCAACTCTCAGAAGTAAGATGTTTTTGGACAAGGCGTTCAACTACCTACTCACGTATGGAACTTAGTATGTAGCACCAGTCTACCCCAGGAATTACTAGGAAATCGCTGGATTGAGCTTGGAGGCACTCGTCTTGTGTGCCGGGAGATTCCAGTTACCTCTCCCAACACTTGTGTCAAGCAGCGAGCCTAGGCCTTTTGGAAGCGTAATGTAGCGGCAGGCACGATGTAGGGTTACAGGCCATGAGCTCAACTCTCAGAAGTGTGTATGCATGGGAGGCAGATGTCTGCTACCCAATCGGACATGGGAGTTGGAACCTAGCTACACTCCTATTGAAGAAGGATGTTGGAAATCGCTGTATTCAACTCAGATACACGGGAGTTCAGGCCCAATGCTTACACATGCTTTTCCACAACCTATCCCAGCCACTAACATAAGGAGGTTAGCAGGTACGTCTACAGTCAGGCAGGATGCGGGAGGGTTCTGCCCTGTCCTCAACTCTCACAGGGAAGCATGCCTAGAAGCCAGCTCTCAACTAGCTGCATTCTTATGACAGTGTGAAGGTAGCAGTATTCTGAGTAAGGAGGTTCCCAGATTGCCACTCTACTGCACCTGGAGATACCGTCCAGGTCTGCATTGTTAACTTGCGTCTCAGAGGCCTCTGGCAAAAGTCTCTGGTGAAGACGTGGGAAACTCAGTCTGCAGGCAGTGTGGAACTGTGAGGGACTGAGGGTGAGCTCAACTCTCAGCAGTAAGATGATTTTGGACAAGGCGTTCAGCTACCTTCTCACATATGGAACTTAGTATGTAGCACCAGTCTACCCCAGGAATTACTGGGAAATCGCTGGATTGAGCTTGGAGGCACTAGTCTTGTGTGCCGGGAGATTCCAGTTACCTCTCCCAACACTTCGGTGAAGCAGCGAGCCTAGGCCTTTTGGAAGCGAAAGGTAGCTGCAGGCAGGAAGTAGGGTTACAGGCCATAAGCTCAACTCTCAGAAGTGGGTATGCATGGGAAACAGATGTATGCTACCCACTCGGACATGCGAGTGGGAACCTAGCTACACTCTGATGAAGAAGGACTTTGGAAATCGCTGTATTCAACTCAGATACACGTGGTTTCAGGCACAACGATTCCACATGCTTTTCTCACAACCTTTCCCTGCCACTAACATGAGGACGTTAGCAGCTCCTTCTACAGTCAAGCAGGATGCGGGAGGGTTGTGCCCTGTCCTTAGCTCTCACAGGGAAGCATCCTTGAAGCCACCTGTCAACTAGCTGCATTCTTATGGCAGGGTGAAGGTAGCAGTATTCTGAGACAGGAGGTTCCCAGATTACCACTCTACTGCACCTGGAGATACCGTCCAAGTCTGCATTGTTAACTTGCGTCTCAGAGGCCTCTGGCAAAAGTCTCTGTTGAAGACGTGCGAAACTCACTCTGCAGGCAGTGTGGA
This sequence comes from Canis lupus baileyi, assembly GCF_048164855.1. NCBI lineage: Eukaryota > Metazoa > Chordata > Mammalia > Carnivora > Canidae > Canis > Canis lupus. Next base: position 54,120 of record NC_132848.1, on the reverse strand, counting down.
ACTGTGAGGGACTGAGGGTGAGCTCAACTCTCAGCAGTAAGGTGATTTTGGACAAGGCGTTCAGCTACCTTCTCACATATGGAACTTAGTATGTAGCACCAGTCTACCCCAGGAATTACTGGGAAATCGCTGGATTGAGCTTGGAGGCACTAGTCTTGTGTGCCGGCAGATTCCAGTTACCTCTCCCAACACTTCGGTGAAGCAGCGAGCCTAGGCCTTTTGGAAGCGAAAGGTAGCTGCAGGCAGGAGGTAGGGTTACAGGCCATAAGCTCAACTCTCAGAAGTGGGTATGCATGGGAGGCAGATGTCTGCTACCCACTCGGACATGCGAGTGGGAACCTAGCTACACTCTGATGAAGAAGGACTTTGGAAATCGCTGTATTCAACTCAGATACACGTGGGTTCAGGCACAACGATTCCACATGCTTTTCTCACAACCTTTCCCTGCCACTAACATGAGGACGTTAGCAGCTCCTTCTACAGTCAAGCAGGATGCGGGAGGGTTGTGCCCTGTCCTTAGCTCTCACAGGGAAGCATGCCTTGAAGCCAGCTGTCAACTAGCTGCATTCTTATGGCAGGGTGAAGGTAGCAGTATTCTGAGACAGGAGGTTCCCAGATTACCAGTCTACTGCACCTGGAGATACCCTCCAGGTCTGCATTGTTAACTTGCGTCTCAGAAGCCTCTGGCAAACGTCTCTGGTGAAGACGTGCGAAACTCACTCTGCAGGCAGTGTGGAACTGTGAGGGACTGAGGGTGAGCTCAACTCTCAGAAGTAAGATGTTTTTGGACAAGGCGTTCAACTACCTACTCACGTATGGAACTTAGTATGTAGCACCAGTCTACCCCAGGAATTACTAGGAAATCGCTTGATTGAGCTTGGAGGCACTCGTCTTGTGTGCCGGGAGATTCCAGTTACCTCTCCCAACACTTGTGTCAAGCAGCGAGCCTAGGCCTTTTGGAAGCGTAATGTAGCGGCAGGCACGATGTAGGGTTACAGGCCATGAGCTCAACTCTCAGAAGTGTGTATGCATGGGAGGCAGATGTCTGCTACCCAATCGGACATGGGAGTTGGAACCTAGCTACACTCCTATTGAAGAAGGATGTTGGAAATCGCTGTATTCAACTCAGATACACGGGAGTTCAGGCCCAATGCTTACACATGCTTTTCCCACAACCTATCCCAGCCACTAACATAAGGAGGTTAGCAGGTACGTCTACAGTCAGGCAGGATGCGGGAGGGTTCTGCCCTGTCCTCAGCTCTCACAGGGAAGCATGCCTAGAAGCCAGCTCTCAACTAGCTGCATTCTTATGACAGTGTGAAGGTAGCAGTATTCTGAGTAAGGAGGTTCCCAGATTACCACTCTACTGCACCTGGAGATACCATCAAGTCTGCATTGTTAACTTGCGTCTCAGAGGCCTCTGGCAAAAGTCTCTGGTGAAGACGTGGGAAACTCACTCTGCAGGCAGTGTGGAACTGTGAGGGACTGAGGGTGAGCTCAACTCTCAGCAGTAAGATGATTTTGGACAAGGCGTTCAACTACCTACTCACGTATGGAACTTAGTATGTAGCACCAGTCTACCCCAGGAATTACTAGGAAATCGCTTGATTGAGCTTGGAGGCACTCGTCTTGTGTGCCCGGAGATTCCAGTTACCTCTCCCAACACTTGCGTCAAGCAGCGAGCCTAGGCCTTTTGGAAGCGAAAGGTAGCGGCAGGCAGGATGTAGGGTTACAGTCCATGAGCTCAACTCTCAGAAGTGTGTATGCATGGGAGGCAGATGTCTGCTACCCACTCGGACATGGGAGTTGGAACCTAGCTACACTCCTATTGAAGAAGGATGTTGGAAATCGCTGTATTCAACTCAGATACACGGGAGTTCAGGCCCAATGCTTACACATGCTTTTCCCACAACCTATCCATGCCACTAACATAAGGAGGTTAGCAGGTACGTCTACAGTCAGGCAGGATGCGGGAGGGTTCTGCCCTGTCCTCAGCTCTCACAGGGAAGCATGCCTAGAAGCCAGCTCTCAACTAGCTGCATTCTTATGACAGTGTGAAGGTAGCAGTATTCTGAGTAAGGAGGTTCCCAGATTACCACTCTACTGCACCTGGAGATACCGTCCAGGTCTGCATTGTTAACTTGCGTCTCAGAGGCCTCTGGCAAAAGTCTCTGGTGAAGACGTGGGAAACTCACTCTGCAGGCAGTGTGGAACTGTGAGGGACTGAGGGTGAGCTCAACTCTCAGCAGTAAGATGATTTTGGACAAGGCGTTCAGCTACCTTCTCACATATGGAACTTAGTATGTAGCACCAGTCTACCCCAGGAATTACTGGGAAATCGCTGGATTGAGCTTGGAGGCACTAGTCTTGTGTGCCGGGAGATTCCAGTTACCTCTCCCAACACTTCGGTGAAGCAGCGAGCCTAGGCCTTTTGGAAGCGAAAGGTAGCTGCAGGCAGGAGGTAGGGTTACAGGCCATAAGCTCAACTCTGAGAAGTGGGTATGCATGGGAGGCAGATGTCTGCTACCCACTCGGACATGCGAGTGGGCACCTAGCTACACTCTGATGAAGAAGGACTTTGGAAATCGCTGTATTCAACTCAGATACACGTGGGTTCAGACACAACGATTCCACATGCTTTTCTCACAACCTTTCCCTGCCACTAACATGAGGACGTTAGCAGCTCCTTCTACAGTCAACCAGGTTGCGGGAGGGTTGTGCCCTGTCCTTAGCTCTCACAGGGAAGCATGCCTTGAAGCCAGCTGTCAACTAGCTGCATTCTTATGGCAGGGTGAAGGTCGCAGTATTCTGAGACAGGAGGTTCCCAGATTACCACTCTACTGCACCTGGAGATATCCTCCAGGTCTGCATTGTTAACTTGCGTCTCAGAAGCCTCTGGCAAACGTCTCTGGTGAAGACGTGCGAAACTCACTCTGCAGGCAGTGTGGAACTGTGAGGGACTGAGGGTGAGCTCAACTCTCAGAAGTAAGATGTTTTTGGACAAGGCGTTCAACTACCTACTCACGTATGGAACTTAGTATGTAGCACCAGTCTACCCCAGGAATTACTGGGAAATCGCTGGATTGAGCTTGGAGGCACTCGTCTTGTGTGCCGGGAGATTCCAGTTACCTCTCCCAACACTTCGGTGAAGCAGCGAGCCTAGGCCTTTTGGAAGCGAAAGGTAGCTGCAGGCAAGAGGTAGGGTTACAGGCCATAAGCTCAACTCTCAGAAGTGGGTATGCATGGGAGGCAGATGTCTGCTACCCACTCGGACATGCGAGTGGGAACCTAGCTACACTCTGATGAAGAAGGACTTTGGAAATCGCTGTATTCAACTCAGATACACGTGGGTTCAGGCACAACGATTCCACATGCTTTTCTCACAACCTTTCCCTGCCTCTAACATGAGGACGTTAGCAGCTCCTTCTACACTCAAGCAGGATGCGGGAGGGTTGTGCCCTGTCCTTAGCTCTCACAGGGAAGCATGCCTTGAAGCCAGCTGTCAACTAGCTGCATTCTTATGGCAGGGTGAAGGTAGCAGTATTCTGAGACAGGAGGTTCCCAGATTACCAGTCTACTGCACCTGGAGATATCCTCCAGGTCTGCATTGTTAACTTGCGTCTCAGAAGCCTCTGGCAAACGTCTCTGGTGAAGACGTGCGAAACTCACTCTGCAGGCAGTGTGGAACTGTGAGGGACTGAGGGTGAGCTCAACTCTCAGAAGTAAGATGTTTTTGGACAAGGCGTTCAACTACCTACTCACGTATGGAACTTAGTATGTAGCACCAGTCTACCCCAGGAATTACTGGGAAATCGCTGGATTGAGCTTGGAGGCACTAGTCTTGTGTGCCGGCAGATTCCAGTTACCTCTCCCAACACTTCGGTGAAGCAGCGAGCCTAGGCCTTTTGGAAGCGAAAGGTAGCTGCAGGCAGGAGGTAGGGTTACAGGCCATAAGCTCAACTCTCAGAAGTGGGTATGCATGGGAGGCAGATGTCTGCTACCCACTCGGACATGCGAGTGGGAACCTAGCTACACTCTGATGAAGAAGGACTTTGGAAATCGCTGTATTCAACTCAGATACACGTGGGTTCAGGCACAACGATTCCACATGCTTTTCTCACAACCTTTCCCTGCCACTAACATGAGGACGTTAGCAGCTCCTTCTACAGTCAAGCAGGATGCGGGAGGGTTGTGCCCTGTCCTTAGCTCTCACAGGGAAGCATGCCTTGAAGCCAGCTGTCAACTAGCTGCATTCTTATGGCAGGGTGAAGGTAGCAGTATTCTGAGACAGGAGGTTCCCAGATTACCAGTCTACTGCACCTGGAGATACCCTCCAGGTCTGCATTGTTAACTTGCGTCTCAGAAGCCTCTGGCAAACGTCTCCGGTGAAGACGTGCGAAACTCACTCTGCAGGCAGTGTGGAACTGTGAGGGACTGAGGGTGAGCTCAACTCTCAGAAGTAAGATGTTTTTGGACAAGGCGTTCAACTACCTACTCACGTATGGAACTTAGTATGTAGCACCAGTCTACCCCAGGAATTACTAGGAAATCGCTTGATTGAGCTTGGAGGCACTCGTCTTGTGTGCCGGGAGATTCCAGTTACCTCTCCCAACACTTGTGTCAAGCAGCGAGCCTAGGCCTTTTGGAAGCGTAATGTAGCGGCAGGCACGATGTAGGGTTACAGGCCATGAGCTCAACTCTCAGAAGTGTGTATGCATGGGAGGCAGATGTCTGCTACCCAATCGGACATGGGAGTTGGAACCTAGCTACACTCCTATTGAAGAAGGATGTTGGAAATCGCTGTATTCAACTCAGATACACGGGAGTTCAGGCCCAATGCTTACACATGCTTTTCCCACAACCTATCCCAGCCACTAACATAAGGAGGTTAGCAGGTACGTCTACAGTCAGGCAGGATGCGGGAGGGTTCTGCCCTGTCCTCAGCTCTCACAGGGAAGCATGCCTAGAAGCCAGCTCTCAACTAGCTGCATTCTTATGACAGTGTGAAGGTAGCAGTATTCTGAGTAAGGAGGTTCCCAGATTACCACTCTACTGCACCTGGAGATACCATCAAGTCTGCATTGTTAACTTGCGTCTCAGAGGCCTCTGGCAAAAGTCTCTGGTGAAGACGTGGGAAACTCACTCTGCAGGCAGTGTGGAACTGTGAGGGACTGAGGGTGAGCTCAACTCTCAGCAGTAAGATGATTTTGGACAAGGCGTTCAACTACCTACTCACTTATGGAACTTAGTATGTAGCACCAGTCTACCCCAGGAATTACTAGGAAATCGCTTGATTGAGCTTGGAGGCACTCGTCTTGTGTGCCCGGAGATTCCAGTTACCTCTCCCAACACTTGCGTCAAGCAGCGAGCCTAGGCCTTTTGGAAGCGAAAGGTAGCGGCAGGCAGGATGTAGGGTTACAGTCCATGAGCTCAACTCTCAGAAGTGTGTATGCATGGGAGGCAGATGTCTGCTACCCACTCGGACATGGGAGTTGGAACCTAGCTACACTCCTATTGAAGAAGGATGTTGGAAATCGCTGTATTCAACTCAGATACACGGGAGTTCAGGCCCAATGCTTACACATGCTTTTCCCACAACCTATCCATGCCACTAACATAAGGAGGTTAGCAGGTACGTCTACAGTCAGGCAGGATGCGGGAGGGTTCTGCCCTGTCCTCAGCTCTCACAGGGAAGCATGCCTAGAAGCCAGCTCTCAACTAGCTGCATTCTTATGACAGTGTGAAGGTAGCAGTATTCTGAGTAAGGAGGTTCCCAGATTACCACTCTACTGCACCTGGAGATACCGTCCAGGTCTGCATTGTTAACTTGCGTCTCAGAGGCCTCTGGCAAAAGTCTCTGGTGAAGACGTGGGAAACTCACTCTGCAGGCAGTGTGGAACTGTGAGGGACTGAGGGTGAGCTCAACTCTCAGCAGTAAGATGATTTTGGACAAGGCGTTCAGCTACCTTCTCACATATGGAACTTAGTATGTAGCACCAGTCTACCCCAGGAATTACTGGGAAATCGCTGGATTGAGCTTGGAGGCACTAGTCTTGTGTGCCGGGAGATTCCAGTTACCTCTCCCAACACTTCGGTGAAGCAGCGAGCCTAGGCCTTTTGGAAGCGAAAGGTAGCTGCAGGCAGGAGGTAGGGTTACAGGCCATAAGCTCAACTCTGAGAAGTGGGTATGCATGGGAGGCAGATGTCTGCTACCCACTCGGACATGCGAGTGGGCACCTAGCTACACTCTGATGAAGAAGGACTTTGGAAATCGCTGTATTCAACTCAGATACACGTGGGTTCAGACACAACGATTCCACATGCTTTTCTCACAACCTTTCCCTGCCACTAACATGAGGACGTTAGCAGCTCCTTCTACAGTCAAGCAGGATGCGGGAGGGTTGTGCCCTGTCCTTAGCTCTCACAGGGAAGCATGCCTTGAAGCCAGCTGTCAACTAGCTGCATTCTTATGGCAGGGTGAAGGTCGCAGTATTCTGAGACAGGAGGTTCCCAGATTACCACTCTACTGCACCTGGAGATACCCTCCAGGTCTGCATTGTTAACTTGCGTCTCAGAAGCCTCTGGCAAACGTCTCTGGTGAAGACGTGCGAAACTCACTCTGCAGGCAGTGTGGAACTGTGAGGGTCTGTGGGTGAGTTCAACTCTCAGAAGTAAGATGTTTTTGGTCAAGGCGTTCAACTACCTACTCACGTATGGAACTTAGTATGTAGCACCAGTCTTCCCCAGGAATTACTAGGAAATCGCTTGATTGAGCTTGGAGGCACTCGTCTTGTGTGCCGGGAGATTCCAGTTACCTCTCCCAACACTTCGGTGAAGCAGCGAGCCTAGGCCTTTTGGAAGCGGAAGGTAGCTGCAGGCAGGAGGTAGGGTTACAGGCCATAAGCTCAACTCTCAGAAGTGGGTATGCATGGGAGGCAGATGTCTGCTACCCACTCGGTCATGCGAGTGGGAACCTAGCTACACTCTGATGAAGAAGGACTTTGGAAATCGCTGTATTCAACTCAGATACACGTGGGTTCAGGCACAACGATTCCACATGCTTTTCTCACAACCTTTCCCTGCCACTAACATGAGGACGTTAGCAGTTCCTTCTACAGTCAAGCAGGTTGCGGGAGGGTTGTGCCCTGTCCTTAGCTCTCACAGGGAAGCATGCCTTGAAGCCAGCTGTCAACTAGCTGCATTCTTATGGCAGGGTGAAGGTAGCAGTATTCTGAGACAGGAGGTTCCCAGATTACCACTCTACTGCACCTGGAGATACCCTCCAGGTCTGCATTGTTAACTTGCGTCTCAGAAGCCTCTGGCAAACGTCTCTGGTGAAGACGTGCGAAACTCACTCTGCAGGCAGTGTGGAACTGTGAGGGACTGAGGGTGAGCTCAACTCTCAGAAGTAAGATGTTTTTGGACAAGGCGTTCAACTACCTACTCACGTATGGAACTTAGTATGTAGCACCAGTCTACCCCAGGAATTACTGGGAAATCGCTGGATTGAGCTTGGAGGCACTCGTCTTGTGTGCCGGGAGATTCCAGTTACCTCTCCCAACACTTCGGTGAAGCAGCGAGCCTAGGCCTTTTGGAAGCGAAAGGTAGCTGCAGGCAAGAGGTAGGGTTACAGGCCATAAGCTCAACTCTCAGAAGTGGGTATGCATGGGAGGCAGATGTCTGCTACCCACTCGGACATGCGAGTGGGAACCTAGCTACACTCTGATGAAGAAGGACTTTGGAAATCGCTGTATTCAACTCAGATACACGTGGGTTCAGGCACAACGATTCCACATGCTTTTCTCACAACCTTTCCCTGCCTCTAACATGAGGACGTTAGCAGCTCCTTCTACACTCAAGCAGGATGCGGGAGGGTTGTGCCCTGTCCTTAGCTCTCACAGGGAAGCATGCCTTGAAGCCAGCTGTCAACTAGCTGCATTCTTATGGCAGGGTGAAGGTAGCAGTATTCTGAGACAGGAGGTTCCCAGATTACCAGTCTACTGCACCTGGAGATATCCTCCAGGTCTGCATTGTTAACTTGCGTCTCAGAAGCCTCTGGCAAACGTCTCTGGTGAAGACGTGCGAAACTCACTCTGCAGGCAGTGTGGAACTGTGAGGGACTGAGGGTGAGCTCAACTCTCAGAAGTAAGATGTTTTTGGACAAGGCGTTCAACTACCTACTCACGTATGGAACTTAGTATGTAGCACCAGTCTACCCCAGGAATTACTGGGAAATCGCTGGATTGAGCTTGGAGGCACTCGTCTTGTGTGCCGGGAGATTCCAGTTACCTCTCCCAACACTTCGGTGAAGCAGCGAGCCTAGGCCTTTTGGAAGCGAAAGGTAGCTGCAGGCAAGAGGTAGGGTTACAGGCCATAAGCTCAACTCTCAGAAGTGGGTATGCATGGGAGGCAGATGTCTGCTACCCACTCGGACATGCGAGTGGGAACCTAGCTACACTCTGATGAAGAAGGACTTTGGAAATCGCTGTATTCAACTCAGATACACGTGGGTTCAGGCACAACGATTCCACATGCTTTTCTCACAACCTTTCCCTGCCTCTAACATGAGGACGTTAGCAGCTCCTTCTACACTCAAGCAGGATGCGGGAGGGTTGTGCCCTGTCCTTAGCTCTCACAGGGAAGCATGCCTTGAAGCCAGCTGTCAACTAGCTGCATTCTTATGGCAGGGTGAAGGTAGCAGTATTCTGAGACAGGAGGTTCCCAGATTACCAGTCTACTGCACCTGGAGATATCCTCCAGGTCTGCATTGTTAACTTGCGTCTCAGAAGCCTCTGGCAAACGTCTCTGGTGAAGACGTGCGAAACTCACTCTGCAGGCAGTGTGGAACTGTGAGGGACTGAGGGTGAGCTCAACTCTCAGAAGTAAGATGTTTTTGGACAAGGCGTTCAACTACCTACTCACGTATGGAACTTAGTATGTAGCACCAGTCTACCCCAGGAATTACTAGGAAATCGCTTGATTGAGCTTGGAGGCACTCGTCTTGTGTGCCGGGAGATTCCAGTTACCTCTCCCAACACTTGCGTCAAGCAGCGAGCCTAGGCCTTTTGGAAGTAAAGGTAGCTGCAGGCAGGAGGTAGGGTTACAGGCCATAAGCTCAACTCTCAGAAGTGGGTATGCATGGGAAACAGATGTATGCTACCCACTCGGACATGCGAGTGGGAACCTAGCTACACTCTGATGAAGAAGGACTTTGGAAATCGCTGTATTCAACTCAGATACACGTGGTTTCAGGCACAACGATTCCACATGCTTTTCTCACAACCTTTCCCTGCCACTAACATGAGGACGTTAGCAGCTCCTTCTATACTCAAGCAGGATGCGGGAGGGTTGTGCCCTGTCCTTAGCTCTCACAGGGAAGCATCCTTGAAGCCAGCTGTCAACTAGCTGCATTCTTATGGCAGGGTGAAGGTAGCAGTATTCTGAGACAGGAGGTTCCCAGATTACCACTCTACTGCACCTGGAGATATCCTCCAGGTCTGCATTGTTAACTTGCGTCTCAGAAGCCTCTGGCAAACGTCTCTCGGGAAGACGTGCGAAACTCACTCTGCAGGCAGTGTGGAACTGTGAGGGACTGAGGGTTAGCTCAACTCTCAGAAGTAAGATGTTTTTGGACAAGGCGTTCAACTACCTACTCACGTATGGAACTTAGTATGTAGCACCAGTCTACCCCAGGAATTACTAGGAAATCGCTTGATTGAGCTTGGAGGCACTCGTCTTGTGTGCCGGGAGATTCCAGTTACCTCTCCCAACACTTGCGTCAAGCAGCGAGCCTAGGCCTTTTGGAAGCGTAAGGTAGCGGCAGGCACGATGTAGGGTTACAGGCCATGAGCTCAACTCTCAGAAGTGTGTATGCATGGGAGGCAGATGTCTGCTACCCACTCGGACATGCGAGTGGGAACCTAGCTACACTCCTATTGAAGAAGGATGTTGGAAATCGCTGTATTCAACTCAGATACACGGGAGTTCAGGCCCAATGCTTACACATGTTTTTCCCACAACCTATCCCAGCCACTAGCATAAGGAGGTTAGCAGGTACGTCTACAGTCAGGCAGGATGCGGGAGGGTTCTGCCCTGTCCTCAACTCTCACAGGGAAGCATGCCTAGAAGCCAGCTCCCAACTAGCTGCATTCTTATGACAGTGTGAAGGTAGCAGTATTCTGAGTAAGGAGGTTCCCAGATTGCCACTCTCTGGCACCTGGAGATACCGTACAGGTCTGCATTGTTAACTTGCGTCTCAGAGGCCTCTGGCAAAAGTCTCTGGTGAAGACGTGGGAAACTCAGTCTGCAGGCAGTGTGGAACTGTGAGGGACTGAGGGTGAGCTCAACTCTCAGCAGTAAGATGATTTTGGACAAGGCGTTCAGCTACCTTCTCACATATGGAACTTAGTATGAAGCACCAGTCTACCCCAGGAATTACTGGGAAATCGCTGGATTGAGCTTGGAGGCACTCGTCTTGTGTGCCGGGAGATTCCAGTTACCTCTCCCAACACTTGCGTCAAGCAGCGAGCCTAGGCCTTTTGGAAGCGAAAGGTAGCTGCAGGCAGGATGTAGAGTTACAGGCCATGAGCTCAACTCTCACAAGTGTGTATGCATGGGAGGCAGATGTCTGCTACCTACTCGGACATGGGAGTTGGAACCTAGCTACACTCCTATTGAAGAAGGATGTTGGAAATCGCTGTATTCAACTCAGATACACGGGAGTTCAGGCCCAATGCTTACACATGCTTTTCCCACAACCTATCCCAGCCACTAACATAAGGAGGTTAGCAGGTACGTCTACAGTCAGGCAGGATGCGGGAGGGTTCTGCCCTGTCCTCAACTCTCACAGGGAAGCATGCCTAGAAGCCAGCTCTCAACTAGCTGCATTCTTATGACAGTGTGAAGGTAGCAGTATTCTGAGTAAGGAGGTTCCCAGATTGCCACTCTCTGGCACCTGGAGATACCGTCCAGGTCTGCATTGTTAACTTGCGTCTCAGAGGCCTCTGGCAAAAGTCTCTGGTGAAGACGTGGCAAACTCAGTCTGCAGGCAGTGTGGAACTGTGAGGGACAGAGGGTTAGCTCAACTCTCAGCAGTAAGATGATTTTGGACAAGGCGTTCAGCTACCTTCTCACATATGGAACTTAGTATGTAGCACCAGTCTACCCCATGAATTACTGGTAAATCGCTGGATTGAGCTTGGAGGCACTCGTCTTGTGTGCCGGGAGATTCCAGTTACCTCTCCCAACACTTCGGTGAAGCAGCGAGCCTAGGCCTTTTGGAAGCGAAAGGTAGCTGCAGGCAGGAGGTAGGGTTACAGGCCATAAGCTCAACTCTCAGAAGTGGGTATGCATGGGAGGCAGTTGTCTGCTACCCAATCGGACATGCGAGTGGGAACCTAGCTACACTCTGATGAAGAAGGACTTTGGAAATCGCTGTATTCAACTCAGATACACGTGGGTTCAGGCACAACGATTCCACATGCTTTTCTCACTACCTTTCCCTGCCACTAACATGAGGACGTTAGCAGCTCCTTCTACAGTCAGGCAGGATGCGGGAGGGTTCTGCCCTGTCCTCAGCTCTCACAGGGAAGCATGCCTAGAAGCCACCTGTCAACTAGCTGCATTCTTATGGCAGGGTGAAGGTAGCAGTATTCTGAGACAGGAGGTTCCAAGATTACCACTCTACTGCACCTGGAGATACCCTCCAAGTCTGCATTGTTAACTTGCGTCTCATAGCCTCTGGCAAACGTCTCTGGTGAAGACGTGCGAAACTCACTCTGCAGGCAGTGTGGAACTGTGAGGGACTGAGGGTGAGCTCAACTCTCAGAAGTAAGATGATTTTGGACAAGGCGTTCAGCTACCTTCTCACATATGGAACTTAGTATGTAGCACCAGTCTACCCCAGGAATTACTAGGAAATCGCTGGATTGAGCTTGGAGGCACTCGTCTTGTGTGCCGGGAGATTCCAGTTACCTCTCCCAACACTTGCGTCAAGCAGGGAGCCTAGGCCTTTTGGAAGCGAAAGGTAGCGTTAGGCAGGATGTAGGGTTACAGGCCATAAGCTCAACTCTCAGAAGTGTGTATGCATGGAAGTCAGATGTCCCCTCCCCATTCTGACATGGGAGTTGGAACCTAGCTACACTCTGATTGAAGAAGGCCATTGGAAATCGCTGTATTCAACTCAGTTACACAGGAGTTCAGGCCCAATGCTTACACATGCTTTTCCCGCAACCTCTCTCAGCCACTCACTTTAGGATGTGAGCAACCACGCCTACAGTCAGGCAGGATGCGGGAGGGTTCTGCCCTGTCCTCAGCACTCCCAGTGAAGCATGCCTAGAAGCCAGCTCTCAACTAGCTGCATTCTTATGGCAGTGTGAAGGTAGCAGTATTCTGAGTCAGGAGGTTCCAAGATTACCACTCTACTGCACCTGGAGATACCCTCCAGGTCTGCATTGTTAACTTGCGTCTCAGAAGCCTCTGGCAAACGTCTCTGGTGAAGACCTGCGAAACTCACTCTGCAGGCAGTGTGGAAATGTGAGGGAAGGGTGAGCTCAACTCTCAGAAGTAAGATGCTTTTGGACAAGGCGTTCAGCTACCTTATCACGTATGAAACTTAGTATGTAGCACTAGTCTACCACAGGTATTAATAGGAAATCGCCCGATTGAGCTTGGAGGCACCAGTCTTGTGTGCCGGGAGATTCCAATTACCTCTCCCAACACTTCCGTCAAACAGCGAGCCTAGGCCTTTTAGAAGCGAAGGGTACCAGCAGGCTGGATGGAGATGACCAGGCCATCAGCTCAACTCTCAGAAGTGTGTATGCATGGGAGGCAGATGTCTGCTCCCCATTCTGACATGGGAGTTGGAACCTAGCTACACTCTGATTGAAGAAGGCCATTGGAAATCGCTGTATTCAACTCAGATACACAGGAGTTCAGGCCCAATGCTTACACATGCTTTTTCCACAACCTCTCTCAGCCACTAACATTAGGATGTTAGCAGCTACGCCTACAGTCAGGCGGGATGCGGGAGGGTTCTTCCCTGTCCTCAGCAATCCCAGGAAAGCAGGCCTAGAAGCCAGCTCTCAACTAGCTGTATTCTTATGGCAGTGTGAAGGTAGCAGTATTCTGAGTCAGGAGGTTCCAAGATTACCAGTCTACTGCACCTGGAGATACCCTCCAGGTCTGCATTAACTTGCGTCTCAGAAGCCTCTGGCAAAAGTCTGTGGTTAAGACCTGCGAAACTCACTCTGCAGGCAGTGTGGAACTGTGAGGAACTGAGGGTGAGCTCAACTCTCAGAAGTAAGATGCTTTTGGACGAGGTGTTCAGCTACCTTCTGACGTATGGAACTTAGTATGTAGCACCAGTCTACCACAGGAATTACTAGGAAATCGCTGGATTGAGCTTGGAGGCACTAGTCTTGTGTGCCGGGAGATTCCAATTACCTCTCCCAACACTTCCGTCAAACAGCGAGCCTAGGCCTTTTAGAAGCGAAGGGTACCAGCAGGCTGGATGGAGATGAACAGGCCATCAGCTCAACTCTCAGAAGTGTGTATGCATGGGAGTCAGATGTCTGCTCCCCATTCTGACATGGGAGTTGGAACCTAGCTACACTCTGATTGAAGAAGGCCTTTGGAAATCGCTGTATTCAACTCAGTTACAGAGGAGTTCAGGTCCAATGCTTACACATGCTTTTCCCACAACCTCTCTCAGCCACTCACTTTAGGATGTTAGCAACCACGCCTACAGTCAGGCAGGATGCGGGAGGGTTCTGCCCTGTCCTCAGCACTCCCAGGGAAGCTTGCCTAGAAGCCAGCTCTCAACTAGCTGCATTCTTATGGTAGTGTGAAGGTAGCAGTATTCTGAGTCAGGAGTTTCCAAGATTACCACTCTACTGTACCTGGAGATACCCTCCAGGTCTGCATTGTTAACTTGCGTCTCAGAAGCCTCTGGCAAACGTCTCTGGTGAAGACCTGCGAAACTCACTCTGCAGGCAGTGTGGAACTGTGAGGGACTTAGGGTAAGCTCATCTCTCAGAAGTAAGATGCTTTTGGACGAGGTGTTCAGCTACCTTCTGACGTATGGAACTTAGTATGTAGCACCAGCCTACCACAGGAATTACTAGGAAATCGCTGGATTGAGCTTGGAGGCACTAGTCTTGTGTGCCGGGAGATTCCAATTACCACTCCCTACACTTCCGTCAAACAACGAGCCTAGGCTTTTTAGAAGCGAGGGTACCAGCAGGCTGGATGTGGAGGTACAGGCCATCAGCTCAACTCTCAGAAGTGTGTATGCATGGGAATCAGATGTCTGCTACCCACTCTGACATGGGAGTAGGAACCTAGCTACACTGATTTATGTAGGCCATTGGAAATCGCTGTATTCAACTCAGATACACAGGAGTTCAGGCCCAATGCTTACACATGCTTTTCCCGCAACCTCTCTCAGCCACTAACATTAGGATGTTAGCAGCTACGCCTACAGAAAGGCAGGATGCGGGAGGGTTCTGCCCTGTCCTCAGCACTCCCAGGGAAGCATGCCTAGAAGCCAGCTCTCAACTAGCTGCTTTCTTATGGCAATGTGAAGGTAGCAGTATTCTGAGCCAGGAGGTTCCAAGATTACCACTCTACTGCACCTGGAGATACCCTCCAGGTGTACATAGTTAACTTGCGTCTCAGAAGCCTGTGGCAAACGTCTCTGGTGAAGACCTGCGAAACTCACACTGCAGGCAGTGTGGAAATGTGAGGGACTGAGGGTGAGCTCAACTCTCAGAAGTAAGATGCTTTTGGACAGGTGTTCAGCTTCCTTCTCACGTATGGAACTTAGTATGTAGCACCAGTCTACCACAGGAATTACTATGAAATCGCTGGATTGAGCTTGGAGGCAGTAGTCTTGTGTGCCGGGAGATTCCAATTACCTCTCCCAACACTTCCGTCAAACAGCGAGCTTAGGAATTTTAGAAGCGAAGTGTACCAGAAGACTGGATGGGGAGGTACAGGCCAAAAGCTCAACTCTCAGAAGTGTGTATGCATGGGAGTCAGATGTCTGCTCCCCATTCTGACATGGGAGTTGGAACCTAGCTACACTCTGATTGAAGAAGGCCATTGGAAATCGCTGTATTCAACTCAGACACACAGGAATTCAGGCCCACTGCTTACACATGCTTTTCCCGCAACCTCTCTCAGCCACTAACATTAGGATGTTAGCAGCTACGCCTACAGTCAGGCAGGATGCGGGAGGGTTCTGCCCTGTCCTCAGCTCTCCCAGGGAAGCATGCCTAGAAGCCAGCTCTCAACTAGCTGCATTCTTATGGCAGGGTGAAGGTAGCAGTATTCTGAGTCAGGAGGTTCCAAGATTAGCACTCTACTGCACCTGGAGATACCCTCCAGGTCTGTATTGTTAACTTGCGTCTCAGAAGCCTGTGGCAAACGTCTCGGGTGAAGACCTGCGAAACTCACACTGCAGGCAGTGTGGAAATGTGAGGGACTGAGGGTGAGCTCAACTCTCAGAAGTAAGATGCTTTTAGACAAGGCGTTCAGCTACCTTCTCACGTATGGTACTTAGTATGTAGCACCATTCTACCACAGGAATTACTAGGAAATCGCTGGATTGAGCTTGGAGGCACTAGTCTTGTGTGCCGGGAGATTCCAATTACCTCTCCCAACACTTCTGTCAAATAGCAGGCTTAGGCCGTTTAGAAGCGAAGGGTACCAGCAGGCTGGATGTGGAGGTACAGGCCAAAAGCTCAACTCTCAGAAGTGTGTATGCTTGGATGGCAGATGTCTGCTACCCACTCTGATATGGGAGTTGGAACCTAGGTACACTCTGATTGAAGTAGGCCATTGGAAATCGCTGTATTCAACTCAGACACACAGGAGTTCAGCCCCAATGCTTACACATGCTTTTCCCGCAACCTCTCTCAGCCACTAATATAAGGATGTTAGCAGCTATGTCTAGACTGAGTCAGGATGCGGAAGGGTCCTGTCCTGAGCTCTGCTCTCAAAAGGAAGCATGCCTGCAAGCTAGATTTCCACTAGCTGAGTTGCTATGGCCGTGAGAACGTAGCAGCATTGTAACGCAGGACGTTCTGACAATACCGCTCTTCCGCACCTGGAGACGCAAGCATTGCAGCCTTCAGCTTGCCTCTTGCATCCCACGAACTTCTGACAAACATGTCTAGTGAGGATATTCGTAACTCCATGTGCAGGCATTGTGGAACTGGGAAGGACAGCGTGTCAGCTCACCCCGCAGAAGGAAATTCCCCAGAGAGACAGCTTTCAAGGAGTTACTCAGGTTTCGAAGTTAGTTAGTAGCTCCCTTCTGAGAGAGGAATTCCTCAGAAGTTGCTGGATTGAGCTAAGAGACACTTGCCACTCACAAAGCTTGCATCCTGTATCGAACCAAATCCTTTGGAAGCAAAGCGTACAGGCAGTCAGCGTGTGGGAGGTACAAGCCAAAAGCTCAATCCAAAGGAATGTGCATGCCTTGGAGGCAGCCGTCTGCTAGGCGCGAAATTGACAAGGCAGACACTTGGTTCTCACTTCGCTACTCCCCGCATACAACGAAATGCTGTGGAAGCAGACCAACAGGCAGTCAGGATGGCCGAGGTAAAGGCCATGAGCTCAACTTTCAGAAGTGTGTATGCTTTGCAGGCCGATGTCTGCTAGACACTTATACAGGGGAGCTAGAACTGAGCTACACTCGAATTGAACAAGGACGTTGGCAATCGCTGTACTGAACTCAGATACACGAGAGTACAGGCCTGTCACTTCCACAGGCTTTTCACACAACCCCTTCCAGTACCTAACATAAGGATGCTAGGACCTATGTCTACAGGCAGTTAGCATGCGGCACCTAACATAAGCATATTAGCAGTTACGTCTACAGGCAGGCAGGATGAGGGAGGGTCCTGACCTGATCTTAGCTCTCAAAAGGAAGCATGCCTAAAAACCAGCTATCTACTAGCTCCTTTTGATGGCTTTGTGAATGTAGCAGCATTGTAAGGCGGTACGCTTACAATGAATACCGCTCTAATGCATCTGGAGACACAACCATTGAAGCCTGAAGCTGGCCCTTGTGTCCCGTGAGCTTCTGAAAACATGTCTAGTGAGGATGTACATAACTGCATCTGTAGGCAGTGTGGAAGTGGGAAGAATGGCGTGTCAGTTCTTCTCACAGAAGGAAATTCCCCAGAGAGAGAGCTTCCAGCTAGGTTTCAGGTTTGGAAGTTAGTATGTAGCTCCCATCTGAGGGAGCAATTCTTCAGAAGTTGCTGGATTGAACTAAGACACATTTGCCTCTCGCAAAACTTGGGTCCCGTATCGAATGAAATCGTTTGGAAGCGAGGCGTACAGGCAGTCAGCATGTGGGAGATTCAATTCCTAAGCTCAATCCAAAGGAGTGTGCATGCCTTGCAGGCAGCTGTCGGCTAGGCGCAAAACTGACAAGGCAGACACTTGGTTCTCACTCTGCTACTCTCCCGATACAACGAAATGCTGTGGAAGCAGAACGTACAGGCCATAAGCTCAACTCTCAGAAGTGTGTATGCTTTGCAGGCTGATGTCTGCTAGACACATATCGAGGCGAGGTATACACGAGTTACACTCTAATTGAACAAGGATGTGGCAATCGCTGTATTGAAGTCAGAGGCACGTGAGTACACCCCTGACACTTCCACTTGCATTTCTCTAACCTCTCACAGCACCTAACATAAGGATGTTAGCAGCTATGACTACGAGCAGGCAGGATGCGGGAGGGTCCTGCCCTGAGCTCAGCTTTCAAAACGAGGCATGCCCCGAAGCCAGCTTTCTACTAACTGCGTTCTGATGGCCATGGGAAAGTGGCATCATTGTAATTCTGGATGTTCCATGAATACCACTTTACTGCACCTGAGGACACAAACTTGAAGCCTGCAGCTTGCCCCTTGTGTCCCATAAGCTTCTAACAAACATGTCTAGTGAGGATGTTTGTTTTTTTTTGTTGTTGTTGTTGTTGTTTTTAAAGATTTCATTTATTTATTCATGATAGTCACACAGAGAGAGACAGAGAGGCAGAGACACAGGCAGAGGGAGAAGCAGGCTCCATGCAGGGAGCCCGACGTGGGATTCGATCCCGGGTCTCCAGGATTGCGCCCCAGGCCAAAGGCAGGCGCCAAACCGCTGCGCCACCCAGGGATCCCTAGTGAGGATGTTTGTAACTGTATCTGCAGGCAGTGAGAAACTGGGAAAGACTGTTTCAGCTCATCTCTGAGAGGGATATTCCGCAGAGAGAGAGCTTTCAGCTAGGTATTCATGTTTGGAAGTTAGTATGTAGCTCCCATCTGAGGGGGAATTCCTCGTAAGTTGTGGTTTGAACTAAGACACATTTGCGTCTTGCAAAACTTGTGTCCCGTATTGAAAGAAATCCTTTGGAAGTGAAGCATACAGGCGGTGAGCATGTGGAGGTTCAAGTCCTAAGCTCAATCCATTGGAGTGGTCATGCCTTGGAGGCAGCTGTCCTCTAGGCGCAAAATTGACAAGGCAGACACTTGGTTCTCACTCTGCTACTCTCCCGCATACAACGAAATGCTGTGGAAGCGAAACGTACAGGCAGTAAGGATGGAGGAGGTAGAGACCATAAGCTCAACTCTCAGAAGTGTGTATGCTTTGCAGGCTGATGTCTGCCAGACACTTATTGAGGCGAGGTATACCCCAGCTGCACTCTAATTGAACAAGGACATTGGCAATCGCTGTATTGAACTCAGATACACGTGAGTAGAGTCCTGACACTTCCACTCGCATTTCTCCAACCTCTCCCAGCACCTCACTTAAGGATGTTAGCAGCTATGACTATGGGCAGGCAGGATGGGAGAGAGTCTTGCCCTGAGCTCCGCTCTCACAAGAGAGCATGCCTAGAAGCCAGCTTTCAACCAGCTGCGTTCTAATGGCTGTGAGACTAAAGCAGTCTTCTAACTCAGGAGGTTCGAAGAATACCACTCTACTGCACCTGGAGACACCTTCCAGGCCTGCCTTATTCCACTTGTGTCTCACAAGCTTCTGACAAACGTCTCAGGTGAAGATTTTGAAAACTCATTCTGCAGGCAGTGTGGAACTGTGAGGGACTGGGTGTGAGCTTAACTCTCAAAACAGAGATGCTTTTGGACTCGGGGTTCAGCTAGCTTCTCTCGTATGGAATTTAGTATGTAGCACCTGTCTAAGACAGGAATTACTGGGAATCGCTGGATTGAGCTTGGAGGCACTAGTCTTGTGTGCCGAGACTTTCCACTTACCTCTCACAGCACTTCAGTCACGCATCGAGCTTAGGCCTGTTTGCAGCGAAATGTACCTGCAGGCAGGATGTGGGAAGTACAGGCCATAAGCTCAACTCTCAAAAGTGTGTAGCCTGGGAGGCAGATGTCTGCTACCCACTCATTCATGGGAGTTAGAAACTAGCTACACTCTTTGAAGAAGGCTGTTTGAAATTGCTGTATTCAACTCAGATAATCGTGAGTACAGGCCTGACACTTTCACATGCATTTCGCCACCCTCTCCCAGCACCTAACATAAGGATATTAGCAGTTACGTCTACGGGCAGGCAGGATGCAAGATGGTCTTGCCCTGAACTCAGCCTCAGAAGGAAGCATGCCTAGAAGCCAGCTTTCTACTAGCTCGTTCTGATGGCCGTGAGAATGTAGCAGCATTGTAAGGTGGGACGTTCCATGACTACCGCTCTACTGCACCTGGAGACAAAACCATTGAAGCCTGCCGCTGGCCCTTGCATCCCATGAGCTTCTGACAAACATGTCTAGTGAGGATGTTCGTAACTGTATCTGCAGGCAGTGTGGAACTGGGAAGGACCATGTTTCAGCTTATCTCCGAGCGGGAAGTTCCCCAAGAGAGCTTTCAGCTACGTTCTCAGGTTGGAAGTTAGTATGTAGCTCCCGTCTTAGGCAGGAATTCCTCAGAAGTCGCTGGATTGAACTAAGAGACACTTGGCTCTTGCAAAAATTGCATCCCGTATCAAACGAAATCCTTTGGAAGTGAAGTGTACAGGCAGTCAGCATGTGGAAGGTAAGCTCAAGCCAAAGGAGTGTGCATGCCTAGTAGGCAGCTGTCCGCTAGGCGCGATATTGACAAGGGAGACACTTGGTTTATACTCCGCTTCTCTCCCGTATACAACGAAATGCTGTGGAAGCCGAACTTTCAGGCAGTCAGGATTGGGGAGGTACATGCCATAAGCTCAACTCTCAGCAATGTGTATGCTTTGTAGGCTGATGTCTGCTAAACACTTATCGAAGCGAGGTATACCCAAGCTACACTGTAATTGAACAAGGACGTTGGCAATCGCTGTATTGAAGTCAGATGGATATGAGTACAGTCCTGGCGCTTCCACTTGCATTTCTCCAACCTCTCCCATCATCTCACTTAAGGATGTTAGCAGGTATGAGTATGGGCAGGCAGGATGCGGGAGGGTCCTGCCCAGAGCTCAACTCTCACAAGAGAGCATGCCTAGAAGCCAGCTTTCAACTGGCTGCGTTCTAATGGCCGTAAGATCATAGCAGTCTTCTAACTCAGGAAGTTCGAAGAATACCACTCTACTGCACTTGCAGACACCTTCCAGGCCTGCATTATTCCACTTGCTTCTCACAAGCTTCTGACAAACGTCTCTGGTGAAGATGTTCAAAACTCATTCTGCAGGCAATGTGGAACTGTGAGGGTTTTGGTGTGAACTCAACTCTTGGAAGAGAGATGCTTTTGGACTTGGGGTTCAGCTAGCTCTCACGTATGGAACTTAGTATGTAGCACCTAAGACATGAATTACTAGGAAATCGCAGGATTGAGCTTCGAGGCCCTATTCTTGTGTGCCGGGACTTTCGTCTTATCTCTCACAACACTTCAGTCATGCATCGAGCCTAGGCCTGTTACCAGCGCAGTGTACCTGGAGGAGGATGTGGGAAGTACAGGCCATAAGCTCAACTCTCAAAAGTGTGTACGCCTGGGAGGCTGATGTCTGTTACCCACTCGTACATTGGAGTTAGAAACTAGCTACACTCTGATTGAAGAAGGCCGTTTGAAATCGCTATATTCAACTTTGATAATGTTGAGTACAAGCCTGATACTTCCACATGCAAATGGAATCGAAACAAATAGAATCCCATCGAATAGAATCGAAAAGAATCGGAAACTATCGTATCGATACGAAAAAAATGGAATTGAATCGAATCGAATCCAAAAGGATCGAATCGCATCGAATTGAAAAGAATCGTATCGAATCGAAAATATTTGAAACAAATCAAATAAAAAGGAATTGAATAGAAAAATTCGAATCGAAAAGAAATGAATTGAATCGAATCGAAAAGGATCGAATCGAATCGAATCAAAAAGAATCGAATTAGGGATCCCTGGGTGGCGCAGCGGTTTGGCGCCTGCCTTTGGCCCAGGGCGCGATCCTGGAGACTCGGGATCGAATCCCACGTCGGGCTCCCTGCATGGAGCCTGCTTCTCCCTCTGCCTGTGTCTCTGCCTCTCTCTCTCTCTCTGTGACTATCATGAATAAATAAATAAAATCTTTAAAAAAAAAAAAAAAAAAAAAAAAAAAAAAAAAAAAAAAAAAAAAAAAAAAAAAAAAGAATCGAATTGAAAAGAATTCAATCGAAGAGTTTCCATTCGAATCGAATTGAATCGAAAAGAATCTAATCGAACCAAGAAGATTCGAATGGAATCAAAAAGAAACGAATCAAAAAGAATCGAATCGAATCGATTCATTAGAATCGAATCTAATCGAATCGAAAAGTTTCGAATCCAAATGAATCTAATCGAAAAGAATGGAATCAAAAAGAATCGAATTGTTTCAGAAAAAATGAATCGAAGTGAATCGAATCGAAAAGAATTGAATCGAATTGATTTTAAAAGAAAGGAATTCGAATTGAAAAGACTCGAATCGAAAGATTCGAATCAAATCAAATCGAAACCAAAAGAATCGAATCGAATAGAATCAAAAAGAAACTAATTGAAAACTATCATATCGAAAAGAAAAAAATCGTATCGAATCAAAAAAATCGAATCGAATTATATCGAAAAGGATCTAATCAATTCTAAACGAATCAAAAAGAATCGAATCGAATCAAAAAGAATCGAATCGAATAGGAAATAATCGAAATAAATCAAATAAAAAAGAATCGCATAGAAAAAATCGAATCGAATTGAAAAGAATCAAATCTAATCGAAAAGAATTGAATCAAATCGAATCGAAAACAAACGAATCCAATCGAATCGAAAACAATTGAATCGAAGAGTTTCGAATCGAATCGCATTGAATCGAAAAGAATCTGATCGAACCGAAAAGATTCGAATGGTTTCAAAAAGAAACGAATCAAAAAGAATTGAATCGAATCGATTCGAAAAGAATAGAATCTAATCGAATCGAAAACTATCAAATCCAAATGAATCTAATCGAAAAAAAGTGGAATCAAAAAGAATCGAATTGTTTCAGAAAAAACGAATCGAATTGAATCGAATCGAATAGAATTGAATGGAATCAATTTTAAAAGAAAGGAATTCGACTCAAAAAGACTCGAATCGATAGATTCGAATCAAATCTAACCGAAACAAAAAGAATCGAATCGAATAGAATCGAAAAGAAACTAATCGAAAACTATCATATCAAAAAGAAAAAAATCGTATCGAATCAAAAAAATCGAATTGAATCGAATCGAAAAGGATCTAATCAATTCTAAACAAATAAAAAAAATCGAAATGAATCGAAAAGAATCGAATCAAATAGAATAGAAAATAATCGAAACAAATCAAATAAAAAAGAATCGAATAGAAAAACATCGAATCGAATCGAAAAGAATCAAATCGAATCGAAAAGAATTGAATTGAATCGAATCGAAAATAATCGAATCCAATCGAAAACAATCGAATCGTAGAGTTTTAAATCGAATCGAATTCAATCGAAAAGAATCTAATCGAACCAAAAACATTCGAATGGAATCAAAAAGAAATGAATTAAAAAGAATCAAATCGAATTGAATCAAAAAGAATCGAATCGAATCGAAAATAATCGAATCCAAATGAATCGAGTCGAAAGGAGTGGAATCGAAAAGAATTGAATCGTTTAGAAAGAAACAAATCGAATTGAATTGAATCAAATAGAAAATAATCGAATCCAATCGAATTGAAAAGAATAGAAAAGAACTGAATCGAATCGAATAGAAAAGAAATCGATTCGAAAAGAATCGAATCGAAAAAAAAAGAAAGGAATCGAATCGAATCGAAAAGAATCGAATCCAAAATAATCGAATCGAAGATTGAATCGAAAGAATGGAATCGATTCGTAAAAACCAAATCAAAGAGACTCGAAAAGAATCGAATCAAATAAAAAAAATAAAATAAAATAGAAAAGAATCGAATCGAATCGAAAAGAAAAGAATCGAATCAAATCGATTTGAAAAGAAAGATATTCGAATCGAAAAGAATCGAATCGAAAAGAATCGAATCGAAACGAATCGAAAAAAATCGAATCGAATTGCTCCAAATCAAAAGAATTGAATCGAATGGAAGTGAAAATAATCGAATCAAATCGAATCGAATCAAAATAATCAAATCGAAACGAATCAAAAAGAATCAAATCGATTCGAAAAGAAAGGAATTCAAATCAAAAACATTCGATTAGAAAGATTCGAATCGAATCGAATTGAATAGAAAAGAATAGAATCAAATCAAATAGAAAAGAAACGAATAGAAAACTGTCGAATGGAAATGAAAAAAATCGAATTGAATCGTATCGAAGAGAATCGAATCGAATCAAAAAAGATCGAATGGAATCGAATATAAGAATCTAATCGAATCGAATCAAAAAGAATCTAATCGAATCGAAAGGATCGAATCAAATTTTATCGAATGGAAAAGAATCAAATCAAATCGAAAAGAATCGAATCGAATTGAAAAGGATCGAATCGAATCAAATCGAATAGAAAAGAATCGAATAGAATCGAAAAGAATCGAATCAAATTGAATCGAAAAGAATCAAATCAAATCGAAAAGAATTGAATCGAATCGAAAAGAATCGAATCGAATCAAATCGAAAAGAATCGAATCAAATTGATTCGAAAAGAAAGAAATTAATATAGAAGAGGCTAGAATCGAAAAGAATCTAAATGAATCGAATAGAAAAATATCGAATCGAATCGCACCGAATCAAAAGAATCGAATCTAATGGAAGTGAAAATAATCGAATTGAATCAAAAAGAATCGAATCGAATCGAATCAAAAAGAATCGAATCGAATCGAAAAGAATCAAATCGAATCGATTCGAAAAGAAAGGAATTCAAATCAAAAACACTCGAATAGAAAGATTCGAATCGAATCGAATCGAATCGAAAAGAATAGAATCGAATAGAAAAGAAACGAATAGAAAACTATCGAATGGAAAAAACTATCGAAAAAAATCGAATCGAATCGGAGAGAATCGAATTGAATCGAAAAAAGATCAAATCGAATCGAATATAAGAATCGAATCGAATCGAATTGAAAAGAATCGAATCAAAAAGGATCAAATCGAATTGTATCGAATAGAAAAGAATCAAATCAAATCGAAAAGAATCGAATCAAATCGAATAGGAAAGAATCGAAAAAATCTAATAGAGTCGAATCGAATCGAAAATATCGAATCGAATGGAAAAGAATCGAATCGAATCGAAAAGAATCTAATCGAATCGAATCGTTTGTAAAGAAAGGAATTCGAATCAAAAAGACTTGAATCATAAGATTCTAATCGAATCGAATCAAAAAGAAACGAACCAAAAACTATCGAATCGAAATGAAAAAAATCGAATCGAAATGAATCGAAAAGAATCGAAGAAATCTAATAAAAAAGAATTGAATCGAATCGAAAATATCGAATCGAATGGAAAAGAATCGAATCAAATCGAATCGAAAATAATCGAAACATCAAATAAAAAGAATCGAATGGAAAAAAATGAAAAGTATTGAATCGAATCGAAAAGAATTGAATTGAATCGAATCGAAAACAATCAAATCGAATCGAATCAAAAAGAATTGAATCTAAGAGTTTCGAATAGAATCGAATTGAATCGAAAAGAATCTAATCGAAATGAAAATATTCGAATAGAATCGAAAAGAAACGAATCAAAAAGAATCGAATCGAATTGAAAAGAATAGAATCTAATCGAGTCGAAAAGAATAGAATCCAAATAAATCAAGTCGAAAGGAGTGGAATCGAAAAGAATTGAATCGATTCGAAAAAAACGAATCAAATTGAATCTAATCGAATCGAAAATAATCGAATCAAATTGAATCGTAAAGAATACAAAATAATCGAATTGAATCGTAAAGAATAGAATCGAAGCGAACCGAAAAGAATCAAATCGAATTGAAAAGAATCGAATCGAATTGAACCGTAATGAAAAGAATCGAATCGAATCGAAAAGAATGGAATCGAATTGAATCGAAAAGAATTGAATCGAATGCAATCAAATCGAAAAGAATCGAATCGAATTGAAAAGAATCAAATCGAATTGATTGAATCAAAAAGAATCGAATCGAATCACATCGAATCGAAAATAATTGAAATGAATAAAAAATAATCGAATCGAATTGAATCGAGAATAATTGGAATTGAATTGAATCGATAATCGAATTGAATCTAATCGAGTTGAATCGAAAATAATCGAATCGAATCAAATCAATTAGAAAAAAATCGAATCAAATTGCATCGAACCAAAAGTAATCGAATCGTATTGAATCGATTCGAATTGAAAAGAATCGAATCGAATCGAATCGAAAAGAATCAAATCGAATTGAATCAAAAAGAATCGAATCCAAAGAATCGAATTGTAGAGAATCTAATCGAAACGAAAAGATTCGAATCGAAAAGAATCGAATGTAAACGAAAAGAATCAAATCGAATCGAATCGAAAAGAATCAAATCGAATCGAAAAGAATTGAATCGAAAAGAATCGAATCGAATCAAATCGATTGAAAAGATCGAATCAAAAAAATCAAAGAGAATCAAAACGAATCAAAACGAATCGAATCGAATTGAAAAGAATCATTGAATCAAATCGAAAAGAATCTAATCGAATCGTATCGAATCAAAAAAATCAAATCGAATTGAATCGAAAAGAATAGAATCGTATTTAATTGAATCAAATGAATCGAATCGAATTGAATAGAAAAGAATCGAATCGAATCAAAATGAATCAAATCAAATCGAAAAGAATCGTATTGAATCGAATTGAATCGTAAAGAATCCAATGGAACATAATCGATTCGAATTGAAAAGAATCGAATCGAAAAGAATCAAATCGAACCGAAAAGAAAGGAATCTAATCGAATAGAATCAAATCGAATGGTATCATTGAATCGAAAAGAATCGAATCATATCGAATTGAATTGAAAAGAATCAAATCGAATAGAATCGAAAAGATTCGAATCGAATCAAAAAGAATCGAATCGTATCGAATCAAATCGAATAGAATTGAGTCGAATACAATGAAAAGAATCAAAACGAATTGAAAACAATCGAATTAAATCGAATCAAATATTATCAAATCGAATCGAAAAGAATCGAATTGAATAGCATCGAAACGAATCGAATCGAATCGAAAAGAATCAAATTGAATAGCGTCGAATCGAATCGAATCAAAATGAAAAGAATCGAATAGAATCGAAAAGAATCAAATCGTATCGAATTGAATCGAAAAGAATCGAATCATATCGAATTGAATCGAAAAGAATCGATTCCAATCGAATTGAATCGAAAAGAATCGAATCGAACAGTACCGAATCGAATTGATAAGAATCGAATCAAATAAAATAGAAAAGAATCTAATTGAAACGAAAAGAATCTAATCGAATCGAATTGAAAAGAATCGAATCGAAAAAATCGAATCTAATAGAATCAAGTTGAGTTGAATCGAATAGAAAAGAATCGAATCGAATCATATCGAATTGAAAAGAATCGAATCAAATCGAATTGAATTGAAAAGAATCTAATCGAACTGAATCGAAAAGAATCGAATCGAAATGTAACAAATTGAATCCAAATGATCGAATCGAATCAAATCGAAAAAAATCGAATTGAAACGAAAAGAATCGAATAGAATCGAACTGAAAATAATCGAATCTAATCGAATAGAATAGAATAGAATCGAACAGAATTGAATCGAATGAAAAGAATCTTATCGAATCGAATCGAAAAGAATCAAATCGAATCGAATGGAGAAGAATCAAATCGAATCGAATCGAAAAGAATTGAATCAAAAAGAATCGAATCGAAGAGAATCTAATCGAAACGAAAAGAATCAAATCGAATCGAAAAGAATAGAATCAAAACGAAAAGAGACGAATTGAATCAAATCGAAAAGAATCGAATAGAAAAAAATCGAATCGAATCGTATCGAAAAGAATCGAATTGAAAAGAATAGAATAGAAAAATTCGAATCGAATCGAATCGAAATGAATCGAATCGAATCAAATTGATTGAAAAGATCAAATCAAAAAACATCAAAGAGAATCGAAATGAATCGAAACGAATCGAATCGAATTGAAAAGAATCGTATCAAATCAAATCTAAAAGAATCGAATCAAATCGAATCAAAAAGAATGGAATCGAATTGATTCATATTGAAAAGAATCGATCGAATCATATTGAATCAAAAAGAATCGAATCGAATCGAAAAGAATCGAATCGAATTTAATCGAAAAGAATCGAATCGAATTGAATTGAGTTGAAAAGAATTGAATTGAACAGTATCAAATCAAATTGAAAAGAATTGAATCAAATCAAAAAGAATCGAATCGAAACGAAAAGAATCGAATCGAATCGAATTCGAAAGAATCGAATTGAATTGGAATGAGAAGAATCGAATCGAATTGCATCGAAACGAAAATAATTGAATCGAATTGAATAAAAAAGAATCGAATCGAATCGAATCGAAAATAATTGGAATTGAATCGAATCGATAATCGAATCGAATCAAATCGACTCAAATCGAAAATAATCGAATCAAATCAAATGGATTAAAAAACAATCGAATTGAATCAAATTGAAAAGAATCGAATTGAATCGAAAAGAATCAAACCGAATCAAAAGAATCGAAAAGAATTGAATCAAGAAGAATCGAAATGAATTGAATCGAGTAGAATCGAATCGAAGCTAGGGGGAAAGAATTGAATCGAATCAAAAATTATCTAAACGAATCCAATTAAATCCAAAAGAATCGAATCGAAAAGAATCGAATCAAAATGTAACAAATCGAATCCAAATGATCGAATCGAATCAAATCAAAAAGAATCGAATCGAAAAGAATCGAATTGAATTGAATCGATTCGAGAAGAATCGAATTGAATGGTATCGAATTGAAAAGAATTGAATTGTATCAAATCGAATCGAATCGAAAAGAATCGAATCGAAGAGAATCTAATCGAAACGAAAAGAATCGAATCGAATCAAATTGAAAAGAATCGAATCGAATTGAAACGAAAAGAATCAAATCGAAAAGAATGGAATCGAAAAAATCGAATCGAAAAGAATCGAATCGAATCGAAAAGAATCGAATCGAATGGAATGGAATCGAATGAATCGAAAAGAATCAATCGAATCGAATTGAATAGAAAAGAATCGAATAGGGGATCCCTGGGTGGCGCAGCGGTTTAGCGCCTGCCTTTGGCCCGGGGCGCAATCCTGGAGACCCGGGATCGAATCCCACATCGGGCTCCCGGTGCATGGAGACTGCTTCTTCCTCTGCCTGTGTCTCTGCCTCTCTCTCTCTCTCTGATGACTATCATAAATAAATAAAATTTTTAAAAAAAATGTTAAAAAAAATAATTGAATAGATTCGAATCGAAACGAATCGAAAAATCGAAACGAATGGAATCATATCAAATGGAAAAGAATCCAATCGAATTGAAAAGAGTAGAATCGAACGTAATCGAAAAGAATCGAATCGAAATGTAACAAATTGAATCCAAATGATCGAATCGAATCAAATCGAAAAGAATCGAATTGAAACGAAAAGAATCGAATAAAATCGAATTGAAAACAATCGAATCGAATCGAATCGAATGGAATAGAATCGAACAGAATTGAATCGAACGAAAAGAACCTTATCGAATCAAATCGAAAAGAATCAAATCGAATCGAATGGAGAAGAATCAAATCGAATCGAATCAAAAAGAATCTAATCGAAAAGAATCTAATCGAAACGAAAAGAATCAAATCGAATCGAAAAGAATCAAATCGAAAGGAAGAGTCAAGTCGAATCGAATCAAAAAGAATCTAATAGAAAAAAATCGAATCGAATCAAATCGAAAAGAATCGAATTGAAAAGAATAGAATCGAAAAATTCGAATCAAATCGAATCAAAATGAATTGAATCGAATTAAATCGATTGAAAAGATCGAATCAAAAAACATCAAAGAGAATCGAAACGAATCGAAATGAATCGAATCGAATCAAATCCAATTGAAAAGAATCGTATCAAATCAAATCTAAAAGATTCGAATCAGGGGATCCCTGAATGGCGCAGCGGTTTGGGGCCTGCCTTTGGCCCAGGACGCGATCCTGGAGACCCGGGATCGAATCCCACGTCGGGCTTCCGCTGCATGGAGCCTGCTTCTCCCTCTGCCTGTGTCTGTCTCTCTCTCTGTGACTATCATAAATAAATAAAAAATTTAAAAAATAAAATAAAAGATTCGAATCAATCGAATCAAAAAGAATGGAATCGAATCAAAAAAATCATCGAAAAGAATCGATCGAATCGTATTGAATCGAATCGAATCGAAAAGAATCGAATCGAATGGAATTGAATCGAATCGAAATTAATCGAAAAGAATTGAATTGAAGAATATCAAATCGAATTGAAAAGAATTGAATCAAATCGAAAAAAATTGAATCGAAACGAAAAGAATCGAATCGAATCGAATTCGAAAGAATCGAATTGAATTGAAATGAGAAGAATCGAATCAAATTGCATCGAATCGAAAATAATTGAATTGAATTGAATAAAAAATAATCGAATCGAATCGAATCGAAAATAATTGGAATTGAATCGAATCGATAATCGAATCGAATCAAATCGAGTCGAATCGAAAATAATTGAATCGAATCAAATGGATTCAAAAACAATTAAATCGAATCAAATTGAATCGAAAAGAATCGAATTGAATCGAAAAGAATCAAACCGAATCAAAAAGAATCGAAAAGAATTGAATCAAGAAGAATCGAAATGAATTTAATCGAGTAGAATCAAATCGAAGCTAGGGTAAAAGAATCGAACCGAATCAAAAATTATCTAAATGAATCCAATTAAATCCAAAAGAATTGAATCGAATCGAATCGAAAGAACCGAATCAAAATGTAACAAATTGAATACAAATGATCAAATCGAATCAAATCGAAAAGAATCAAATTGAATCGAAAAGAATCAAACTGAATCAAAAAGAATTGAATCAAGAAGAATCGAAATGAATTGAATTGAGTAGAATCAAATCAAAGCTAGGGTAAAAGGATCGAATCGAATCAAAAATTATCTAAACGAATCCAATTAAATCCAAAAGAATTGAATTGAATCGAATCGAAAAGAATCGAATCAAAATGTAACAAATTGAATCCAAATGATCGAATCGAATCAAATCGAATCGAAAAGAATCGAATTGAATCGATTCGAGAAGAATCGAATCGAATGGTATCGAATCAAAAAGAATCGAATCGTATCGAATCAAATTGAATCCAATATAATCGAAACGAAAAGAGTCGAATCGAATTGAATCAAAATAATCGAATCGAAACGACAAGAGGCGAAGCAAATCGAATCGAAAAGAATCAAATTTAAAAGAATCGAATCGGGGATACCTGGGTGGCCCAGCAGTTTGGCGCCTGCCTTTGGCCCAGGGCGCGATCCTGGAAATCCGGGATCGAATCCCACATCAGGCTCCCCGTGCATGGAGCCTGTTTCTCCCTCTGCCTATGTTTCTGCCTCTCTCTCTCTCTGTGACTATCAGAAATAAATAAAAAAATAAAAGAATTGAATCGAATTGAAAAGAATCGAATCGAAAAAATCGAATCAAAAAGAATCGAATTGAATCGTATCGAATCGAAAAGAATCGAATCAAATGGAATCGAATCGAATCGAATCGAATCAAAAAGAATCGAATCGAATTGAATAGAAAAGAATCGAATAGATTCGAATCGACACGAATCGAAAAAAATTGAAACGAATCGAATCATATCAAATTGAAAAGAATC
Source organism: Canis lupus baileyi (assembly GCF_048164855.1). NCBI lineage: Eukaryota > Metazoa > Chordata > Mammalia > Carnivora > Canidae > Canis > Canis lupus. The sequence goes on along the minus strand of NC_132848.1, from coordinate 22,871 downwards.
AAATCGAATAAAAAAGAATCGAATCGAACTGAATCGAAAAAAATCGAATCGACAGACCAAAAAGAATCGAATCGAAAAGAATCGTATCGAATCGAATCAAATAGAATCGAAAGAATCGAATTGATTCCAATCGACTTGAATCGAAAAGAATCGAATCGAACAGTATCGAATCTAATTGAAATGAATCGAATCAAATAAAATAGAAAAGAATCAAATCGAAACGAAAAGATCGAATCGAATCAAATTGAAAAGAATTGAATCGAATCGAAAAGAATCGAATCGAAATGAAAAGAATCGAATCGATCGAAATGATCGAATTGAAAAGTATCGAATTGAATCGAATCAAATTGAAAAGAATCAAATCGAATCGTATCGAATCAAAAAGAATCAAATCAAATCGAATCGAAAAGAATAGAATCGTATTTAATTGAATCAAAAAGAATTGAATAGAAAAGAATCGAGTCGAATCAAAATGAATCGAATCAAATCAAAAAGAATCATATCGAATCGAATCAAATTGAATCGAAAAGAATCAGATTGAATCTTATATACTTGAATCAAAAAGATTCGAGTCGATTCGAATCGAAAATATCAAACCAAATAGAAAAGAATCGAATCGAAAAGAAAAGAATCGATTCAAATCGAAAATAATCGAATTGAATCAAAATGATTCGAATCGATACGAAACGAATCGAATCGAAAATAATAGAATAGAATCGAAATGAAAATAATCAAATTGAATCGAATTGAAAATAATCGAATCAAATCAAATCGAAGATAATTGAATCGAATCTAATAGAAAATAATCGATTCGCATTGAATTGAATCGAAAATAATCGAATTGAATTGAATCGAAAATAATTGAACCGAATCGATCGAATTGAGTTGAAAATAATCGAATCGAACCGAATTGAATCGAAAATAATCGAATCGAATCGAATCGAAAATAATTGAACCGAATCGATCGAATTGAGTTGAAAATAATCGAATCGAACCGAATTGAATCGAAAATAATCGAATCGAATCGAATCGAAAAGAATCGAATCGAAACAAAAAGAATCAATCGAATCAAAAATAATCGGATCAAGTCGAAAATAATCGAATCGAATCCAATCAAGTCGAATCGAAAATAATCAAATTAAATTCAAATGAATCGAAAATAATCGAATCGAACCGAAATGAATCGAATCGAATAAAAAATTATCGAGTCGAATTGAATAAAAAATAATCGAATCTAATGCAATCGAATCGAATCGAAAATATTCAAATAGCATCGAATTGAATCAAAATAATCGAATCGAATCGATAAGAATCGAATCAAATCGAATCGAATTGAAAAGAAGCGATCAAATCGAAAAGAATCGAATCGAATCGAAAAGTATTGAATCGAATTGAATCGAATCAAATCGAACAGAATTGAATCGAATCGAATCGAAAAGAATCAAATCGAATCGAAAAGAATCGAATCGAAAAGAATAGAATCGAATTGAAAAGAATAGAATTGATTCGAAAACATTCGAATCGAATTGAATCAAACCGAAAAGAATCAAATCGAATCGAAAAAAATCGAATCGAATCAAAAAGAATCAAATCGAAACGAAAGATTTTAATCGAATTGAATCGAATCAAAAGGAATCGAATCGAAAAAATCGAATCGAATCGAAAAGAAATCGAATTGAATCGAAGAGAATCAAATCGAAAAGAATAGAATCGAATCGTATCGAAAAGAATCGAATCAAATCGAATGGATAAGAATCAAATCGAATCGTAAAAAATCGAGTCGAAAGGAAAAAATTCGAATCGAATCGTAAAGAATCGAATTGAATCGCATCAAAAAGATTTGAATCGAATCGAACTGAAAAGAATTGAATTGAAACGAATCGAATCAAAAAGACTCGAATCAAATCGAATCGAAAAGAATCGAATCGAATAAAATTGAATAGAAAAGAATCTATCTAATCGAAAAGAATCAAATCGATAAGAATCGAATTGAAAGAATTGAATCGAATCGATTCGAATCGAAAAAATTGAATCGAATCGAATCCCTAACCTTAACCCCTAACCCCTAACACTAAACCTATCCTAACCCTAAGCCTTAACCCTAACACCTAACCCTAACCCTAACCCTAACCGTAACGCTAACACTAACCCTAACCCCTAACCCAAACCCTACCCCGAACACTAACCCTAAACTTAACCCGTACCCTAACTAAACCCATACCCTAACCCTAACAGGTACACTAACACTAAGCTGTACCCCAACCTTAACCCAGACCCTAACCCTTACCCTAACCCTAAGACCGTCCCCTAACCCATACACTAACCCATCCCCTAAACATAACCTAACCAGTACTCTAACACTACCCCGTACCCTAACCCGTATCCTAACCCTAACACTAACACATACCTAACCATAACCCTAACCCTAACCCCTAACCCTAACCCTAACCCTAACCGCTAACCCTAACCCTAAACCAAAACCTAACCCTAACCCCTAACCCTAACATTAACCCCTACCCCTAACCCTAACCCTAACCTGAACCCCTAACCACTAACCCTAAACCTAACACTAACCTTTAACCCTAAACCTTAACCCTAACCCTAACCCTAATCCTAACACTAACCCAAACCCAACCCTAAACACTAACCCTAACCTTAACCCCTAACCTTAACCCTAACACTAACACTAACCCTAACACCTAACCACTAACCCTAGCCCTACCCCCTAACCGCTAACCCCTAACCCTACCCCTAACCCTAACCCTTAACCCTAACCCTTAACCCGAACCCTAACCCTAACCCAAAACCTAACCCCTAACCCTAACCAAAACCCGTAACCACTAACCCTAACCCTAACCCTTAACCCTACCCTTAACCCTAACCATAACCCAAACCCTAACCCTAACCCCAAACCCTAACAGTAACCCCAAACCTTAACCCTAACCCTAACGCTAACAATACCCCTAACCCTAACCCCTAACCCTTAACCCTAACCTCTAATGCTCTCCGTAACCCTTAAACTCAACACTTAACCCTAAACCTAACCCTAACCCTTTCCCTAACCCGTACCCTAACCCTAACCGAACACTAACCGTAACCCGTACCCTAACCTTTACCCATACCCTAACCCTGAACAATACCCTAACCCCAACCTTAACCCGTACACGAACCCTAACCCGTATCCTAACACTAACCCATACCCTAACCCTAACACGTAACCTAAATCTAACCCTGACCCTAACCCAAACAATAACCTAACCCTAATCCTAACCCGTGCCCTAACCCTTACGCTAACCCCAACCCTAACGCTAACACGTACACTAACCCTAATGGTACCCTAACACTAACCCTAACCCGTACCCTAAACCTAACCCTAAAATTAACCCTAACCCGTAACCTAACCCTATACCCTACCCTACCTTAACCCTAAACATAACCCGTACCATAACACTAAAACTACCCCTAAACCAAACGCTAACTCTAACCATAACCCTAACCCTATCTCTAAACCTGACCCTAAACCTAACCTAACCGTAACCCTCACCCTAACTGTATCCCTAACACATAAACTAACCCTAACTCTAACCCTAATCCATAAACTAAACCTAACCCTAACCCTAACCCTAAACAGTGCCCTAACCCTAACCCTAACATGTACCTTAACCCTAACCCTAAACCTAAACCTAACCCTAAGCCATACCCTAACCCTAACCCTAATCCGTACCCTAACCCATACCGTGACCCTAAACCTAACCCGTACCCTAAAAATAACCCTAACCCTAACCTGAACCCTAACTCTAACCTGTACCCTAACCCTAAACTGTAACGTAACCTGTACCCTAACCTATACCCTAACCCGTACCCAAACCCTAATCCTATCCCGTTCCCTAAACCAAACCCTAACACTAACCCGTACACTAACCCGAAACCGTACCCATACCCTAACCCATAAATAAACCTATACCCTACCCCTAACCCTAACCTGAACCCGTACCCTAAGCCTAACCATAACCCCAGCCCTAACCCTAACCCATTCCCTAACCCTAACACAAAACGTATCCCATACCCTAACCCGAACACTAACCCATAAGCTAACCCTAACCTGTAACCTAAACCTAACACTATACCTAAACCTAAACAGTACCCTAACCCTAGCCCTAACCCTAAACACTAACCCGACCCATAACCATAACCCTAACCGAAACCTAACCCTAACACTAAGCCTAACCATAACCTACCCTAACCCTAACCCTAACCTGTACCCTAACCCAAACCCTAACACCGTAAACCTAACCCTATCTTGTACCCTAACCCTAACCCTAAACCTAACCCAAACCCTAACCATAACCAGTACACTAACCCATACCTTAACCCGTACCATAATCCATACCATATCTCTAAACCGTACCCTCACCCTAACCCTAACCCGTACCCTAACCCTAATCTGTACCCTAACCTAAGCCTAAACCGAACCCTAATCATAACCCTAACACTAACCCTAATCCGTAGCCTAACCCTAACCCAAACCCTAAACATAACCCAAACTCTAACTCTAACCCTAACCCGTACTCTAACCCTAACCATAACCCTAACCTGTAACCTAACCCTAACCCTAACCCTAACGCTGAACAGTACCCTAAACCTAACCCTATCCCATACACTAACCCTAAACCTAACCCTAAACCTAACCTTAACCCGTACCCTAATCCTAACCCGTACCCTAATGCTTACCCTAAGCCTCACCCGTACCCTAACCCAAACTCTAACCCATACCCTAACCCTAATCTTACCCCAACCCTAAACCTAACGAAACCCAATCCCTAATCCTAACCTTAACCCTAACCTAATCCTAACCTTATCCCTTACCCTATCCCTAACCCTAACTCGTAACCAAACCCTAACCCTAATCCTAAACAGTACCCTAACTTTAACCTTAACCCGTACCCTAAACCTAACCGTAAACCTAAACCGATCCCTAACCCGTACCCTAACCCGTAACCTAACCCGTAACCTAACCCGTACCCTAACCCAAATCCTAACCCGTAGCCTACCCCTAACCCTAACCTGAACCTTAACCCTAACCCTAACCCTAACCCTAACCCTAAGCTTAAACAGGACCCTAACCCTAACCCTAACCCGTAACCTAACTCAAACTTTACAGCGTTGGAAGTCAGGTCGTTCCATGAACAAAACTCTACTGCACCTGGAGACACAACCGTTGAAGCCTGCAGCTTGCCCCTTGCGTCCCATGAGCTTCTGACAAACATGTCTTGTGAGGATGTTCGTAACTGCATCTGCAGGCAGTATGGAACTGGGAAGGACCGCGTGTCAGCTCACCTCGCAGAAGGAAGTTCCCCAGAGAGACAGCTTTCACCGAGGTACTCAGGTTTGGAAGTTCGTATGTAGCTCCCTTCTGAGGGAGGAATTACTCAGAAGTTGGATTGGGCTAGGAGACACTTGCCTCTCACAAAACTTGTGTCCCGTATCAAACGACGTCCTTTCGAAGTTCTGGCCCTGAGAACGCAGCAGTATTCTAACTCAGGAGGTTCCAAGCGTACCACTCTACTCCACCTGGAGACACCTTCCAGGCCTGCATTATTCCACTTGCGTCTCACAAGCTTCTGACAAGCTTCTCTGGTGAAGACGTTGGCAACACATTCTGCAGGCAGTGTGGAACTGTGAAGGAATGCGTGTGAGCCCAACTCTCGAATGTAAGTTGCCGTTGGATGTAGGGTTCAATTAGCTAGTATGGAACTTAGTATGTAGCACAAGTCTAAGACAGGAATTACTAGGATGTCGCGGGATTGAGCTTGGAGGCACTACTCTTGTGGGCTTCACCTGGACGAGGTGACTGGTCCTCACCTGGGACTCAACTGGACCTGATAACTTAGCTCCACACTTTGGCCTCACCTGGCCCTGATGACTCTGGGCCCCACCTAGGCCTCAATCTGGACTTGGTGACTGTGGTCCCCACCTGGGTCTCACCAGGACCTGGTGACTCTCGTTCCCACATGACCCACACCTGGACCCGGTGACTGTGGTGTTCTTGTAGACTCACATTTACCTGGTGACTCCAGTCCCCACCAGGGCCTCACCTGGATCTGGTGACTCTGGCCTGCAGGTTGGCCTCACCTGGACCTGATGAGTGGGGTTGCCACCTGGGCCTCACCCATACCTGGTGACACAGGTCCCCACGTGGGCCTCACTTGGACCTGGTGAATCTGGTCCTTACCTGGTCCTCACCCAGAACTGGTAACTCTGGTCACCACCTGGGTCTCACCTGGACCTGGTGAATCTGGTCCCCATCTGGGCCTCATCCAGTCCTGGTGACTTTGTTCCCCACCTGGACCTGATTGCTGTGGACTCCTTCTTGGCCTCACCTGGAACTGGTGACTCTGATCCTAACTGGGCCTCACCCAGATCTGGTGACTCTGGTCCTCACCTGTGGACCATTATAACCTGGATACTCTGTTCCACACCTGAGCCTCACCTGGACATGATGACTCTGGATCCCCTCTGGCCCTCACCCTGACCTGGTGACTCTGGTCCCCATCTGGATGTCACCTGGACCAGGTGAATCTGGTACCCCTCTAGGCCTCAACTAGACCTGGTGTCTCTGGTCCTCAACTGGGCCTCACCGGAACCTTGTGAATATGCTCCCCACCTGCGCCTCATCTGGACCTGGTGACTCTGGTTCTACCTGGGCATCATCGGGAGATGGTTACTCTATTCCCCACTGGGACTGACCTGATCCTGGTAACTCTGGTCCTGACTTTGGCCTCTTCTGTACCAGGTGACTCTGGCTCCACCTGGGCCTCACCTAGAACTGGTGACTCTGATCCTCAGCATGGCCTCACCTGACCTGGTGACTGTGGTTCCCATCGGGACCTCACCTGGACCTCATGTCTCTGGTCCCACCTGGGCCTCACCAGGACCTGGTGTCTCTGGTACCCACCTGGGTAGCATCAGGATATGGTTACACTGTTCACTAACAGTGACCCAGCTGGACCTATTAACTCTGGTCTTCACCTGGGCCACACCTGTTCCCACCTGGGTCTCACCTGGACCTGGTGAGTCGGATCCCCAACTGGTCCTCAACTGTAACTGGTGATTTTCGTTCCCACATGGACATCATGTGGACCTGGTGTCTGCAGTGTTTCTAGCTTCTCATGTACCTCGTGACTCTGGTTCCCACCAGGGCCTCACTGGGACCTGGTGAGTGTGGTTGCCACCTGCACCTCACCTGGACCTGGTGATTCTGGTCTGCACCTGAGACTACCCTGGATCTGGTGACTGTGGTCCCCACCTGGGCTTCACCTGGATTTGGTGACTCCGATCCCCATCTGGGCCTCACCTGGCCCTGTTGACCATGGTCCTCAACTGGGCATAATTGGGACCCGGTGACTGTGTTCCACAACTGGACCTCACCTGGACCAGGTGACTCTGGTCCCACTCTGGGTCTCACCGTGCCCTAGTGACTGTGAACCCCACTTTGGCCTGACGTGGACCTGCTGACCCTGGTTGCCACCTGCACCTCACCTCGAACTGTTGACTCTGGTTCTTTCAAGGGCCTCCCCTGTACCCGGTGATCCTGGTCCCCACCTGGGCCTCACCTGGACGTGGTGACTCTTGTCACCACCGGGGACTCACCTGGACCTGGTTACTGTGTTCAACACCTGGGCCTCAAGTAGACCTGTTGACCATGGTCCCCAAGCTGGCCTCACATGGACCTGTTGCCTCTGATCTCCACCGGGGCCTCACGTGTACCTGGTAACTCTGGTCCTCACCTGGGCCTCATCTGGACCTGGTGACTCTGGTCCCCACCTGGGCTTCACCTGGATCTGTTGACTCTGGTCCCCACCTGGACTTCACCTGGATCTGGTGACTCTGGTCCCCACCTGGACCTCTCCTGGACCTGGTGACTCTCTTTCCAACATGGACCTCACCTGGATCTGGTGACTCTGGTCCTCAGTTTGGCCTCACCTGGACCTGGTGTCTCTCATCCCCACTTTGACCTAACTCAGAACTGCTGAATCTTGCCCCACCTAGGCCTAACCCAGACCTGGTGACTCTTGTCCCCAGCTATGCCTCAATTCGACCTGATGAATCTGGTCCTCACGTGGGCCTCACATGGACCTGGGACTCAGCTGGATAGAGTGGCTCTTGTTCCCACAAGGGGCTCACCTGATACTGGTGACTGTGGTCTTATTCTATGCCTCACCAGGACCTAGTGATTCTGATCCCCATCTGGGCCCTGCATGGCCCTAGTGACTGTGTTCCTCACCCAGGCATCATTGGGACCTGGATACTCTATTCCACACCTGGGCCTCACTTTGACCAGGGACCTCTGGTCCCATTCTGGGCCTCAAACTAAAATGGTTACTCTGGTTCCCCCTCTGGGCCTCACCCTTACCTGGTGACTCTGGTCACCCCTTGGGGTTCACTTGGACCTGGTGAATCTGGTCCTTAGCTGGTCCTCACCTGGATCTGGTGACTGGTCACCACCTGGGCCTCACCTGGACTTGGTGAATCCTGTTGCCACCTGGGCCTCACCTGGACCTTGTGACTGTGGTCCCACCTGGACCTCACCTGGATCTGGTGGCTCTGGTTCCCATATGGGGCTCTCCTGGACCTGGTTCCTGTGGTCTCCATCTGGCCTCTCCTGGAACAAAATGACTCTGATCCATATTTGGGCCTCACCTGGACCTGTTGACTCTGGTCCTTACCTGGGCATCATTGGGACCTGGTTACTCTCTTATATACCTGGGCCTCACCTGGACCTGGTGACTCTGGTCTCCCTCTGGACCTCACCCTGACCTGGTGACTGTGGTCTCACCTGGGCTTCACCTGGATGAGGTGACTGGTTCCCACAGGGACCTCACCTGGACCTGGTGACTCAGGTCCTCATATGGGCATCATGGGACCTGGTTTCTCAGTTCCACATCGGGGCCTCACCTGGACCTAGTGATTCTCGTCCCCCTCTGGGCCTCACCCTGACGTGGTGACTCTGGTCCCCACCTGGATATCACCAGAACCGGGTGACTCTGGTCCCCCTCTGGGACTCACCCGGAGCTGGGGACACTGGTCCTCAACTGGGCCTCCACAGGACCTGGTGAATCTACTCCTCACTTGCCTCGTCTGGACCTTGTGACTCTTGTCCCACCTGACATCAATGGGACATGGTTACTCTTTTCCCCAACTGGGCCTCACCTGGACATGATAACTTTGCTCCACACTTTGGCCTCACCTGGCCCTGATGACTCTGGGCCCCCGACCTAGTCCTCAATCTGGACCTGGTGACTGTGGTCCCCACCTGGGTCTCACCTGGACCTGGTGACTCTCGTTCCCACATGAACCACACCTGGACCTGGTAACTGTGGTGTTCTTGTAGACTTACATTTACCTGGTGACTCCGGTCCCCACCAGGGCCTCACCTGGATCTGGTGACTCTGGCCTGCAGGTTGGCCTCACCTGGACCTGGTGAGTGGGTTTGCCACCTGGGCCTCACCCATACCTGGTGACTCAGGTCCCTACGTGGGCCTCTTGGACCTGGTGAATCTGGTCCTTACCTGGTCCTCACCCAGACCTGGGGACTCTGGTCACCACCTGGGCCTCACCTGGACCTGGTGAATCTGGTCCCCATCTGGGCCTCACCCAGTCCTGGTGACTTTGTTCTCCACCTGGACCTGATTCCTGTGGACTCCTTCTTGGCCTCACCTGGAACTGGTGACTCTGATCCTATCTGCGCGTCACCCAGATCTGGTGACTCTGGTCTCACCTGGGCATCATTGGTACCTGGTTACTCTGTTCCACACCTGAGCCTCACCTGGACATGATGACTGTGGAACTCTCTGGGCCTCACCCTGACCTGGTGACTCTGGTCCCCATCTGGATGTCACCTGGACCAGGTGATTCTGGTACCCCTCTAGGCCTCAACCAGACCTGGTGAATCTGGTCCTCAACTGGGCCTCACCTGGACCTAGTGAATATGCTCCCCATCTGGACCTCATCTGGACCTGGTGACTCTGGTCCCTACCTGGGCATCATCGGGACATGGTTCCACTGCATGGCCTGCAGGTTGGCCTCATCTGGACCTGGTAACTCTGGTCCCTACCTGGGCATCATTGGGACATGGTTCCTCTGCATGGCCTGCAGGTTGGCCTCACCTGGACCCGGTGACTCTTGTCCTCACTTTGGCCTCTTCTGTACCAGGTGACTCTGGCCCCACCTGGGCCTCACCTGGACCGAGTGACTCTGATCCTCAGCAGCATGCCTCAAATGCACCTTTCCACTAGCTGCATTCATATGGCCGTGAGAATGTAGCTACATTGTAAGTCAGGAGGTTCCATGTATACCGCTCTACTGCACCTAGAGACACAATATTGAAGCCTGCAGCTAGCTCCTTTTGTCCTATGAGCTTCTGACCAACACGTCTAGTGAGGATGTTCGAAATTTCATCTGAAGGCCATGTGGAACTATGAGGGACTGAGGTGAGTTCAAGTCTCAGAAGAAAGTACCCTTTGGACACTGCGTTCCACTAGCTTCTCATGTATGGGACTTACTATGTAGCACCAATTGTAGAGTGCAGTTCCTCACATATCTCTGGATTGGGCTTGGAGACACTAGGCGTGTGGACCGGCGCCTTCCACTAACCTCTCACAACCCTTCTGTCACAATTCAAGCCTAGGCCTGATAGGAGCGAAGTGTATCTGCAGTCAGCATGTGGGAGGTACAGGGCATAATTTCAACTCTCAGAAGTGTGTATGCTTTACAGGCAGATGTCTGCTAGACACTTATTGATGGGAGGTAGAACCGAGGTACACTCTAATTAAATAAGGACGTTGGCAATCGCTGCATTTAACTCAGATATACGTGAGTCAGGTCTGTCACTTCCACATGCTTTTCACACAACCTCTTCCAGCACCTAACATAAAGATGCTAAGACCTATGTCTACAGGCAGTCAGGATGCGGGACGGTCCTGCCCTGACCTCAGCTCGTACAAGGAAGCATGCCTAGAAGTCAGCTTTCAACTAGCTGCGTTCTTATGGCAGTGAGAATGTAGCAGTATTCTAATTCAGGAGGTTCCAAGATTACCACTCTACTGCACCTGGAGACACCTTCCAGGCCTGCATTATTCCACTTGCGTCTCACAAGCTTCTGACAAACGTCTCTGGTGAAGATGATCAAAACTCATTCTGCAGGCAGTGTGGAACTGTGAGGGACTGGGTGTGAGCTCAACTCTCAGAAGAGAGACTCTTTTGGACTTGGGGTTCAGCTAGCTTCTCACGTATGGAAATTAGTATGTAGCACCTGTCTAAGGAATTACTAGGAAGTCGCTGGATTGAGCTTGGAGGCACTAGTCTTGTGTGCCGGGACTTTCCACTTATCTCTCACAACACTTCAGTCATGCATCGAGCCTAGGCCTTTTAGCAGCGAAGTGTACCTGCAGGCACGATGTGGGAAATACAGGCCATAAGCTCAACTCTCAAAAGTGTGTACGCCTGGGAGGTAGATGTCTGCTACCCACTCAGACATGGGAGTTAGAAACTAGCTACACTCTTTGAAGAAGGCCGTTTGAAATCGCTGTATTCAATTCAGATAATCGGGAGTACAGGCCTGAAACTTCCACATGCATTTCACCGACCTCTCCCAGCACCTAACATAAGCATATTAGCAGGTACGTGTATGGGCAGGCAGGATACGGGAGGGTCCTTCCATGAGCTCAGCTCTCAGAAGGAAGCATGCCTAGAAGCCAGCTTTCTACTAGCTCGTTCGGATGGCCGTGAGAACGTGACAGCATTGTAAGGCGGTACGCTTACAATGAATACTGCTTTACTGCACCTGGAGACACAACCTTGAAGCCTGCAGCTGGCCCTTGCGTCCCATGAGCTTCTGAAAACATGTCTAGTGAGGATGTTCGTAACTGCATCTGCAGGCAGTGTGGAACTGGGAAGGACCGCATGTCAGCTCATCTCGCAGAAGGAAATTCCACAGAGAGAGAGCTTTCAGCTAGGTACTCAGGTTTGGAAGTTAGTATGTAGCACCCCTCTGAGGGAGGAATTCCTCAGAAGTCGCTGGATGAAACTAAGAGACACTTGCCTCTCGCAAAACTTGCATCCCGTATTGGACGAAATCCTTTGGAAGTGAAGTGTACAGGCCGTCAGCATGTAGGAGGTACAAGCCATAAGCTCAATCCAAAGGAGCGTGCATGCCTTGATGGCAGCTGTCCGCTACGCACAAAATTTACAAGGGAGACACGTGGTTTTCACTCTGCTACTGTCCCGCATACAACGAAATGCTGTGGAAGCGGAACATACAGGCAGTCAGGATGGGGGAGGTACAGGCCATAAGTTGAACTTGCAGAAGTGTGTTTGCTTTGCAGGCCGATGTCTGCTAGACACTTATCGAGACGAGGTATACAGGAGCTACACTCTAATTGAACATGGACATTGGAAATCGCTCTATTGAACTCAGATACATATGAGTACAGTCCTGACACTTCCACTGGCATTTCTCCAACCTCTCCGAACACCTAACATAAGGATGTTAGCAGCTAGGACTACGGGCAGGCAGGATGCGGGAGGCTCCTGCCCTGAGCTCAGATTTCAAAGGAGACATGCCTGGAGGCCAGCTTTCTACTAACTGCGTTCTGATGGGCATGAGAACGTGGCAGCATTGTAATTCAGGATGTTCCATGAATACCGCTTTACTGCACCTGGAGACACAACCTTGAAGCCTGCAGCTTGCCCCTTGCATCCCATGAGCTTCTGACAAACATGTCTAGTGAGGATGTTTATAAGTGTATCTGCAGGCAGTGTGGACTGGGAAGGACCACGTTTCAGCTCATCTCTGAGAGGGAAGTTCCCCAGAGTGAGCTTTCAGGTAGGTTCTCAGGTTTGGAAGTTAGTATGTAGCTCCCATCTGAGGGAAGAATTCCTCAGATGTTGCTGTATTGAACAGAAAGAAGAAAGAAGAAAGAAAGAAAGAAAGAAAGAAAGAAAGAAAGAAAGAAAGAAAGAAAGAAAGAAAGAAAGAAAAGAAAGAAGGAAGGAAGGAAGGAAGGAAGGAAGGAAGGAAGGAAGGAAGGAAGGAAGGAAGAAGAAGAGAAAGAAAGAAAGAAAGAAAGAAAGAAAGAAAGAAAGAAAGAAAGAAAGAAAGAATGAGTGGCACCTGTGTGGCTCTGTCAGTTAAGCTTCTGCCTTAGGCTCAGATCATGATCCAGGTCCCAAGGCAGGCTCCCTGTTCAACAGAGAACCTGCTTCTCCCTCTCCCTCTTCCCCTCTCGCTCATGCTTTATCTCTACTCTCTCTCTCAAATAAATAAAAAACATCTTTGAAAAAGAAACAAACAAACAAATCCACAAGGAAGAGAAATTGCCCATGTAGAATAATTTCAAACAATTTGTGAAGACATTCCACCCTCAAGTTCATGAGCATAGCTTCCCACTCTTACGTGTGGAATACACATAGTAACTTCCTTCCTTCTAATAAGAAAACCTCAAAATAATAATGATAATATAATAATAATAATTAATAATAATAAAAAAGAATCAGTTTACTACTGAGAAAGCTGACAAACACTACTTCAGCAAGATGATCAGATCGATACCAAGACTGATAAATCATGTTGATAGTATCTATCCTTTATATGATATAATGAAAATGGCAGTATATCTCTGTATATAATCCACAAAAACAGTTCAGTCATGAGATAAACAACAGACATGTCCCAACTGAGGGAAATTTTACAAAATACTCTACTTGTCAAAGTGTTCCAGTTCAAAACAAGAAAAGGCTGAAAGAATGTCACAATCCAGATGAGCCTAAGGAAAGAGGACAAATGGAATGTGATTTGAGGATTGGTAACTTAGCAAAAACTAAGGAAATCTGAATAAACTATGGTCTTTTTTTTTTTGTCTTAGTTTAATGCGAATTTTTTAATATTGATTCATTAGCTCATATTTGTACCGTACTAATATATCAATAATTGGATAAATTGAGTGCAAGTGCATGCGAATGCTCTGTACTATCTTCTCAGTTTCCCTATAAATCTTTGTTTTTTTCCTAATAAATAAGATTTATTTTGAAAATTGACTTAAATGAATCAGGCTCCAAGTGTGAAGACATTTTAAGAATTGTTGAATTAACGTTTGCCTTATTCTTAAAGAGTTCCTTTGATGGAAACAAAGTAAGAATTTTAGATCAAAGGAACAAAAAACACTTAAGAACACGTATAATGCCTCCTCAACCTGAAAAGCAGGAAAGGATATTAAATAGTAAAAATCAGATAAAAATACTTCTAGTACAATAGACACCGTATTGCAAGTGCATTTAAAATTAGCAATGCATAACATTTATTTCCTTGACATTTGTCTTCCAAAGAGTTCAAAGTGTTTCAGTGTCAGTTGAAACAGGGGAAGAATCTCAGGGAAGGATCCTTCACATAAATAATAGGACCATTGGTACTAATGTCTCTCAGTTCTTTCCAAATCCATAAAGATGCATTTCCTGATGAGTGACTGAGCTGTGAAGAAAGAGATGAGAAACCCTCATCCCTCTGAATTACTTGTGTCAGAATATTTTGACCATAGTACCACGGATAGTAAATTATCCTTATTAACAGGAAATATGTCTCAGATTGGAATCTGAGCAATCAGATGGGCAGAGAAAAAATGCTTTGACTGGCTCTTCATCTTCTAAAAACAAAGGAGAGCTTTTTTATGTACAAAGTCTATTGTCAAGATAGCCTTAGGGAATAAGAGTCTGCAGCATCGAATCCAGCTGCACACAGGTCTTCCTGATCCGAAATCCCTGGGCCTGTCCCCCAACACAGGCTGCCATGCTGAGGTCATTTTCAATTGCTCTCTTAGGAGCTCTGGGGAAGGGGGAAGGAGCGAGATAGGATGTGACTGGAAGCGTGGAGGCCTAGAAAATTAAGACCATTCCAACTTAAATTCAGTGTTAGCACAAGTCCAGCCATCCCAGGTCCCTGTGAAGAACAGCTGAAATTAACATTACTTCAGTTACCGGTAAAAGCAAAAGTTTACAGCTTAATGTCCTAGAAAGCCCCACAATAGAAACAAAACTGAGTCAAGGCCAAGGACAGGAAGCCTCTATTAGAATGAGAACAGAGCTCAATGCCCTTGAATGTCCCATATCAAATTGTAAACAGAACTTGAGGAATTGCTCCACCCCTTCTGGAGGTCCCTGAGACCAGCCCTTAAAACTAAGCTAAAACCCACCTCGGGGTCCAAGTCCCTGCTCCACTCTGTCCGGTATACTTGCACACAAGCTCTAGCTTGTAAATAAACCCTCATGTGTTTGCATCAGTGTCGGCTTCTGGGTGGTTTCTCAGATTCACAATCTTGGGCACAACACTCTGAGATAAAAAAACAAAGCCAAAAGAAGCTCGGACGCAGGTAGAGTAAACGCAGGGTTCTGAGAGAATCGGCGGATACCCAGGGGCTTGGGAGCTCTTCTGTGGAGGCCCATGCAGACTGGGGGGCAGAATGCTCAGCCCCAGAGCCAGAGGACCCACAGACCCCACCGGCATCCGGCTTATGGGGGGGGGGGGGTCTCAAGGAGCAGCACTGTGCCGCCCACTGGAGGCTAGAGGTGCTGATGCCCACCCCACCTCTGATCCCGCAGGTGCATCTACCACACAGATGTGCACCTGCTAATCAGTGCCAGAGCCCATCCCCAGACCCTGCACAGACCACTCACCGCCACCAATTTGTCGGACCACAGAGGATGCATAGATTCAGCTGTGCCTGGAAAGTAGGATATAGCTTCCTTTGTACTTTGTGCTTTATTGTAATTTATTTTCCTTGATTTTTTTTATTAATTGACTTATTTTAATTTTATGTATGTACCTTATATAATTCTTATTTTTACTTTCATGGTACTTTAATTGTGTTTCATATTTGGGGTTTAGAATCTTTTGAAACGCAGGCCAAAATAATCTGGTGTTTTTTTTTGGAGAGCAGTTGTTATTGTTTTCCTTGGTTTTTCTTTTTCTTCCCTCTTTCTTTTCTGGAAAAGGTAATGAGATGGAGAAATTCACCTCCATAAAATAACATGAGATAGTACTCACAGCCAGGAAGTCCATCAATACACATATATGATGTCTAACTACATTTTAAAACAATGATTATAAAGATAGCAGCTGGGCTGGAAAAAGAGCACAGAAGAAAACTAGAGAATCCCTTACTGCAGAAGTAAAACAACTAAAATCTAGTCAGGCCAACGTTAAAAATGCTATAACTGAGATGCAGTCCCACGTGGAAGCCATAAAAACAAGAAAGGTTATGGACCACAGAGACGGACGTAGGGAAGTCAGCCACTTATTAAAAAATAACATTCATATCTTAGAAGACTCAGAAGATGAAGAGAGAGAACAGGTGGGCCTTGCTCAGCCATTAGAAACGACAAATACCCACCATTTGCTTCAACGTGAATGGAACTGGAAGGTATTATGCTGAGTGAAGTAAGTCAATCAGAGAAGGACAAACATTGTATGTTCTCATTCATTTGGGGAATATAGATAATAGTGAAAGGGAATATAAGGGAACGGAGAAGAAATGTGTGGGAAATATCAGAAAGGGAGACAGAACATAAAGACTCCTAACTCAGGGGATCCCTGGGTGGCGCAGTGGTTTAGCGCCTGCCTTTGGCCCAGGGTGCGATCCTGGAGACCCGGGATCGAATCCCACATCGGGTTGCTGATGCATGGAGCCTGCTTCTCCCTCTGCCTATGTCTCTGCCTCTCTTTCTCTCTCTGTGTGTGTGACTATCATAAATAAAATTAAAAAAAAAGACTCCTAACTCAGGGAAATGACTAGGGGTGATGGAAGGGGAGGAGGGCAGGTGGTGGGGGTGAATGTGTGATGGGCACTGAGGGGGGCACTTGATGGGATGAGCACTGGGTGTTATTCTGTATGCTGGCAAATTGAACACCAATAAAAAATAAAATTATTATTAAAATAAAAGAAAGAAATAAAGAAGAAAGAAAGAAAGAAAGAAAGAAAGAAAGAAAGAAAGAAAGAAAGAAAGAAAGAAAGAAAGAAAGAAAGAAAGAAAGAAAGAAGTAGTACCTGGATGGATCAGTCAGTTAAGCTTCTGCATGAGGCTCAGATCATGATCCAGGTCCCAAGGCAGGCTCCCTGTTTAGCAGGGAACCTGCTTCTCCCTCTCCCTCTGCCCCTCTCGCTCATGCTTTTTCTCCTCTCTCTCTCTCTCTCATATAAATAAATAACATCTTTGAAAAAGAAACAAACAAACTCAGAAGGAAGAGAAATCTCCCATGTAGAAGAATTTCAAACAATTCGTGCAGACATACCACACTCAAGTTCATGAGCATAGCTTCCCACTCTTATGTGTGGAAAACACATAGTAACTTCCTTCTGCAAAATATATTATGAAAAACCTAAAATAATAATGATAATATAATAATAATAATAATAATAATAATAATAATAAAAGAATCACTTTACTACGGAGAACGCTGACAAACATTTCCTCAGCAAGATGATCAGATTGATACCAAGACTGATAAATCATGTTGACAGTATCTATCCTTTATATGATATAATGAAAATGGCAGTATATCTCTGTATATAATCCACAAAAACAGTTCAGTCATGAGATAAACAACAGACATGTCCCAACTGAGGGAAATTTTACAAACTACTCTACTTCTCATAGTGTTCCAATTCTACAACAACAAGGAAAGGCTGAAAGACTGTTACAATCCAGAGGAACCTAAGAAAACAGGAGGACAAATGGAATGTGATATGAGGGATGGTAACTTAGCAAAAGCTAAGGAAATCTGAATAAAGTATGGTCTTTGGTTAATGCGACTATTTTAAAATTGATTCATTAGTTCATATTTGTACCGTACTAATATAAGATATCAATAATTGGAGAAATTGAGTGCCAATGCATGCGAATGCTCTGTACTATCTTCTCAATTTCCCTATAAATTCCCTCAATTCCCTATAAATCTTTGTTTTTTTCCTAATAAATAAGATTTATTTTGAAAATTGACTCATTTCTTGATGAGTGACTGAGCTGTGAATAAAGAGATGAGAAACCCTCATCCCTTTGAATTACTTGTGTCAGAATATTTTAACCATAGTACTACGGATAGTAAATTATTCTTAGTAACAGGAAATACGTCTCAGATTGGAATCTGAGCAATTAGATGGGCAGAGAAAAAAAAATTTGACTCGCTCCTCATCTTTTAAAGGTAAAGGACAGCTTTTCTATGTACAAAGTCAGTTGTCAAGATAGCCTTAGGGAATAAGAGTCTGCAGCATGGAATCCCACTGCACAGCTGGGACGCCCACGCCCCAGGTCTTCCTGATCCCAAATCCCTGGGCCTATCTCCCAACACAGGCTGCCAAGCTGAGGTCATTTGCAATTGCTCTCTTAGGAGCTCCAGGGAAGGGGAAAGAGCTAGATAGGATGGGACTGGATGCAAGGAGGCCGAGAAAATGCAGGCCTTTCTACTTTAAGTTCAGTGTTCGAACAAGACCAGCCATCCCAGGCCCCTGTGAAGAAGAGCTGAAATTTACATTACTTCAGTTACAGGAAAAAAAAACAAACAAAAGTTTACAGCTTAATATCCTAGAAAGCCCCACAATAGAATGAAACTGAGCCCATGCCAAGGGCTGGAAGCTCCTATTAGAATGAGAGCAGAGTTCAATACCCTTGAAGGCCCCATAACAAAATGTAAACAGAACTTGAGGAATTGCTCCAGCCCTTCTGGAGGACCCCGAGACAAGCCCTTAAAACTAAGCTAAAACCCACCTCAGGGTCCAAGTCCCTGCTCCGCAGTGTTGGGTGTACTTGGACGCAAGCTCGAGTTTGGAAATCAACCCTTGTGTGTTTGCATTGGTGTCAGCTCCTTAGTGGTTTCTCGGATTCGCAATCTTGGGCACAACACCCCCATGTCCCCTCCCACCTTGGTTGAACCGCTATCCCCTCCCACCCAGGGTGACACTCAGTCACCTCCCTCCCTACAACAGCTGGGCACAGGCCGTCACACAGGTCCCATGGGCACGGTGGGCACTCCCACCATCCCTGGCCTCCCAGAGGAAGGAAGAAGGTTTTGGCAGTACCCACTCCATGGTGGCCCCAGGGCTCCCTGCCCAGGACAGACAGGTTAGGGTCTGTGTCCCTGACTCCAGCTCCTCCTCCCCGGTTTTCCCACAGGAAATGAAGGAGGAGGCCCTGGTCTCCTCTAGGGACATCACGCTGGGGGACCTGGACGTCAACAGGATATTCAGCAGTCACGTCATGTTTTGGGACTACTATGGGGTAGGGTGAGGCTGAGGGGCCAGGGGGATTAGGACCCGGGAGGACCGGGGGCTTCTGGGTAGGGAACATGGGGCTTCAGAGCCTGGGAGAAGAACAGCAGCCAACAACACACGGCTGCATGGTAGGTTGTTGGGGATAAACACCGTGCCCCCACCCTCGGGGTCTCAGGGATGAGGAGGCCACTAGGACGGGGCCTCCAGGGATTGCCATGTTAGCTGAACCCCAAAAGGGTGAGGGACGGCCCCCTGAAAAGCAGGGGGCTGGGGTGGGGGCTGTCGGGCCAGTAAGGGGACCTGGGGGCAGGGTGAATGGCGGTGACTGGAGGAAGACACACATAGATCTGATGAGGGTCGGACGGGTCAGGGTGATACCCACCCTCAGGACTTTATATATTTCTAAATTCTATGCATTAAATTTGAGACAATTTGAAATTTGTAAACATACATTGTATGATGACCCCCAGATAATGCCCCTGGTCCAGCCAGGGCCCTGTACTCACCACACGGGGCCCCAGGGACAGGTGTCACAGCATACCCCAGACTGGGGTCACCTTTATCTGTGGATGTCTCAGTATGCATCTTAGAGAAAGAGGATGCCCTGTGTCCACCGGCCCCCCACACCATCCTCCCATTCCCCAGACCCACACCATCCCCTAACATCATCATCCCCCATGGCATAGCCCCTACACCATCCCCCTCACACACACACAGCCTCACACAATCCCTACGCACACTATACCCCAACACCATCCCCCCTACAACATCCCCCACACCCCACCACCATCATACCCATGCCCTCACACCATCCACCCCCACACCATCGGCCCCGAGCAAGGACCCAGTGCAGCTGCACCCTGTGGGACATGCTCAGACTCCCCGGGGTTCTCTGGATACCCTGCTCCCATCAGAAGCCTGGGTGTCCCATTGAGTACCAGGGGTTGCAGGGAGGAGGGAAGGCAGGGAGCCCCGGACAGTGTGTGTGCAGGAGAGTGGTGCAGAGGACACACTGTGCCGTGCCTCCAACCTCTGTCCCTCCTGGAGGGTGGGGCACCCTGCACAGGACACCAGGCCTTAACCCAGAGGGACCTGGGCTGACTTGGGCCCAGGCTCTGTGGGGGCTGGGTTGATTTGAGCCCACACCAGTCCCAACTGAAAGACTAATGGAATCAGGCCCCCATGGCCCTCGACAACCCTGGATTCTGGCGCCGGGCTCAGCGAGCCCTCTCACAGCTGGATGTGGCCTACTGGGCCCTGAGCATGTCACACAGATACAGGTCGCTTAACTAGGGCAGCCCTGGGGATCCCAGGACACACCAGTGTGGGGAGTGGAGGGGTAAACCGGTGGGCCACACCCGCACTCACACCATGAGGCAGGCTCCACCAGGTGCTGGGACTCTAGAGGGCCCGAGGCCGGGGTCCAGCTGCCCTGCGGGTACCCAGAGCAGGAGCCCATGAGCTACAGGTCCAGGTCAGCACTGCTGTCCGCAGAACCGTCACTCAGGCTGAAACCTCAGGACACACGCCCCCACCCGGAGTCCACACATGCTCCCAGGTGGGGGACTCCAGCACCAGCCCACCCACCCCGTGTGATTCTTGCCCCCACTTAAAGGACAGAAAGGTCTCCTAGTCTCACTAGTCTTGTGTGCCGGGAGATTCCAATTACCTCTCCCAACACTTCCGTCAAACAGCGAGCTTAGGCCTTTTAGAAGCGAAGGATACTAGTAGGCTGGATGGAGATGTACAGGCCATAAGCTCAACTCTCAGAAGTGTGTATGCATGGGAGGCAGATGTCTGCTCCCCATTCTGACATGGGAGTTGGAACCTAGCTACACTCTGATTGAAAAAGGCCATTGGAAATCGCTGTATTCAACTCAGATACACAGGAGTTCAGGCCCAATGCTTACACATGCTTTTCCCGCAACCTCTCTCAGCCACCAACATTAGGATGTTAGCAGCTACGCCTACAGTCAGACAGGAAGCGGGAGGGTTCTGCCCTGTCCTCAGCTCTCCCATGGGAGCATGCCTAGAAACCAGCTCTCAACTAGCTGCATTCTTTTTTTTTTTTTTTAAAGATTTTATTTATTTATTCATGATAGTCACAGAGAGAGAGAGAGAGAGAGAGAGAGGCAGAGACACAGGCCAGGCAGAAGCAGGCTCCATGCACCGGGAGCCCGACGTGGGATTCGATCCCGGGTCTCCAGGATCGCGCCCTGGGCCAAAGGCAGGCGCCAAACCACTGCGCCACCCAGGGATCCCAACTAGCTGCATTCTTATGGCAGTGTGAAGGTAGCAGTATTCTGAGTCAGGAGGTTCCAAGATTACCACTCTACTGCACCTGGAGATACCCTCCAAGTCTGCATTGTTAACTTGCGTCACAGAAGCCTCTGGCAAATGTCGCTGGGTAAGACGTGCGAAACTCACTCTGCAAGCAGTGTGGAACTGTGAGGGACTGAGGGTGAGCTCAACTCTCAGAAGTAAGATGCTTTAGGAAAAGGCGTTCAGCTACCTTCTCACGTATGTAACTTAGTATGTAGCACCAGTCTACCACAGGAATTACTGGGAATTCGCTGAATTGGGCTTGGAGGCACTCGTCTTGTGTGCCGGGAGATTCCAATTACCTCTCCCAACACTTCCGTGAAGCAGCGAGCCTAGGCCTTTTGTAAGCGAATGGTACCGGCAGGCAGGATGTAAGGTTACAGGCCATAAGCTCAACTCTCAGAAGTGTGTATGCATGGGAGGCAGATGTCTGCTACCCACTCGGACATGCGAGTGGGAACCTAGTTACACTCTGATTGAAGAAGGCTGTTGGAAATCGCTGTATTCAACTCAGATACACGGGAGTTCAGGCACAACGATTCCACATGCTTTTCTCACAACCTCTCTCAGTCACTACCATGAGGATGTTAGCAGCTCCGTCTAGAGTCAGGCAGGATGCGGGAGGGTTCTGTCCTGAACTCAGCTCTCACAGGGAAGCATGCCTAGAAGCCAGCTCTCATCTAGCAGCATTCCTATGGCAGTGTGAAGGTAGCCGTATTCTGAGTCAGGAGGTTCTAAGATTACCACTCTACTGCACCTGGAGATACCCTCCAGGTCTGTATTGTTAATTTGCGTCTCAGGAGCCTCTGGCAAATGTCTCTGGTGCGAAACTCACTCTGCAGGCAGTGTGGAACTGTGAGGGACTGAGGGTGAGCTCAACTCTCAGAAGTAAGATGCTTTAGGAAAAGGCGTTCAGCTACCTTCTCACGTATGGAACTTAGTATGTAGCACCAGTCTACCACAGGAATTACTGGGAATTCGCTGAATTGGGCTTGGAGGCACTCGTCTTGTGTGCCGGGAGATTCCAATTACCTCTCCCAACACTTCCGTGAAGCAGCGAGCCTAGGCCTTTTGGAAGCGAATGGTACCGGCAGGCAGGATGTAAGGTTACAGGCCATAAGCTCAACTCTCAGAAGTGTGTATGCATGGGAGGCAGATGTCTGCTACCCACTGTACATGCGAGTTGGAACCTAGTTACAGTCTGATTGAAGAAGGCTGTTGGAAATCGCTGTATTC